>NC_134541.1:70153562-70463304 GCF_050624435.1 Tenrec ecaudatus | reverse complement strand
TCACTCGGAAAGAAACTCAACAGGAGACTAAAGATCTAAACACTACAATTAGACAACTTGACCTGATAGATATCTACAGAGCTCTCCACCCAAACAAAAAAGAATTCTCATTCTATTCAAGTCCACGCGGTACATTTACGAAAATAGACCACATTTTAGGGCATAAGTCGAATCTATATAAATTCAAACACATTGATATGATACAGACCTCTTTCTCGGATCACTGTGCCATAAGATTGGAAATAAACAAAAGGAAGATAAAGAAATCAAGGGCAAACCATTGGAGAATGAATAGCTCGATTGCAAAAGGAGAGTGTACTGGCTCAGATCAGAGATGAAATTAGGAAATTTCTAGAAACCAACGATAATGAAAACACAACATACCAAAACTGGGACACAGCAAAGGCAGTCATCAGAGGAAGTCTCATAGCATTAGATGCACACATAAAGAAGAAGGAGAGGTTTATGATTGATACACTGGCACAAAATTTACAGCAACTACAGCGGAGTCAGCAAGAAAATCCAACTAACAGGAAAAAAAATAAATAAGAAGAATTAGATCTGAGTTCAGGAGGGAGAAAATAAGAAAACTATGGGGGAAAAAATGCTGCTAAAAGTTGGTTCTTCGAATAGATAAACCGAATCGACAAACCTCTCGCAAATTTGACCAAAAAAAGGAAGGAACAGATCTCATTAGCAATGATGAGGGATGAAAGGGAATCTTACAATGGACCATTGAAATCAAAAGGATAATTACACATTACTATGAAGGACTGTATGCCAATGAATTCAAAAACTTGGAAGACATGGTTGAATTCTTGGAAAAACAATCCCTCCCAGATTATCCCCAATGGCCATCAAGAACCTCAACAGACCCATATCAATAGAAGAAATAGACAAGGCTATCAAAGAACCAAGAAGACACCAGGAACAGATGGATTCATTGGTGAATTCTATCAAGCATTCAGGGAGGAACTGACACCAATCCCACACAAACTCTTCCAGATCATAGAAAAAGATGACAAACTTCCAAATTCCTTCTCTGAAGTTAGTATAACACTGATACCTAAACCAGGCAGGGATCCCACAAGAATTTGAATTACAGACCAATTTCCCTAATGAATATCAATGCAAAAATCCTTAACAAAATACTAGCCAAGAGAATACAAAAATATATAAAACAAATAATTCACCATGACCAAGTGGGATTCATACCAGGGATGCAGGGATGGTGCAACATACAAAAGACCATTAGTATTATTCGTCACATTGAAATGAAGAAATATAAGAACCACAGGATAATATCAATAGATGCAGAAAAAGCATTGGACAACATCCAACACCAATTCATATTTAAGATACTCAAGAAGATAGGAATGGAAGGAAAGTTCCTCAATATAATACAAGCTATATATGAAAAACCAACAGCCAATGTGGTTGTCAATGGAGAAAAGACGAGATCAATTCTTCTGAAAAAGGGGACTACACAAGGATGTCCCCTGTCCCCACTCCTATTTAACATCGCATTGAAGGTCCTAGCTAACAATATAAGGCAAAGAAAGGTCATCAAATGTATTCGTCTGGGGAAGGAAGAAGTGAAACTATTGCTATTCGCAGATGATATGATTTTATTTATGGAAAATCCTAAAAGCTCCACTGGAAGCAATAGAGGAATATGGCAGAGTAGCAGGTTACAAGATCAACAAATAAGTCTATTGCACTACTATACACATTGGACAAGGACACAGAAGAGGAGATCAAAAAGGGAGTACCCTTCACAATAGCCAAACACAAATAGAAATATATAGGGATATACCTGACTCAAAAAACAAAAGATCTGTATGAGGAAAACTACAAAACACTAATAAAAGAAACCAAGGATGACCTCAACAAATGGAAGGAGATCCCATGCTCCTGGATGGGCAGACTCAATATCGTAAAGATGTCAATTCTACCCAAGGCACTTTATAAGTTCAATGCTATCCCAATCCAAATTCCAGCAACTTTCTTCAAAGAGTTGGAAAAACAGATTACCAACTTCATATGGAGAGGGAAGAAACAGAGAATTAGCAGAGAACTGCTCAAGAAGAAGGAACAAGTCGGAGGGCTTACTTTACCAGACTTTAGCACCTACTACACCGCCACAGTGGTTAAAACAGCATGGTACTGGTATAACGATAGATATTCAGACCAATGAAAAAGGATTGAAAACCCAGAAATAAAACCATCAGCATACAGAAAACTGATCTTTGATATGGTGCCCAAAATGGGAAGCGGATGCCCTCTTCAATTCATGGTGCTTAAAAAAATGGATACATAGCTGCAGAAAAAATGAAGCAAGACCTTTACCTCACTCCATTCACAAGAATAAACTCAAGGTGGATCACAGATCTCGAGGTAAACCCCCAAACTATTAGGGCCATCAATGAGGGAATTGGGACAAACCTGAGAACCTTGGCACAGGGATTATATAGGCTATCGGAAATCAGGAAGGATACCAACACGAAGGAGGCACAAATTGACCAATGGGACATACTAAAAATAAAACACTTCTGTACATCGAAAGAATTCACCAAGAGAGTCATAAGAGAGACTACAGAATGGGAAAACATCTTTAGCAATGACACATCAGACAAAGGCCTTATTACTAAAATCTACAATACACTGCCAAACTACAACGAGAAAAAAAACCAATTGTCCACTCAAGAGGTGGGCAAAGAACCTGAGCAGGAGTTTCTCAAGGGCAGAAATCCAAATGACCAATAAATATATGAGAAAATGTTCCAGATCTCTAGCCATAAGAGAAATGTACATTAAAACAACTACTAGATACCACCCAACACCCTCAAACATAATCCAATTCAAGAAATCAGAAAGTAACAAGTGTTGGAGGGGATGCGGAGAGATAGGAACTCTTGTCCACTGGTGGTGGACCTGTAGGTACATACAGCCACTATGGAAATTGATTTGGCAATATCTAAAATAGTTGGAAATCAAGCTACCTTATGATCCAGCAATCCCCCTATTGGGCGTATTCCCAGGATAGGCAAAAAGCAAACCACAGCCAGACATCTGTGCCCCAGTGTTCATCATGGCACAGTTCACAATTGTAAGGAGTTGGAAACAGCCCAAATTCCCATCAACAGACCAATGGATTAAAAAACTCTGGTACATACATACATACAATTAAGTATTATGCAACCCTCAAAAGCAATGATGAACGCATGAAGCACAACGCCGCATGGAAAGAACTGGAGGAAATTATGCTAAGTGAAGTGAGCCAAACAAAAAAGGACAAGTACTACATGAGTCCGCTGAGGTAAGCTAAAAAAAAAAATTCAAAATGGGACACAGCATTCCTCATTGACCCATGGCACCATTGGGGACAACACTAGAGACACACAATGGGAATTGTGCCCGCCATGAGTTCACCATGCCAAAGCCAGCCTCTGGGGGCATACAGCAGAGCAGCAGGGAAAACAGAGCAATGAAGTCTCCAGGGATAGAGGCAGTGCCAGGGCATGGCACCCCATCAGACTTAACTGGAAAGCACCTGTGAAGGAAAACAAACAGACTCTGAACTATTCATCTGTTTATGTGTGTGTGTGTGTGTTGTTGTTGTTGTAGCTATCATTTTACTTTGTGTTGTTGCTTTGTGGTACTCAGTCTTGTGATAGTACATAGCATGTCTACCTGGAAGGGATAGATGGAATAAACAAGCCAGAAGAGAGAACAACGGGATGACAGTTCCAGGGGGACATGGGGCTAGGGGAGGGGGGGGGAAGGAAGAGGGTGTTAACAAGCCCAGGGACAAGGGAATAACAAGTGATCCAAAACCAGTGTCAAGGAGGGTGTGGGAGGTCTGGCAGGGCTGGATCAAGGGCAATGTAACCGAGAGGAACTCCTAAAACCCAAATCAAAGCAGAACATGATAGTGGGACAAGAAGAAAGTACAAAGAAACAGAGGAAAGAACTAGGAGGCAAAGGGTAGTCATAGAGATTTAAATGCAGGCATATAAAGATGTAAATATACTTATATACAATGAGGGGAAAATAGATCTATGTACATATATTTACAGGTTTAGTATTAAGGATACAGATAGACAGTGAGCCCCTGCTCAAGTACTCCCTCAACACAAGAACAGTTTGTTCTAACAATTCGGCCATCTGAGATGCTCACCTGCCTGGCATGATTGCTGATGACAATGGGTGCACAAGCAAATGTGGTGAAGAAAGCTGAGAGTGTCCAGCTACCAAAAGATATAGCACCTGAAGTCTTAAAGACCTGAGGATAAACAAGCAGCCATCTAGCTGAGAGACAGCAAAACCCACAGGAAAGAAGCACACCGGCCTGTCTTGACTCGATCGCTGAGGACAACGCGGGTGCATAAGCAAAAGCTGTGAAGAAAGCTGATGGTGCCTGGCTATCAAATGATATAGCATCTGGGGTCTTAAAGGCTTGAAGACAATCAGGCAGCCATCTAGCTAAGAAACAACAAAGCCCACATGGAAGAAGCACACCAGCCTACACCGACATGAACGCTGAAGACAAAGCGGGTGCATAGGCAAATGTGGTGAAGAAAGCTGATGGTGCCCAGTTGTCAAAATATATAGAATATGGGGTCCCATAGGCTGGAAGATAAACAAGGAGCCATCAAACTGAGAAACAACAAACCCCACATGGAAAATGCACACCAGCCTGTGAGATGACAAGGTGTTGAAGGGATCAGGTATCAGGCATCAAAGACGCCCCCCCCCAAAAAAAAAATCATAGCAGTGTGAATGAGGGAGAGTGCAGAGTGGGGACCCAGGGCCCATTGGGGGAAATTGGACATCCCCTGACAGAAGAGTTGTGGGGAGGTGACGAGCCAGTCAGGGTGCAGTGTAGCAATAATGAAACATACAATTTTTCTCTAGTTCTTAAATGCTTCCTTCCCACCCCACCCCCCCCACTATCATCCCAATTCTACCTTACATATCCGGCTGGACCAGAGGATATACACCGGCACAGATAGGAACTGGAAATACAGGGATCCAGGACAGATGAACCCCTCAGGATCAGTGGTGAGACTGGCAATATTGGGAGGGTGGGGGGAGGGGGAGGGAGAAAAGGGGAACAGATGACAAGGTTTACATATAACCTCCTCCTTAGAGGACGGACAATGAAGAACTGGGTGAGGGAGACGTCGGATAGTGTAAGATATGATAAAATAATAATTATTTCTAAATTACCAAGGGGGAGGGGGAGAGGGGAGCGGTGAGGTAGGGGAAAATGAGAAGCTGATACCAAGGGCTCAAATAGAAAGCAGGTGTTTTGGAGTGATGATGGCAACATATGTACCAAGATGCTGGACACAAATGATGTATGTATGGATTGTGAAGAGTTGTATGTGCTCTAATAAAATGATTTTTTAAAAATCAGCTTGCTCCTACAAAACCTGCCCAGCCTTTTGGACCCAACAAGGTTCTAAATCCTCCTCTTGTAGAACCCAGGCCCACACCCTTGCCTCATGTTACCAGCACTTATACTTCGAAGCAACCTCCACGCATAGCCCAGAGCCCGAAAAAGCCAAAGTGAACCCCTCAGTGTTAGCAGAAGTAAAAACCCTAGAAACTTTTTTTTTTTTTTGCTTTTATAAATGCTACTAACCCAAACTTCACAAGTGATTGTTGCCTATTTCTTAACCCGGCACCACTCTACTTTGTAGGAATTGGATTAAGTGATACCTCCTCAGTAGCCGACAACCCACTGTCCGATTATAATAATAACAGTAGTGTGTGCAGGTGGAAGGAAGCCAGGGAAAGGTCTACCCTAACCCTGGAAGACTTACAAGGGAAAGGACACTATTACCAAACCACTGGAAAACCCAGAGGTATAGTCAGTATTGTGCCTGTGTTTCTGGTATACCCAGTTCCAAGGAACCCTTTCTGTTAGTCGCCCCACCAGGAATGTGGTTTGCTTGTTCTACTGGAATCACTCCCTGCTTGTTCTCTACAACCTTACTCACCTCTGACCACATTGGACTTTGTATATTAGTTCATATTTTACCCCAAGTGTGTCTGTATTCCGGGGAAGCCAGGCGGCAGCATTTTAACACTTATTCCAGAGTCAAAAGAGCCCCCATATTGGTTGCTTTACTTGTGGGACTAGACATAGCCGGGTCAGCATCAGTAGGAACGGCGGCCTTAATACAAGGAAATGAAAACTATAAAATTTTAAGTTTGCAGATTGATAATGATTTACTGGATTTAGAGAAGTCTGTCAGTTATCTAGAAAAAATCCCTCAATGCCCTTGCTGAAGTAGTATTATAAAACAGGCGAGGATTGGACCTTTTATTTCTTAAGTAAGGCGGCCTTTGTATGGCTCTAGGTGAAGCTTGCTGCTTTTATGCCAACCATTCAGGAATAATCAAAAACAGCTTAGCTTTAGTCAGAAAAGGATTAAGTGAGCGAGAAGAAAATAGAAAAAGCCAAGAATGTTGGTTCCAGCAAATGTTTAGCTGGTCTCCATGGCTCACCACCCTAATCTCCAGCCTAGCAGGTCCTCTGCTTTTGCTTTTAATAGGACTAACTTGTGGCCCGCTAATCATCAATAAATTAGTGCAGTTTGTACAAGACCGAGTACAATCTGTCAAGTTGTTGGTACTGAGTAAATCGTATAAGCAGCTAGCCCAGAATGAGCCTTTGCCACAGCCCTATGAACACTTGCACCTGGAAGATTCACAGGTGTAACAACCACAGGGAGGAATGTGATTGTTAGCCTGAGTGGAACCATCTTGTAGCAGCTCCATTTTGTATCAAGCTATGGAAATTCCCCTGAGGTTAAGGTCAAACAAACATTTGCTAGAAAATAGCAGCTGCAAGATAAAGCCACACATTTATCTCGAAGAAAAAAAAAGTTTTAAAATATCAAGTCTTACTGCAAGATCTGCTTCTGTTCTTGCTTGCACAGCTGCAAAGCCCCCATTGTTTAGCCCATGCTATAAAAACCCAAGTCTGTGAGCAATCGGGGCCAGTCACTCTCTTTAGACTCCGTGGCTGGTCCCTGTGCAGGTTCTTTTATCTCTTTTCTGTCCCCCTTTAATAAACTGTTTTCCTTCTTACCAGAGACTGAGTTGTTCTTGTCCGGTCCATGTACAACAGTACCTTAAGTGCTTCAAAACCTGGGCACTGTTCCTGAAGGTGCAGATACTATGGTCAAGTAACCTTCATCAGAGGACAACGTTGGCCTTGTAGTGCCCTTGTCTCCCATGGCTTGGCTACAAATGCCACCCTGTTTACTCTGTTTGTGAATAAGGAGGATAATAAGCTGGGTGGGGATGTGAGGAGGGAGCCTCTGTTCCTTTTTTGCAAATCTGCCCTCGTCTGGTTTGGGGAGTGGTTGCTTGTCATCAGGACTCTTAAATTGTTCATAATGATAATGACACTTTGGCAACAATTTTTCAGTGGCCATCTGGAATTCAACCCTTTTAAATCACCTTGGAAGCCTTCTAGAATGACAGAGAGAAACCAGGGAAGGAATAGATGGATAGGTTTTAAATAAGAGAGAAGAAAGGATGGATTCACCCATAAACATTTATTGAATCACTTTTGTGTACTAAGACTTACACTAATATTTTCTAACAAAAATGTATAAAGCAAGACTCCTACTTTTAGAGTGACAAAAATTAAGTAGATGACAAGGTTAAGGTAACGATAGTCATTACAGCAATATTTGTTTCACCTTGAAAAGCAGAAGACAGCCTGCAGAATTATCTGAGTCCACAAGAGGGAGTGCTCAGCCTCCAGAAAAGGAAATCGACACGTTTGAGCCAGTTCTTAACTATAGACTGGAATCCTTGGAATATAGCTTATCCATATTTCACAGCACTGGAGTTTAGTGGTTATGTGTTAGGCTGCTAACTGCAAGATCAACAGTCCAAAACACCAGGAGAAAGACAAAGCTCTCTAGTCTCATAAAGAGTTGGTCTTGGAAACCCTCAAGGGCAGTTCTACCCTGTCCTATAGGCTATCAGCAGAATTGATTTGATGGCATTGAGCTTACCCTTCATAAAGCGAAAAGACCCTAGTATGCTGGGCAGCTTAAGCTTCCAGTAACTTTTTCATCACCACATACTTCAGCCCCTTCCTCTTTCATCAATCTTTGCTCTCCACCTAGAAACCTGTTAGAAATGCAAATTCCTGTTCATGTGCTATATTTGGGAGTGTGACCAGCAATTTACATTTTAACAAGACCTTTGTATGATTTTGATGCACACTAAGGTTGGAATTTACTTAAAGGCAGCTTTTTTCTTTAAAGAAAGTTTTGAGAAACCCTCAGGCATAGGTTTTGCTTTGAGTTACTAACCACAAGGTCAGCAGTTTGAACCCACCAGGCACGTTGCAGAAGAAAAATGAGACTTGGCTTTCTGCTCCCATAAAGATTTATAGCCTTGGAATCCCACGGGACAATTCTACTCTGCCTTCCAGCCTCACTAAAAGTCAGAATTGACTCGATGGCAGTGAGCTAGGGGTATGGACTAGGGAGATTGAGGGAGGGCTATGGGAGGAGGAGCAATCAACCCTACAAGTCGGTATACAAAGGGGCTTCCAAAAGTTGATAGAAAAAATTCATAATCTTAATTTTCTCTAATTTTTGAAGCCACCTTGTAGTTATTGCTCTGCCCTCCCAGGGAGAAATTTGTGCCAACTAAGCTTGGCACCGGTGTGGTGGGCACAACCCTACTCATCCTTGATCAGATTTGTTATGATTACCAAAATCTTGAGAAGGTAGACGTGACTCAATCCTCAGACTCAGCTTCAACTCTCTCCACTTCTTTCAAGACCCCTTTCCCAACCAGCTCACCTTCATGGCAGAATGGTGTTATAAAAATATCTCCCCCCCCCCACTCCCAACCAGACCCCAACCCCACTCTTATGCTTGTGGTTGCGCTATCTGGATTGAGTACTTAACTCCACCAACCATCTGGAGTCACACTGCTCCCTGTTGAATGGAGATAATGCTACTTATGAAAGGAAAATGCTATTTGAATTGTCCTATGGGGAAATTATTACAGTTACAATAGTAAGGAAAACAAATTGCATTGGGCATATGCAAGGAGAGATGAGAAATGGACAGACACATCATGAAAGCTGGTTCTGCCTGAGTCCGAAGACCAATACAAGACCAATAGCATAGATATGATTGATTCCTTCTGATAAACTAATTAATATGAATTGCTTTTCCAAAGATCATTGATAAAAGCTTTATGGTATTATTGATAAAAGGTTATTTTTGATGTATGTTTTTTATAATCCACTAGGCTGGAATGGGGGTGGGTGGGAAAAATTATTGCTTTCTATCCACATTTTAATTCTAAAAAACCCCCACCCCACAGGCATCCTCAAACTATGGCCCGAGGGCCACATTTGGCCCACCGGGTGTTTTTGCTCCATTTATTTTTTTACTTCAAAATAAGATATGTGCAATGTGCATAGGAATTTGTTAATAGTTTTTTTTAAATATATAGTCCCGCCCTCCAACAGATCTGAGGGACAGTGAACTGTTTAAAAGGTTTGAGGACCCCTGCCTAGGTCTTTACATCTGCTCCAATCTACCTACCCTTCCCTAGAAGCAAAAGACCTTTCCCTGCCTTCCCAAAGTGTTATCAGGGAGATTGATGATGGATGCTGCTTCTCCGTTTCCCTGGGTTTGTCCTCCTGGTCGCCTTGGCAGTTCAGTGGCAGAGTGCGTGGGTATAGGCCTCAAGTTGGCCTGTTCCTGGGTATAGGATGAAATTACGGCTCTGATTGCAGGCTGCAGACTTCTGGGGAATACTTGCGTTGGTTTGGGCATTAACGCAAAATATTTGCAATTACAGTGCAATATTATTCCTTACTCTCGATTTTTGTTGTGTTTTTTTTTAACCTATCACCCTTTCCCCCATATGCATTTCTAGCAGAAAGGCTTTAATCCTGTGGAATGAGCAACCGAATCTTGGTTTTGCTCTTTCACGTTTTCCTCCAGCTGCTGCCCAGAAATCCTGCTGGCTTAGGACTGGGGCCTTCTTCACGGTCTCTAAAGAACGCACCCTTTTCCGAGGAAAGGATGCCTTTTTCCCGTGCTACGTTTTTCCTCCCCAAGTGTCCGCACGCGACGGGCAGAAGCAGGGAGGTGGAGGTGGGCGTGAGCTCCGCCGCTCCAAGTCCCTCTCCAGGACCGGAGCCCAAACTGACTGCTGGCCAGCTGCGCGACCGGGTGCGGGGGTCGGGCCCACCCCCACCCCCACCCCTACCCCCCACCTCGGGCTGGGGGGCCGTGGGGCCGCAGCTGCTCCAAATTTATAGCCCCTCCTCCGGCCGCCGCCGGCCTCTCCACGGCCTCTTTACCAAGCGCAGCCCCAGCTGAGGCCCGCCCGCGGGAGGGGCGCCCGGCCCGCGCTGGGGGCGGGGAGCAGGTGTGGAGCGGGGGTCCCAGCCCTGGCGCGGTCACCCTCCAACGCGTCGCCGACACCCGCCCTCACCCGAGCGCCACACAATGGCGTGGGGCCGGGCCGGGGCCGCTCCGCACCCAGCGCCCACGCTCGGCGGCCGCGGCCGGAGGGGACGCGGGGGCGGGGCGCCGCTTAATCACCGCGCGCAGGCACCTGGGGCGGGCAACGCGCCGAGCCCCCGAGCCGAGCCTCCGCCGGCCACGCCTCTGAGGCCGACCAACCTCCCGAGAACCACACAAAGGAGCGCGCGAGCGCGCGGGCCCTCGGCGGGGCGCGTCCTCCCAGCGCGCACCCCCCCCCCCCCCCCCCGGCGCCCCTGCAGCACCCGAGGCCGCGCCCTCGCACCTCATTCCCGCGAGGCCTCTCCTCGCTAAAAGGGCAGCTCGAGGTGCAGACTGGGGCCTGGGGAAGGGTCGGTGACCGCCCAGGGAGACACAATGGGGACGCGAGGGAGCAAGGCTGGCAGCTCTGGAGAGAGAAACTGCATGCAAAAGCTGGTTTGGTCTCCAGCACCCCCTTCCCCTGTCCCAAATGTTGTGACTGTCCCCTTCATTAACCCGCGCTGCTTCACCGGAGGATTTGTCTCTTGGGCTCGGGTGGGGGGTGGGGGGCTCTGGAAAGCTGGGGTGGGAGATGGGAGGTCTGGCCAGATGTAGTGTGTACCTCTAATACTGAGGTGAAAAACATTCTTCAGGGAAGGGCCATAGGTAGGTTGCCAAGCTCTCAGAGCTCCTGACCTCCCAGCTCCTCACAGCCTGAGCCCATGGTGCTTTCTGCCTATATAGTTTCCACGGCCTTGTTTAAGGCTTCTCTCTGAGGACAACATGTACCCTGAGAGATGGGCACGTCTAGGAAAAGATTTGGAAAGGACCAGCAAAAGGTTTGGGAAAGGGACATTAAGTAATAAAAGACCCCCATCATTGATTGATGGTTAGGATTCATGGATGACTTAAGAGTTTAATGAAAAACGGAACCCTCATGGGACCCAGAGGCCACCATCTAGCAGCCTGTGGACAAAATCCAACCCACAACACGGTTGGACCCACAAAGTATTTAATGGTGTATAATGACATATTATGAATAATAAACATAAGTAGAATGAGATCATGGTATAGACCCCAATAATATCATCCCCCAGCTTTTTTTTGTTTTTCTTTTTTTTTAAAATCATTTTATAAGGGGCTCATACAACTCATCACAATCCACACATACATCAATTGTGTAAAGTACATTTGTACATTCATTGCCCACATCATTCTCAAAATATTTGCTCTCCACTTAAGCCCCTGGCATCAGCTCCTCATTTTTCCCCTCCCGCCCCGCTCCCCCCTCCCTCATGAACCCTTGATAATTTATAAATTATTATTGTCATATCTTGCCCTGTCCTACGTCTCCCTTCACCCACTTTTCTGTTGTCTGTCCCCCAGGGAGGAGGTCACATGTAGATTCTTGTAATCTGTTCCCCCTTTCAAACCCACCCACCCCCTCTATGTTCCCAGTATCGCAACTCACACCACTGGTCCTGAAGGGATCATCCGCCATGGATTCCCTGTGTTTCTGGTTCCTATCTGTACCAAGGTACATCCTCTGGTCTAGCCACACTTGTAAGGTAGAATTGGAATTATGACAGTGGTGGGATGGGGGAGAGGAAGCATTTAGGAACTAGAGGAAAGTTGTATTTTTCATATTGCTATATCACACCCTGTCTAGCTCATCTCCTCCCCGAGACCCCTCTGCAAGGGGATCTCCAGTGGCCTACAAATGGGCTCTGGGTCTCCACTCCCCACTCCACCCCCCTCATTCACTATGGTAAGATTTTTTTGTTCTGATGATGTCTGATACCTGATCCCTTCAACACCTCGTGATTGCACAGGCTGCTGTGCTTCTTCCATGTGGGCTTTGTTTCTTCTGAGCTAGATGGCCACTTGTTTACCTTCAAGCCTTTAAGACCCCAGATGCTATATCTTTTGATAGACGGGCACCATCAGCTTTCTTCACCACATTTACTTATTCACCCGCTTTGTCTTCAGCGGTTGTGTCAGGAAGGTGAGCATCATAGAATGCCAATTTAAGAGAAGAACGTATTCTTGCATTGAGGGAGTACTTGAGTGGAGGGCCAATGTCCTTCTGCTACCTTAATATTAAACCTATAAATTATGCACATAGATCTATTTCCCCATCTTCATATTATAAATATGTTTGCATATATACATGTCTATCTGGACCTCTATAAATGCCCTTTTCCTCCTAGCTCTTTCCTCTATTTCCCTTGACTTTCCTCCTGTCCCACTATCATGCTCAGTCCCCACCTGGGTTTCAGCAATTCCTCTTGGTTACATTACCCTTGATCATGTCCTACCAGGCCTCCCACACCCTCCTTACCACCAATTTGGATCACTTGTCCCTGGGTTTGTTAACACCACTAGCTTTCCCCCCACCTCCCCCTCTTTTATGTCCCCCCAGAACTGTCAGTCCCATTGTTTTCTCCTCCAGATTGGTCATCCAGCCTATCTTATTTAGACAGACCTGCTGAGATAATAACATGCACAAAAACAAGACAGAGCAAAACCAAGCAACAATATACAACAAATCAATGACAACAAAACAAAACACAACAAGAAAGAAAAGCTTGTAGTTAGTTCAAGGATTGTTTGTTGGCCTTTAGGAGTGTTTTCCAGTCCAGTCTGTTGGGGCACCATACCCTAGCCCCAAAGTCTACCTTCAGCATTCCCTGGGGACCTCACCGCTCCATTCCCTTGCTGCATCCCCCAGCTTAAATACATGTCCAAGGGCAATCTTTCCCACCTCCATCCACAGCCACACCCTCATTGTGATTTTGAAGCAAATCTCAGAATTCGCTTCTGTAAATATTTCAGTGAATCCCTAAAAAGGTAAGGAGTCTTTTAAGTATAGCAATGTCTTTTAATATAACAATCCTAATAATAACCACAATATTAATAACTAGCTAGTCAATGTTTAAACTTCCTCAACAGTCTTGATTCTTTTTTTGTCTTGTCTGTTTAAATTAGGATCCAAAAAATAAATATATAAATTAGGATCCAAATGAACCTGTTCAGTGCAATGTCTCTTTTAATATGAGGTTCTCTCTTCATTGTTTGTTCCCCCCTTGTAATTTATTTGTTGAATGCTACAGTACCATTTGTACTGTAGACTATTCCGTGGTCTTAATTGAGCTGAATGCATCCCCATGGTATCATATAATATGTTCTCCCACCTCTGGATTTCCTATAAATTTATTGTTACATATGAGACTGAGTCAATTAATGAATGATTTTTTTCTTGCAAATAATGCTTCATAGGCAATATTGCTTAATTCTATTAAAAGTAATCTCGTGATTTACTTGGGGGGGGGGAACCCTGCTACTGACTCGTGGAACTCTCATGTGTATCTGTGTACAATTGTGCTCCCTGCAGTTTTCTTTTTAAAAACATTTTACTTTGGGGTTAATTGGGTGAAGATTGATAGACAAGATCAGTTTTGCATTCAATAAGTCTTACACATTGTGTTTCCTCCATAGGGTTTCCATCGACGGACTTGTTCCAGAAGCAGATCACCAGGCCTGTCTTCTAGAATATCTCTAGGTAGAGTGGAGCCTCCAGCTTCTTAGTAGATCATAGCGAAGTATTCAAGCTAATAAATGAGGATGAAGCCATAGAAATAAATGTAGCAATTTGACATTTCCCTAATGAAAAAATGAATCAAGACTATGATCTTTACTAGCTGCAAATGTAACAAAAAGTGTTCCTGTGTGGTATGCAGAAGACTACTCTTGTTATAGTGTTTCATGTAACACTTTCATATAATTACCAGTAATGGTCAATGCCTAGTTCCATTTTATTATTACAGGCTGCCAAATTGTGAAGTTCTAATTACATGATTCCATCCTCGCTTGTTAGCTGAACTCCTTCTCTGAAAAGGACACATTGTCTACTTATTTACCCCAGGTGCATTTCAAATAGGAACAAGAGGATAAATGCTTGAATCTTTCTTACTTTCCAAAATAACGCGTTTATTCCTTAACATCCTCTAAGAGTTACGCATGACTTTTTCTTAAACACATACCAAACTTAAGCATTCAAACATTTCACCATTTAAAATTTTTATTTTATTGTGTGAGCATTTTCAGATTAGGACAGTCTGTATGGAGTGCCTTGGTGGTGCTAATTATTAAGATACTCAGCTAGCAAGAAAAGATTATAGATTCAAGTTTCCCTAGAAATGTCTTGAAAGAAAGTCTATCTTCAAGATTTTTCAAAACCATATGGAATATACAAAAATACTCTGACACCAAGGGGTTGCTATGTGCTTGAGCTGGAGTGGACCCAACAGCAATTTATTTTTTCTATTGGACAAGAAACCCAAGTCCTCTTCCAACATGGCCTCAGAGGCTGTGGTTGAGAACTTTGTCCCCATTTACTCTTTTAAAGAATTTTCTTCTGGTCATTAGGTATGTTTATTTTGGGTATGGTTGCTATTAGGCATTCAAAAAAACAATTAGACAAAAATCCATATGATTATAAGTTCATTCCCAAGTGAACATTTAACATCTTAGGCATTTTATTATATTCTTTTATATTATATTCATCTCTCTTTTTTCTCACAGTAGAAATCTTGATCATTAATATTAAGATAATTACATATTTGCTGTAGTCCCCATTTATTCTTGTGCCGGTACACTTAGCTCTTTTCTGTTATTGTCCTGGCCCCTTCAAGCAAGATAGAATCTAACAGTCTCATCTTACTGCTGAAAGCATTGATGAATTCTGTCACTTAAACAAATCTCCTGGCTGCCTACCAAGAAGAGAGTAAAACAACCAGGAGGGACCAGCTGGATGTTGCTTCCATTTGAGCTGAGTCAGAGATCTTAGAACACTTCAAACAAAACTTCCTCCCAGTTTCCAAAATCAACTTTTCAGAGGAAACTTGGGACGATTCCAAACTCTTCTTTCACTTCTGCCTCCCACATTTAGTCACATAACCTGCTAATTACTAGCCTTCCTGCCTCTACTCCTGTTCCCCTTCCAATTGATCTTTCTTACCCTCACAGAGGTGTAATCATGCTATCCCCTAGCTTTAAAATCTGCAGTAAATCCCTATTGCTTTGAGGTTGCGAGTTAACTGTGGTCTGGGCCTTTCCACAATTGCTTCTTACTTTATGCTTCTGCCTCCACATGGCCCTGTTCTCCAGCCAGACTGTCTTACCACAAGGCTCTACACACAGCCTGTCTCTAGTTTGTCACTTGCTTTGGCTATTTGCACCATAAAGCATCAACTTCGTGACTGGCTAAATCCTACTTGCCGTATAAGTTACACTTCAAACTTTGTTTTCCTCAGCAAAGTCCTGGATTCCATGTCCACTTTTAGAATTCTGTATTTCACCATGGTGGTAATGGTGATATTGTTCCAAATTTAGTTTTGTTTCTCACTTGTCTCCTTCTAGGAGAGTGGTTCTCAACCTTCCTAATGCTGGGACCCTTTAATACAGTTCCTCATATTGTGGTGACCCCCCCCCAACCATAAAACTATTTTCATTGCTACTTCATAACTGTAATTTTGCTACTGTTATGAATCATAATGTAAATATCTGATATGCAGGATGTATTTTCATTGTTACAAATTGAACATAAACATAATTAAAGCATAGTGATTAATCACAAAACAATATGTAATTATATATTGTGAAATATTTATGTGTTTTCCGATGGTCCTAGGTGATCTCTGTGAAAGGGTCATTTGACCCCCAAAGGGGTCACGACCCACAGGTTGAGAACTGCTTTCCTAGGACAGTGCTGGTGCTCCAGAAAGCTTACCAGGGGGTATGAATTTCAAGAACATCTCAGTAGTTGATGTATGAAACACCAATGACAGAAGACCTGATGAGCTGTGAGATGATATCGAGAACATCATACATGAAAAGAAAAAAAGGACATCATACATGAAGAAAGCAAAAGGTAATTAACAGGAGAGGAAAGATCCAGGTGGATGTCAGAGGAGATTCTGAAACTTGCTCTTAATTGTAGCATACTCATACCATTGGGTCAATTCTATTCACAACAATCCTATAGGACAGGGTAGAGCTGCTCTTTGGTGTTCCAAGATTGTAACTTTTTATGGGAGTAGAAAACTTCTTTTTTAAAAATAATTTTATTAACACTTCACCCACATATCATACAATTCAATAATTCAACCATTTCAAGAAGAGTTGTACAATTATCCCAATTGAAAGCTATATCTTTCTCCCATGGGATAGCTTGTAGTTTGGAACCTCTACCCTTGCGGTTTGTGATTTAATGCATAACGCATTACACCATCGGGGCTTCTAACCATTGAGTAGCAAAGGCAAATGAAAGCAATTATGAAATCAAAGAGCTGAATAGATGAATTTTAAGGGCAGCTCAGGACGACAAAGTAAAATATTATGGTAAAATTTGCAAACAACTAGAGTTAGGAAACCCAAAGGGAAGAACATGCTAAGCATATCTTAAACTGAAAGAAGTAAAGAAAAATATTCACGCATCAAGCTGAAATATTGTAAGGTTCTATGGGCAAAATATTGAATGATGCAGAAAGCATCAAGAGAAGAAGGATCGCTGTACCCAAAAGAAGGAGTCAAATTCAATCATGTCAAGAGGTAACATATGAGCAGGAACCAGCGGTGTTGAAGGAAGATGTTCTAGCTGCACTGAAAGCATTAGCCAAAACAAGACTCCAGGACTGGATAGACTACCAATTGAAATATTTTAACAAGCTGATGAAGTACTGGAAGTACTTACTTATCTATGGCAGGAAACTTGGAAGACAGCTGACTGAAAGGGATCCATAGCTGAACCGATTTCAAAGAAAGATGACCCAACAGAATGCTCAGATTGTAGAACAATATAATTGATATCCCATGCAAGTAAAAATTTTGCAAAGACCATCCAACAATAGTTGGCAGGGAGCTGCCGAAGGTTCAGGTCAGATTCAGAAGAGGATGTGGAACAAGAAATATCATTGTTGATGTCAGATGGAGCTTGGCTGAAAGCAGAGAATACAAGAAAGATACTTATTTGTGTTTTATTGACTATGCAAAGAAATCCGGCAGTGTGGACAATAACAAACTATGGGTAACCCTGAGAAGAACGGGAATTTCAAAACGCTTCATTGTGCCCATGAGGAACCTGTACATGGATCAAGAGGCAGTTGTGCAAACAGAACAAGAGAATACTTCATGGTTTAAAATCAGGGAATCTGTCAATCAGGGCTGTAGCCTCTCACCAAATTTATTCCATTTGTACCTGAGCATATAATCAAAGAAGCAGGATTCCATGAAGAAGAATTCATAAGCAGAATCAGAGGAAGCTTTATTAACACGCTCTGATGATGCAACCTTGCTTGCTGCAAGTGAGGAGGACTTGAAGCACTTGATAATGAAGATAGAGGATTGCAGCCATCAGGACAAATTACAACTCAATGTAAAGAAGACCAAAATCCTCATAACTGGACCATCATGAGATTGAAGTTGTCAAAGAAGTTGCCTTGTTTGGATCCACAATCAGTGCTCATGGAAGCAGCAGTCAAGAGATCAAATGACACATTGCACTGTGTAATTCTACTGCACGAGTCCTCTTTAAAGTGCTGAAAAGCAAGGATGTTACTTAGATGACTAAGGTGTGCCTAACCGCAGGCATGGTATTTTCAATTGTTTCATATGTATGTGAAAGTAGGCCATTGAATAATTAGAATCGATGCATATGACTTACGGTGCTGGCCAAGACTATTTATTGCAAGTATCATGGACAGCTGAAAGGACATTGTCTTGAAAGTGTCCATGGAAGAAGTAGGACATAGTGTTTGTTAGGGATAAGGATGGCGAGACTTTGCCTTACATACTTTGGACATATTACCAGGAGAAACCAGTCACTGGAGAAGGGCATCACGTTTGGTAAAGCTGAGGGGCAGTGAAAGAGAAAGGCTCTCAATGTGATGGAATGACAGTGTGGTTTCAACAGTGGGCTCAGGCATAGGAGCAATGGTGAGATGGCACGATGTTGTGTTTAGCATGCGGTCTCGGTCTCTATGAGTTGGAACCAACAGGGTACCTAACAATAATGGCTACTATCCCCCCACCAAGCGCACAGGGCACAGCATGCATATTAGTAACGATGTAGTTAGTAAACAGTATTATACCAAACACTTCAAAGTTCGTGTACTTTGGGAGGAACATCTCTCTTTCTTTATAGAGAGGGGACTTACTGGAAAGAACTTCCCGTAGGCTTGCCTGGTCCGCGTCTACTGTTGTGAATCTGGGAGGGCAGGTGGAGGTAGGGGGCCGGGGAGAGGAGGAGCAGTTAACTCTGCTTCCCTGGCTAGATCAGCATAGGGGGCGGGGGAGGAGGGGACCAGGGGCCAAAGGGGTGGGGGATGGGGGGGAGTGTGTGTGTGTGTGTGTGTGTGTATGTACAACGTGCAGGCGCGCGCCCGCTTGTAGCTAACTCAGCTTCCTCCCGTCTGGAGGGTAATTAAAGCGCCAAATTACTGAGCTGGGCGGGCAGTGTTCCCAGGGGCGCATTTCATCCAGGCTGATTAATGAGGCCCCGGAGTTAATGAGGAGAAAGCTAAAGGCTCGGTGCTGAGCAAAGAAAGCAGCCTCAGAGGCCCGGGAGCGAGCTCTCCGAAGGCATCTTCCGCTCTGTCTTTTTAGGAGGGCTTAGTGCAAGCCACGTGGTGCCTGCCCCTGGCCCTTCTCCGCCACCTCCTCTAGCCTAGGGAGGAGGTGCTGCCTTTTTTATAACAGGATCCCAGTGAAAGGTCAGTCTCCTTCCTCAGCGTGCTCCCAAACACACCAAACAGAAACAAGGCCCGTCCTTACCATCTAGAACAGCGCTTCTCAGCCTGTGGGACGTGATCCCTTTGCGGACCGAAAGACCCTTTCACAGGGGTCGCCTAAGACCCTCAGAAAAGACATATTTCCGATGGCCTTAGGAACCGAGACACCGCTCCTCCGCCCATCTGCCCACACGCCCGCATAAAAGTACCGGCGTGAAGACTGTTAGCCATGCTACACCATGCTTCAAGACAAAATTTCATTTATCTGTCATTAAAAGAAATATTTCACAATATATATTTACATATTGTTTTTGTGATTAATCACTATGCTTTCATTATGTTCAATGTGTAACTATGTAAATAGATCCTGCATCAGATAGTTACATTACAATTCATAACAGTGGCAAAATGGCAATTGTGAGTAGCAATGAAAATAATGTTATGGTTGGGGGTCACCCCGCATGAGCAACTGTCTGAAAGGGTCGTGGCACGAGGAAGGTGGAGAACCACTGGTCTGGAACATACCCCAAAGAAGTGCCTCTCAGAAGACCCCAGGACACCAGTCCCTTTTTCTTCTCTGTGGGAGAACTTTGGGCATGAGTCGTAGACCACCTGCAGACTTCACTCCTGACTGGAATTAGAACCAGCTCTGCCATCACCAACCCAGTAAACTTAGACAAGTTCCTTAGCTCTTGGAACTTCGATTTCTGCCTCTATAAAATGGATCATACTCCTCATCCTCTCTAAAAGTGGCTGACACGTGCTGGGGATGCAGTATGTGCCAAGCATTCTTCTGCGTGCTTACCATGTGTAATCTCAGTGATTCTCTCTCACAACTCTCGGAGGTGAACTCTGTTCCACAGAGAAGGGCATCCAGACAAGGCAAGCTGAAATAACTTGCCTTGGGTTAGTTCACCCAACAAATACGTAATGCAACTAGGAAGGGAATCCGCAAGGCCTGACTCCAGAACCTGGGTCCTTAAGTTATTAACCACGATGTGGGTATGAGGAATAAATATGGGGTTGGTAAATGGTCAAAGGTTAAGCACATGTGGGAAGAAGCTGTTACGGTTGTTTGCCATTCATGGCTTTCAACAAAGAAGAGGGTGAGATCAGGCAATGTGATCACCTTGTGCAGGGCCTGTGCACTGTCTCTTGAACATGGTGCAGAGCAGGAAATGATACTAACCTCTGTCTGAAATTCCTCCAGCCTCCCAAGGCACACACTTCCTGAGATCACAGCTCCCCGTGGTCTTCCCAGAGAGAGGACCTAGTGCAAAGGCATGGTCTGAATTTGGATCCCAAATGCCCATGTCCTCACATGAATCAGCCTTTGATTCTCTGTGTGAAAGAACATAGGTGAATTACTTCACTTCTATCCTCATCAGCAAATTGGCCACAATAACTGCCAAACTTCAGGTGCTGTGATAAAAAGGAGGAAAGGTGTGAAAGGGCACCGTAGCTTTATGTTGAACTTTATGCCTGGACCTGACTGGAAAGGAAGTCTGGGTTCCCACCCGGGAGTGTGCCAAGAATTTCTAGGGATGGGCAACAGGGCAAGGAACCTCAGCTCCGGGGAAACATACTCCTTTTCCCCAACATTCTAACTTTGTGATCCACAGTTCCATATTGTTCTCTGGTCAAGAGTGACCTGAGACCAGAAGCCAATTAGTGCCACTAAAGTCTTGCTGATTTTGAAATGAATACATTTCCGCTGGATGTGTTTTGCTGAATCAGGAAAATCAAAGTTGCCCAGGCCAAGTAAAAACCAAACGGTCCCTCCACTCTTTGCTCCAGTCAGGCATCTTTACCCTCCCCACCACCCTGATTCTTAAGCCCCAACCCTCACTAATTCTCCACAGCCCATTACCCCCACTGGGGCAGCTAATAGCACTGGCAAGAGGAAAGCCTCAATAATTTTCTCCAAAAAGGCCTTCGTCTAGAGAAACCAATATTTAAAACCCCCATTTACATTGAAAGCGTGATTCTGATTATGAGATGGTAATGAGGAGATTTAGTCAGAGGAGAGAGCCTCTCTGCCTGCCACCGCCCCCCTCCCCTTCTTCCTTCTATCACCCTGCACCCCAGGTTTATTCCAAAGATGTGAGGCGGGGAAGGGGTCCAGAGTGCTCCCACTGAGAGCATCTGAGATGCCAGAGCAGGACAGAGGTCGTCCAAGATGCCACATGAGGGCCCCTTATTCAAGCCTGGAATGAGTTCATCTCAGAAAACATGCTGGGTATGTTGCAAGAACCTTCCTTTTCCTCGCCCGTAGACTCAGCCGAGTGCTCTTCTCTACGGTTAGCCTAGTACTCCCGGTATGTAAGTTCTTATGCCAGGCTTCATCTTGGCTGTATGGGCTTGAAATAAAAACAATATATGTTCAGAGACCCTTAGCTTGGCTCTTGGCTCCTGGCTCCTCTGACTTATCCTCAAATTCAGTCCCCTCACCTAAAGTCTATGCCTGACTAGAATGACACTCTTCCTGTTCCCCTTTCCCCCATACCCTGCCTCTGGATTTTTCAGCAAGGCAAGGAGGAAGGAGTGGAGAGAACCCAAGGGGTCAACTTCCTGGGCCCCCTTTTGTTGGCTGACAATTGCGCTCAGATAGGATAATTCAGTGTGTGATTGTTTCACAACCTCCTCCCCCACTTTGTGCCCCTTTCGGAGCCAATCTCTCAGCCCCAGATGGGTTAATCCATAATGCAGACAGAGCAAGTAATTGGCTGTCAGCCCAGAACTATGTACCCCCTCCCCTATTAGTGGGAGCACTGCTCTAATGAAGCCCAGCTTGGAGAGCCGCCTTCTCAATGAGGTGCCTGCCCCAACTCAGCCAGGCACACATGTGTCTCTGCTGCTCTGCCTGAAAACTGGCTCCCTTTAGGGACCCCCAGCCCAGCCTCCCCGGGGTGACCCAGCTGCCAGGGCTGCTGCAGCCCTGGGGGGGAGAGACTGTGATGGATGGGAGGGAGTTAGTTAATAGAGCCCAAAACACATGGGCCCTGTCCTTACATGGACCCTCCCCCTCCCACATAGATACAAACACTTCTATAGCTTCTTCCTTTGACAGCAGCCCTGGGCTTTTGAGAGAGGCCCATGTAATATCCCCACTCCTGAATGGGGATCTGAATAGGGACTATGGATCTGTCTGTTGGATACTGGATCAAGTCATTACTATCTAATTCATTATCCCCCATCCCCAACCTTTGTCAATCTAAGCCCTCCAGTATGTTTTGTGCAGAAATGGTGCAAAAGAGTTAAAGATGAGCTTGACCTTCACTCTCTCAACTAATAGTGATATTTTACCAAAATGTTTTCTTGTATTATTTGGTTCCCATGGCAATTTCTTGATCCCATCTCTCTTTCTACCCACTTCCCAACTAATTCTTTAGTCAATGGAGAACAAGAGGATTAAAATCAAGCCAATAGACTGAAGTTGCAGGTGAGGAGGGGAGCCTTTTTATTTACTGGATGTGTCACTCCTTCCTCGTCATATTTTGAATTCCTTGTCTCTAGACGAATTCATGACAAATCTTGATGCCATCTATCTGAAAATTTATAGAAGAGAATTTGGGAGATCATGTTTGGCACATGGGCCTATTATTCTCTAATTTCTTGCAGTAACTTCTGGTTACCACCTTTCCGTTCCCTCCTTTTCCTAACAAGAAAGCTGTGGCTTTGGTGACCCACATGCTGAAGTGATGCAGGAAAGGAGAGACTTTTTGTTGCCTGGTCTTGGGCTGGGCCTGAGGAGATATGCAGATCCATAATCTGCCTGCCTACTTCTGCTTAAGTGATAATTGTATCTTTTCCATTATTGATTAATATAAACATTAAAGTGGAAAAATCAGCAAAGATGAAAAGAGTATGTATTCTTTCATAGTTAATTTGATAATTGTTTATGTGTTGGTTTATTTTTCATATGTATTTAGAAAATCATTGAGTTTTATAAGCACAGTTCTTATAATTTTTCTATCTAGGTCATACTCTCAGTTTGTGCCTTTGTATCTTCCCTGTTCTCAATGCCAGGGTCATTGGCACAGACTAAATAAAAATTAATATTTGTATATTTTCATATTTAATGATAAGAATCTCTGAGTCTACCAAGATTGGAATGTATAAGGAGTCTCTGCCCCAGGATCACAGTGGGAGTCCCTTTATTAAGATCATGGAGAGGAAAGCAAGCTTACCCCCGCACCCCCCAAGGAAATTAGTGCAGGGCTTAGGGTGAGGGGGCAAGTGGACCTTAGAGTAGTCTCGTCCCAACTGTGTTAGATGGGAAACAACACTGGGTGGTGAAATGACCTTCAGAGATTGCATCTAGGAGATGCTGAATATTTATGAGCTATGTAATCAGGACCTCGGATGTATGATTTTTAAAAATGTAAAACAAAAAGCAAAAAGATGGGGTAGGGGAGACACGTAGGCTAAAATCCAGGGTGTGCAGGAGTACAGGAAAGGAGGAAGGGAAGTAAAATAGATTCCCTTGACTTGTCACCATTTTGACTTCTCTGTTATTTATGTAGCCATCAAATCGACTCTGATTCATAGTGGCTCATATGACAGAATAGAACTGCCCCAAGGATTTTCGTGGTTATAATATTTTTGGGAACAGATCTCTAGGTCTGTCTCCCATGAGGCAGCTGGGTATATCCAAACCTCTAACCCTTCAGTTACTAGAACAACATTTAACCATTGCCCCACCAGGCTTCCTTCTATGCATGTCCCTGAAAGTTAGTTCTACTTGTTCATGTAGATTGGGAATGAGGTGCTGGTGAGGTAGGACGTTCCCAGGTCAGACAATGATTCCTTGTGGGAATCCAGAGAGATTTGGGGTATCATCTTTACTCCAAGGACTAGTGTCATGATACGTTAGTGAAAAGGGTACAAGAAACTGGAATGAGAGCCTTTAGGTCAGAAGGTTCTCTGCATACACTAAAGGGGAGAGAGGCACGGTATTTAAGGTGAATATATAAAAACTCATGAACACATAAGGATGACCTGATTAGGATACACCATCCTTCAAATATGTATTTAACACAAAACATTTCCTTTTGAGTATAAATCACTAGAGGCATGAAAGAGTCTTCTGTCTTCGATTCTTCTATGTACAATTTTCACAGAGATGTGATATACTTATAGGTTAAGCATAAAGGTGTGCTTCAGATTGAATCCTGTATTCTTCATTTACTAGAAAGTAACCGTGGGGCACGTCAGTCTGCCTAAACCTCCCCATCTAAAAAAAAAAAAAAAAAAGGTTACTAATAGTACTTCTATTGTTTCCTAGAGCTGCCTAACAATTACCACAAGGTGGGTGACAACACAACAGAAATTTATTCTAGTTCTGAAGACTAGTTGTTGGAAATTAAGATAATGGCAGGTCCACACTCTTTTTGAAGAGGGCTGGGAGAAAATCTTCCTCCTTTCTTCCAGCTTCTTGTAATAACTTGACTTCTGACAAAACAATTGCAAACTTTGTGCGCACTGAATTTTAAGCCTTCAATACATGTTTTGAGTGAACATAATTTAACCCTTAGTGGTAACTAATACTAGATAGGAAAACTGAAGCAGTGAGTATGTGTAAGGCACTTAGAACAGACCTGAGGATAATAAAACCAAAATGTAAGCCCATTGCCATAGAGTTGATTCTTACAGAGCACAACTGCTCCTTTGGTTTTCTGAGACTGGAAACTTTTATGGGAGCAGACAGCCTTATCTATCTCCTTATAAGGAAGATAGATATGTAAGCAAGTAATAATTAAAATTTTGTATATTAGGTTATATATATCAAAAATACAAAAACCAGAAAACTATTGCCACCAAGTCAATTCTGACTCATAGTGACCCTGTAAGGCAAAATAGAACAGTTTCACTGAGTTGGTTTCTGAAACTACAAATATTTATAGAAGCAGATTGTCTCATCTTTCTCTTCTGGAGTAGTTGGCATTTTAGAACCACCAACCTTAGGTTGTACATTAGGAGAATAAAAATAATCTGGGAGGACATTATAATATTGGAGAACCAAGGATGACTTCACTGATAAGTGACCAAAATTACTAGGATGAAATGAATTTAGCAGGAGGAGAATGGAAGGGAGAAAACATTTCAGGAAGAGGAAATAACAAGAGTAAAGACATAGAAGTTGAAAAAGTATCTTTCCCCACTTCCCCCCAAGTTTTATGGTAGACTATGGATGACCAGAGATGGTGATGAGGTAGAAGTAGAGGTAAATGGAGATCTTGTAGTGGTAGACAGCATTCAGTCTATTGCAATACGTGTGTGCCATAGCAAATGGATTTGGGGTCTATCCTATATGAACTCATTTAAGGTTTGGAAGTAGGTGATTAACATTAGAGATAAGCATATAGGAAGTTCAGTATCTGACCCTTTATAAGTGTTCAGCAAACATGTATTGAACAGCTATATGACAATTCCCACTAGCAAACAGTGTAGAGGGTAGATGTACAGTGGTAGAATGAAAGCAGGGGTTAAGAAGAATTTTCAATAGGGTGAAAGATGATGGGGATGTAAACAAAGTCAGTGACAATTGAGATGGGTAAAGGGTGCCTTCTCAGAAACTCACTGGAGTGGCATGCTTAGTTTAGTGTTCAGGGTTTATGACAACTATGGAAAAGATAGAATCTGGGGGAAAATCAATGTGAATCAGGAAAATATATAAGAAACAATGTTCGGGTTCTAAATCAAGGGTGGGGAACCTTTTTTCTGCTAAAAGAAAATGTGGATATTTATAATCATTGGTACACCATACTGGCCAAACATTTAACTCACCCCTATGTGGGGCCGCTATGAGTCAGAATTGACTCAATGGCTGTGAGTTTTTAGTGTAATGTCAGAAGATCCAATTTCCTCATCTGAGTATAACTATCTGTTCCTGAGGTATTCCACACCATCCCTTGCAGAATTTAGCTCCTAGATCACTGTCACTCACTCTCTAACTCTTCTGCTCTAATTCTTGGTATTTTTAAACATACATCTAAGTCAACGCTTCTTAAACTGTGGGAATATGGGATCACAAAACTGAATATGGGGGTAGAAAAAAATTGGCAACAGTAAAAGATTTCTGAACATGTAATGACCAAAAGTTAATTAAAACCAGACTTCCAAGGCAGATGGTCGACTGAAAACACGCACAACTACACCTCTTTGAAGTTCACCTCTTTACAACAATCAGGAGAAAATTGGCAGCAAGGAAGAACAGGGCAGTCTCAGATTTCCCAGAATTGCTTTAAAGTTAAGAGAATAAAAATTCCTACCACCTAAAGGTTGAGGGACTGAGAAACTAGAGAGGAGAAGGAAGCTGGTCTGTGCTTGAGGCACCCAGAACCGTCTCTCTCTCAGCCCACCACACTCCTGCTCTCCACCATCACCCCACCCCCTTCACACCAGCACCTAGAACAGACCTCTGTGGTGCCAGTGTCCATGGCTCTGTTTGTACATTCAGTGCCAGTAACGCGAATAGGGAGCCAACTTCCAGAGTGCTGACATCCAGGTCTCTGGTCAGCCTCTTCCCAGAGCGAGAATCAGGAACTGGTGTGTTCCTAGCCCCCTGTGGGGCAAACAAAGAGTCACTAGCATGGCTCTGCACTTCAGGGTCCACAGGACCAACCTGCTACCACCCCATGCTCCTGACACTGAGACTTTTTCAGTAGAGCTCACCCTGCTCGAATTAACTGCAGCTACAAAGCTGCAAAGAATCCATCCAGATTGTATTTTCTTCCTTCTTAATCTCCCATTTTCTTTTTTTCTCTTTTTCTTTTTCAACTATCTTTCCCCCCCCCCCCCGCTGTTTCCTCTTGCACTCTTTTTTCCTTTCTTCAGCTTTCTCCCTTCTTGCTCATTTCATTTTGCAGTTTCATGATGATGTAGAAATAGCCATCAGTCACAGTCCATACCTAAAAAGGAAAAGGAGGAAAAACAGGCACAAGTAACTGAACAAAACCCAGATCCAAAGGAATATTCTGGAGAGAGAAAAAAAGAAGACCTCCATGTAGTAGAAATAGAATTCAGAAGAATGATGTTTAGTTACTTTCAATGGATGGAAGACATTCTTGAGAGGATAATGGGAAAAAATAGGAAAAATAACCCAGAAATCATACAACAATTAGAATTCCAGAAAATAAATAATAAAACAACAGAATCAGACAACATTATAAAAGAGCAGAGTACTAGACTCAAAAAGTGGAAAGCTAAATTAGTGAGCTTAAAGACAATTCCATCTTTACAACTGACAAGAAAAATAATTATTAAAAAGAGCAAAAGATGACAAAGAAAGTCTAAGAATAATATGAGGCACACTACCAAGAGAAAAACATGTCTCATTGCCCTATAGAGAGAAACAAGACATTTTACTGAGAAATAATACAAGACGTCATGGAAGACAACTTCCCTATAACTATAAATGAGATGAAAGTAGCAGTTCAAGAAGCAGAGATAACAAGATGACATCACAACATATTGTACTCAAACACTCCAATTTCAGGGAGAAGAGGAGAATCCTGCGAGCAACTAGGGAAAAAAGAACAATGACATATAAAGAAAAATGACTAAGAATGAGCTCAGGTTTTTCAGCAGAAACCCTGGAAGCCAAAAGACAATAGAGTAACATTTATGAAATCCTAATAGAAAAAAAATTTGTCAACAAAGAATCTTATACCAGCCAAGCTAGTCCTCAAATATGAGGGGGAAATAAGGGTATTTCAAGCCAAGGTAAAATGAAAGAAATTTGAAAAAAAAAAAAAAAACAGTGTCAGCATTACAAAAAACACTAAAAGGAACACTTTGGACAGAGATTCACCAACAGCAGACAAACCTTAGAGCAACATACAGAACATCACGACTCAGAAATCAACACGCTGACAACAGCACTCAAACAACACAGAAATAAAGAACAAAGAATCCCCTAAAACCACAAAAACACAAAGTAAAAACATCGTCCCACTGCAGTGTAATTTAATGGACACTCCTACAGTGTTCAACGTACTTCAATGGAAAGTCATGACCAGAGGGGTAAAAGATATATTCAATTTGGAAGCTTCATTAAATGAACCAGAATCTACCTTAAACACACCTATCACAGATTAAAGGAATCAACTCATTCCAGAAGAATTTCTGAAATTAGTAAAAATCAATTCCAGCAGCTTATTATCAGTCTTAAGGCAGACTAAAGTTTTCAATTCAATTGATGAAACAACTGCTATTTCTAACATGGCAAAGTTGTTGCTTTGTGTAAGATATGTTTATGAAAGCCTCACACATGAGGGGATGATAGCATCGCCTCCGTTCGCAGGGGTGCAGGAGAGGGGGGATATATGTTTCAAAGTCTATGAATATTTCAAAACTGAAGGTTTGGTGGGAAAATTGCTTTTTATTTTCACCACTCTTTTTTTCCTCTTGATGGGGAGATATTAATAGAGGCACCTCAGATGGCTGCTCATGAAAAGAAAATTTTAATTTAAAAAGACCCCTAACCCTACTTATGAGGAGCCCTAGTGACACAGTGGGTTATCGCTGAATTGCTAATTGCAAGATGAAAAGTTCAAAACCACCAGTCACGCCCCAGGAGAAAGATGAGACGTTCTACTCTGTAAAGAGTGATAGCCTTGGGAACCCACCAGGCTAGTTCTCCCCTGCCCAACAGGGGCTACGAGTTGGATGGGTGGGGCGGTAATGAGGGTGTTTTTGTTTGGATTTTATAATCAGTACCTACAAAAGTCATTTGAACATGGTGTCCCCAAGAGTATGGTCTTGATCCCCATGCCCAGCAAATCATTCCTTCAGGTATTTGATTATCTCTAAAAAGTTTCATAACTTTGACACCCCCTCTCTCTCTTTAGCAAGCCTCCTGGTGTTTCTCCATCATTTCATACATTGTTTGATACATCATTTTATTGGGGGCTCTCACAGCTCTTATAACAATCCATACATCAAATGTATCAAGCACATTTGTACATATGTTGTCATCATTATTTTCAAACCATTTTCTTTCTACTTCAGCCCTTGGTATCAGCTCCTCTTTCCCCCCTCCCTCTCCCACCCTACGTCCTTCAAGAACCCTTGATAATTTATAAATTATTGTTATTTTTTCATGTCTTAAACTTACCAATGTCTCCTTCCACCCACTTTTCTGTTGTCCATTCCTGTGGAAGGCGGTTCTATGTAGATCATTGTGATCGGTTCCCCCTTTCCCCCCCCACCTTCCCCTTCCCCTCCTGGTAAGGCTACTCTCAATATTGGTTCCGAGGGGTTTATCTGTTATGGATTCCCTATTTTTCTAGCTCTTATCTGTACCGTGTACATGCTCTGGTCTAGCCAGATTTGTAAGATAGAATTTGGGTCACGATAGTGAGGTGGGGGTGGGGGAAGGAAGCATTAAAGAACTAGAGGGAAGTTATGTTATAATGGTGCTCTACTTGAGCCCTTGGTATCAGCTCCCTGACTCTCCCCCACCCTCATGGACACTTAATAAATTATAAATTATTGTTGTTTACATATGTACATGCCTATATTTAGGCCTCTGTAAATGCACTTTGCCTCCTCATTCTTTTCTGTTTCCTTTTACTTTCCTCTTGTCCCACTATCATGTTCAACCTTCATTTGGGTTTCAGTAATTCCTCTCGGTTACATATATGATGATGGGGAAATATAGCTATGTACATATATTTTTAAGTTTAGTATTAAGGTAGCAGATGGACATTGGTCCTCTACTCAAGTACTCCCTCAACACAAGAACACTTTGTTCTATTAACCTGGCATTCCATGTTGCTCACCTTCCTGACACAATTGCTGACGATAAAATGGGTGCATAAGCAAATGTGATGAAGAAAGCTGATGGTGGCCAGCTATCAAAAGGTATAGCATCTGAGGTCTTAAAGGCTTGAAGGTAAACGAGCAGCCATCTAGCTGAAAATCAACAAATCCCACATGGAAGAAGCACACCAGCCTGTGTGACCACGGAGTGTTGATAGAATCAGGTATCAGGCATCAAAGACCCAGAACAAAAAATCCTATCATTGTGAATGAGGGGGAGTACAGAGTGGAGACTTAAAGCCCATCTGTAGGAAATTGGACATCACCTTACAGAAGGATCGCCAAGAGGAGATGAGCTACTCAGGGTGCAGTATACCACCAGTGAAACACAACTTTCCTCTAGTTCTTTAATGTTAACTCCTCCCCCCCCCCACTTTTATGACCCCCCAATACTACCTTAAAAATATGGCTAGACCAGAACATGTACATGGATACAGATAAGAGCTGGAAACAGAGGGAATTCAAAACAGATAAATCCCTCAGGGCCAATATTGAGAGTAGCCATACCAGTAGGGGAACGGGAAGGTGGCGGGAGAAAGAGGGAACAAATCACAATGATCTACATATAACTGCCTTCCACGGGATGGACAGCAGAAAAGTGTGTGAAGGGAGCCATCGGTCAGTGTAACACATGACAAAATATTAATAATTTATAAATTATCAAGAGTTCATGAGGGAGGGGAAAAATGAGGGGCTGATACCAAGGGCTCAAGTAGAAAGAAAATGTTTTGGAAATGATGATGGCAACAAATGTACAAATGTGCTTGACCCAATAGATGGATGGATGGATTTTTATAAGAATTTTATTAGCCCTCAATAAAATGATTTTAAAATAAATAAACAAATTAATTAATTAAATTATTGTTGTCTTCATAACATACCATCCACTGTCTTCCTTTACCCACATTTCTGCTGTTCATTCCCCTCAGGGGTGGTGTTATATGTTGATCATTGCGATTGGTTCCACCTTTCTCCCCCTTCTCCCCCTCCTTCCCTCTATCCTCATGGTATTACCACTCCCATTATTGTTCCTGAGGGGTTTATCTGTCCTCAATTCCATGTGTTGAGAGCTCTTAGCTGTCCCAGTGTACATGCTCTGCTCTAGCTGGATTTGTAAGGTATTGCTGGGGGTCATAATAATGGTGGGGAGGAAGGATTAAAGAACTGGGGGGAATCTTGTGTGTTTCATTGGTGCTGTACTGAATCCTGTATGACTCGCCCCTTCCTTGTGACCCTTCTGTAAGGGGATGTCTAATTGTCTACAAATGGGCATTCAGTTTCATCTCTGACCCCCCCTCATTCACATTGATATAATTTTTTGTTTTGGGTCTTCTGATGTCTGATACCCGATTCCATCGACACTTTGGTCTGGTGTGCTTCTTCCATATGGGCTTTGTTGCTTCCCTGCTAGATGGCTGCTTGTTTAACTTCAAGCCTGCCAGGACATGGCACCCCATCAGACTGGAATGGATAACACTCATAAAGGTCAACAAACAGACCTGGGACTATTTATAGGCTTTTCTTTTTTGTTGTTGTGGTTGTTTTGTTTTTTTCATTTGTTGTATTGTTTTGTTTTTGTGCTTATTACTGCTTCTGCATGTCTCTCTAGATAAGATAGGCAGGACATTCAGAGGAGAAAATAATGGGACTGAAAATAATGGCTCCAAAGGCACAAGGGAGAGGGAGAGGTGGGGGAAAGGTAGGGAGTGCCAACAAACCCAGGGACAAGGGAACAACAAGTGATCCAAAATCGATGGCAAGGAGGGTGCAATGTAGCCAAGAGGAATTACTTCGAGTCAAATGAAGGTCAAACATGATGGTGGGACAAGAGGATAGTAAAAGGAAATAGAGGAAAAAACTAAGAGGCAAAGAACATTTAAAGAGGTATTAATACAGGCATGGACATAGTAAATATATTTTATATAAGGATAGGGAAATAGATGAATGTGCATATATTTATATGTTAAGTATTAAGGTAGCAGACATTTATCTTGTCTATCTTATATAGATATGAGAAAAAGAAGGGGGTGGGGAACGGCCTATAAATAGTTCTAGGTCTGCCTGCTGACCCTTATGTATGTTTTTCAATCGAGTCTGATGAGCTGCCAAGCCCTGTCCTTTGATGTTGAAGTCTATTTTGGGGATTCCTCCAGGACTTTGTTGCTTTGCTCCCTTGCCGCTCTGTTACACTCTCTTTGTGTTTCACCCTGGTGTGGGGGGTCAGACCGGGCACAATTCCCACATTGTGTCTCCAGTGCTGTCTCTGCAGCATTGTGAGACAGTGAGGGGATGTCATGACTCATGGTGGGACCAGTCCTACAGTCATCTCCGTGCTTTGGCTGCTCTGAGCAGTATTGTTGTCTTCAGGGCTTGATGGGCCAGAATACAATCCACTCTCTCTTTTTCTCTCTCTTTCCCTCTTAGTTTGCTCCCCTGTGGTCTGGGCAGACCCACTACTCTCCCCAAGCTGTATCTTCAGTGATGTCCCCTGTAGTGAAGTCTTCTGGGGAAGCGGTCAGTTTAGCTGGGATTGGGACTGGACCTGCCAACCTATCTGTTAGTTCACTGCTCAAGGCTTGACGGACTAGATTGAGGTCTTATCACTCTCTCCCTTTCTTGTGGAGCATAAGTAATACCCTCCTTGTGGGTGTTAGTCCCCTGTTCCCCCACTAGCCACCCTTCTTTCCCCCTCCCCCCCCCCACACCGCCCTCCTTTTGAGTTGACTGCCATAGGCACCACTGGGTTGGGTCTGACCTCTACCAGAGTGCCTGGGCCTCGCCCTGGGAATTTATGCATTGTGGCTTTTCTCTTATGTCCCTTATGCTTTTTAAGCTTACTTCAGTGGACTTCTGTTGTTTGTGTCCTTTTGTGCTTGGCTTACTTCGCTTAACATAATTTCCTCCAACTCTTCCCATGTGATGACATGCTTCATGCATTCATCCCCGCATTTTAGATATGCATACTACTCCATTGTATATATGTACCAGAGCTTTTTAATCCATTTTTCCATTGAGGTTTTTTCCAACTCTGCAATTGTGAAACCACACTGCATTGAACATGGGAGTACAGATGGCTGGCCTGTGGTCTGTTTCTTACCTCTTCTGAGTATATGCCTGTAAGGGGAATTGCTGAGGAATGCGGTAGCTCAATTTCCATTTGTTTTACATATCGCCTAATTTATTTCCATAACTATCGCCAAATTGATATCCATAACAGCTCCACATACCTCCACCAGCACATATCTGCAGGTCCACCAACAGTGGATGAGAGTTACTATCTCACACACCCATCTCCAACACTTGTTGCTTTCTGACTTTTTGAATTGGGCTATCTTTGAGGTGTTAGGTGATATTTCATAGCTGTTTTAATTTACATTGCCCTTATGGATTATAATTGAGAACATTTTCTCATATGTTCATTGGTCATTAGAATTTCTGCCCTTGTGAAACTTCTTTCGAGTCTTTTGCCCACCTCCTCAATGGGTGATAGATAGATAAATATATATATTGATAGATAGATAAATATATATAGATAGATATAATCTATATATAAGTATGTATATATAATTTTTATTATTGTAGACTAGTAGAGTATTGTAGATTTTAGTAATTAGGCCTTTGTCTCATGTGTCATTACTAAAGATGTTTTCCCAGTCTGTGGCCTCTATTACTCTTGGCAAATTCTTTCGATGTACACAATTGTTTTATCTTTAGTATCCAACTTGTCAATTTGTGACTCATCTGTATTGTATCCTTCCCTATTTCTGATAACCTATTTATTCCCTGCACTCAAGTTTCCAGGTTTGTCCCAATCCCCTTATTGATAACCCTAATAGTTTGGGGTTTTACCTCGGGGTCTGTGATCCACCTTGAGATCATTCTTGTGCATGGAGTGAGGTAAGAGTCCTGACTTCATTTTTCTGCAGGTAGATATTGCTTTTTTCAGCACCAATTGTTGATCCTTTTGGGGCTCTTATCAAAAATCAGTTGTCTGTTGCTGGTGATTTCATTTCTGGGTTTTCAGTTCTTTTCCATTGGTCTAAATATCTGTCATTATACCAGTACCATGCTATTTTGACCACTGTGGCCGTCTAATATGTATTAAAGTCAGGTAAAGCAAACCCTCCAACTTTGTCGTTCTTGAGGAGTACTCTGCTAATTCTGGGTTTCTTCCCTCTATATGAAATTGGTAGTCAGTTTTTCCAGTTCTTTTAAGAAAGATGTTGGTATTTGTATTGGGATAGCCTTAAACTTATACAGTGTATTGGGAAGGACTGACATCTTTACTATATTAAGTCTTCTAATCCACGACCATGATATATTTTCCTTTTGTGGAAGGCACCCTTAGTTTCTTGTAATAGTGTTTTGTACTTTACCTCATGTAAATGTTTTATTTTTCTGGTTAGGTTTATCCCTGGATATTTCAATTTGTGCTTGGCTATTGTGAAGTGTACTACCTTTTGATATCCTATTCCATGGTGTTGAGCAATGTATATAACACTATGATAGACTTCTTCTTCTTTTTTTTTAATTAGAGCAAACGGGCTTTATTGGGGAGAAAATCCAGCCTGGGCGAAGTCCCACGGTACACAGTTTCTGGGCTGGAGGAGTCGCATTGTAGGCTACAGGGGTGATGTTTATATATGGACAGATATGTCTGGGTTTCTGGAATGTAAGGCGTCTTCCTGGTTCCGGGTGTATTTGTGCGGGGGGGAGGGGGGGCGTAGAGAGAGTGGTGGGCCGAGAACAAAGCGGGCACTGAGCTAAATGGGCCGTGCCAGGTGAAGAGTGGAGGGTCAAGAGCAAAGTGGGCACTGAGCCAAACGGGCCATACACAAAACGGGCCATGAGTAAAAGAAAGAAAAAAATTTGCAAAGCTGCTGACAGGTTACATAGCCAGCTCTGGGCAGCTCCGCAGGTGTGTGTGTGAGATTCAAGACCACTTGCTGCTAGTTGTTTCAGCCAGCTCTGGTTTAGCTCCACAAGGGTGGGGGAGATTCAAGGTCACTTGCTGCTAGAAGCCGGCCTGCCATTGATCCAGCCATACAGAATTTACTAAGGAACCCCAGAAGGCTTGGCAAAACCGTGGAGATGGTTAAGGGTTATGTTAACTGGGCACTCCTGGGTAAGGATAGGGGTAGAGCCCAGCTTATCACTCAGGGTGCAGCCTAATGACACCTCCTTGGGGTATGGTCTTTTGTATAAGGGAGAGAGTGGGAAGAGTCGATCTCTTTTTGGCCGGTCACCTTCTGCTGTACCAGGATGGTGTGTCTGGTTCATCAACTTCCTGTTGTGTTGCCGCTGTCATGGCAATTCTGCCCAACAGGTCTGAGGAGAACTATAGCAGTTCAAACCCACCAGCCGCTGCTGTTGTGCTCTCATAAAGATGGATTCTCCCCTGGAGTGGCGGGTGGAGTTAGTGGTTCCACAGGACTCCTGGGTCTACACAACTCTTCTCTCAGAGGCAAAAGATTGTCCGACGTCTCCGCCCACTTTTCTGTTGTGATAGACTTGTATTTGTTGATCTTGTATCCTGCCACTCTGCCATATTCCTCTATCACTTCCAGCACTTCCCTTGTGGAGCTCTTGGGGTTTTCCACATATAAAATAATATTACCTGCGAATAATGATAGGTTCACCTCTTTTTTCCCCAGACAAATACCTTTAATGTCTTTCCTTTGCCTTATGTTGTTAGCTAGTTACTCCAATATGATGTTAGAAGAGTGGAACAAGGGGCATCCTTGTCTGGTCCTCTTTTTCAGTGGGATTGTTTTAGTCTTTTCTCTATTGACTACCACGTTGGCTGTTGGTTTTTTTTATATAGCTTGTATTGTAGTGAGGAATTTTCCTTTAATTTCTATCTTTTGAGCATCGTAAACAAGAATGGGTGTTGAATCTTGTCAAAATCTTTTTCTGCATCTATTGAAATTATCCATGTGATTATTATCCTTTCTCGTGTCAATGTGGAAAATAATGCTCATGGACTTTCTGATTTTAAAACATCCCTGCATTCCTGGAATTAATCTCACTTGGTCATGGTACATTATTTGTTTTATATTCTTTTGTATTCTGTTGGCCAGTATTTTGCTAAGAATTTCTATATCGATGTTCATTAGAGATATTAGTCTGTAGTCCTTAATTCTTTGGGGATCCTTGTCTATTTTAGGTATCAGCCTTATACTAGCTTCATAGAAAGTGCTTGGAAGTTTGCCATCTTTTTCTATGTTCTGGAAGAGTTTGTGTAGGATTCGTGTCAGTTCTTCCCTGAATGCTTGGTAGAATTGCTTGAAGTTGTCTAGGCCTGGGGGATTTTTTTTGTTGGTAACCTTGCCTATTTCTTCTATTGTTATGGGTCTGTTGAGGTTCTTGATGTCCACCTGGGCTACTCTTGGAAGGGATTGTTTTTCCAAGTATTTTTCCATGTCTTTCAAGTTGTTGAATTCATTGGAGTACAGGCCTTCGAAGTTCTGTGTAATTAACCTTTTAATTTCATTAGGATCCATTGTAATATCTCCTGTTTCATCCCTCATCCTGGCTATTGAAATTTGTTCCTTTCTTTCTTTGGTTATGGTTTGCTAATGGTCTATCGATGCTGTTAATCCTTTCAAAAATCAAGCTTTTATTTGCATTGATTTAAAAAAATAGTTTTCTTGTTTTCCCTCTCCTGTATCTCAGCCCTGATTTTTATTATTTTTCTTTTGCTATTAGTAGGCATGTCCTGTTGACTCTGCTCTAATTATTGAAGGTTTTGTGCCAGCATATCAATCTTAAGTCTCTCTTCCTTTTACATGTGTGCATTTATTGCTATCAAACTTCTTCTAATAACTGCTTTTGCTATATTCCAAAGTTTTTGATAATGTTGTATTCTCATTGATTTCTAAAAACTTGGGTTGTGTTTTCTAAGCCAGTCCACTCGTCTGTCTTTTAATGGGTGAGTTCAGTCCATTGATATTTAGAGTTATTACATCTATCTGGGGACTCTGTGATGCCATCTCATACCTTTTGTTTTGGGTGTTTTCCTATGCTAGAAATGAACTTGTTCTGGCCACAATTAAAAGCCTTTCAAAGGCCCTTTGTCATGCCCAAAATTGGGCCTGGGCTGCAGCTTTCAGTTCCTGTTGGCTTTTCCTGTTTTATTTTTATTTATTTTAATTAACTTATTTTTTATTAAAGAATCATAGGAGACTCTTACAACTCTTATAATAATCCAGAGAACAATTATAACAAGCATAGTTGTACACATGTTGCCATCATTCTTTTCTAGACATTTACTTTCTATTAAGGCCTTGGTATCAGCTTCTCTTCATCCTGTGAACCCCTTGATAAATTATAAATTATTATTTTTATATCTTACACTGACCGCTGTCTCCCTTCCCCCATGGTTTCTGTTGTTGGTCCCCCTGGAGGGGCATTTATGGTTGCATGTCCATCACTGCGATCAATTCTCCCTTCTTCCCCTTCCTCCCCACCTTCCCCTTCTGGTATTGCTATTCCCATTCATATTCCTGGATTCCATGTGTTATGAGCTTGTATCTCTTATCTGTACCTGTGCACATGCTCCAGTCTAACCCGCAGTGAAAGACAGTACTGGGGTAATGATAGTGGGTGGGGGGGGGGGTGAGGAAGCCTTAAGGAATCAGGGGAATATTGTGTGTTTCATCAGTGCTTTTCTGTGCCCAGTTTTACTTATCTCTTCCCTGTGACTCCTCTGTAAGGGGGTGTCCCATTGTCTACAGATGGGCTTTAGGCCTCTGCTCCAACCCCCCTCTTTCTCAACAATATAAGGTTTGTTTGCTTATTTTTGGTTTATTATGTTAATTTTCTGTAGACTGTGCTCAGGGAATCCGGTATCTGCCTGTTTTGTTATGTTAAAGTTTTGTTAATGGACCAGGTTTCTTATAGTTTGCATTCAAAGTTACACAAAGGAACACAGCCTCAGAATTGAAAGTGTGGTTTAAGTTTTCATTTTTTTAATAATGGCCTTTAAGATGCCTTGATACTGGGGCTGTGCTACCCTGTCCCCAGGGAAGAAGGTTCAATTAGCTGAGTGGGTTTGGGGCATACTGAGTTTGAATTGCTATGGCTCCCTCCTGCACAGCTCGACAGGCTGTGGTCTGGGAATATATGCTCTACCATGGGTAAATATCCTAGGGGCTCTCTAAGTGCAGTGAATTAGTGTCTAATTATTTGTGGTCACCCATGCTGTCAGGTGGGCAGCTGAGCAGAGGGGGAAAAGGGATGGCTGATGCAGTTGCTCTGTTCCTGGTTGGGGGAGAGGAGTTGCAAAGCTCAAGAATGCAGGAGTGGGAAGGGTTGCAAACAGGAGACCTCCCATGTGAGCCCTTGTGGCTAATTCTCAGAGGCTCTCCATGAGTCCAAGATTACTACCACCTTTAGACAGCAGTCTGGGGAAGCTACTGTACACTTTGGGTTTCAGATCTTGGGAGCAGGAAAGGGTGGTGGACATTATCCTGTTGGACCTGGCCAGGATTAGCAGAGCCCTTGGGCAGACAATGAACTTAGAGCATTTTAGCGAGCTCTTGAATCCATCTGTGGGTGAAAATTGCAGGGGGGAGTCTGATCCGCAGACCCCAGTACATTTTAACTCTATTTCTGACATCCTGCCTCCCACTATTGGTCTCTTTACCTCTTAATTTTGCTATCTAATAGCAGGAGCACCAGGTGGGTGATTCTACCTGGACACTATTTGGAACAAACTCCTCTCCATTGTTTTATGTCAACCTCCCTATACCCAAGTCAATAATTATTTCCTGGTTTATTTATATTTTAAAGTTTTCATCCCATTTCTTACTAGGTTAAATCCTGGTAGCATTGTTGGCTAAGTGTTGGACTGCTAGCCACATGTCTTTGGTTCAAACCCCCCAACTGCTTCTCTGGAGAAAGATAAGACCAACCTCTTCTGTAAATATTTGCAGCCTCAGCAAATATTTACTGAGACATTCTATGTAAGGTCACTATGAGTCGGGGAATAATTGATGGCCATGGGTTTTTTAATTCAGTCCTCTACGTACAAATCTCTTTTCCATAAAAGCTAAACTCTTAACTCTTCCCTTCCATTGACCCTTGAGTTCATGTCAACCAGATTTTGCCTCCCCCTGTCAACCATAATTGTTTTTAACAAAGTCAAAGTCAACAGTAGAATCCACAGTGCTATATTTAATGGCCATTCTTAGTCCTCAACCTCATTGATCTTCTTACATGTTCTGATTATCCATTTCCCTTCTTCTTTTTTTTAATGACTTCCCTTTTAAAACAGTTTCTTCACTTGGTTTACAGTACACCACATTTTCACAGATTTTCTCTTATTCTTCTCTTACTTTCTTAGTCTTCTTTTGGATCTTAAATTCTAAATATTGGAGTACTCAAGGGGCAGTCCCTGGATTTGTCTCTTTTCTGTTTTTTTCCTATGCCTTGATGAGAGAGACAGTTCTGTGGCTTTCTACACCATCTATACTATGATGATTCCTAAAATTTTATCATCAGGCAAAATCACTGCCCTGAACTTCAAACCACTATATCCAACTGTCCATGTGACCCCACTTTAGGGATTTCTAACAGGTCCATTGCTGTTGTTTGGTGCCATCAAGTTTGTCTGAATTCACAGCAACCCCATGTACAACACTGCCTGGTCCTTGTTATCTTCGAGCCCATTGTTGCAACTAGTGCCAATCCACCTGTTTGAGGACCTTCCTCATTTTGCTGATGCTCTACTCTACTATGCATAATGTCTTTCTCCAGGAACTCCTCATAATATATCCAAAGTTTGTGTGAGACAATGTCTTGACATCCTGACATTCAGACTGTACCCCTAAGATAGATTTGTTCGTTCTTCTGTCAGTTGAAATATATATTATATTGTAATATAATCAGTTGTAATATATATTACATATATATATCCAACACAATAGTTGAAAGGCATCAATTCTTCAGTCTTCTTTATTTGTTGTCCACCTTTCACATTCATGTGAGGTGATTGACACTACCATGGCTTAGGTCAGGTGTACTATATTTTCAAGGTGATGTCTTTGCTCTTTAACACTTTAAAGAGAGCATTTGCAGCAGATTTTCCCAATGTAATAAGTCATCTGATTTCTTGATTGCTGCTTTCATGTGTGTTGATTTTGGACCCAGCTAAAATTAAGTGATTGAGAAGTTCAATCTTTTCATAATGTCTGCTGGTCCAGCTGTGAAGATTTTTGTCTTCTTTTTTTGAGATGTAATTCATATGGAAGCTTTAGTCTTTGTTCTTCATCAATAAGTACTTCAAGTCAGTTCCCTTTTCAGTGAGCATGGTCATTGATAAGTCTTCCTTTAGTGTTGATGCCATGTTTTTCTTCATATAGTCCAGATTATTGAATTATTTGCTCAACATACAGATTGAGTACACCCGATAAAAAGAGACAACCTTTCCAGATTTTAAACCATTATCCTTTTGTTCTGTTCAAATTCTACATGAACACAAGTCAGTGTTCTCAAATTCTCATTCTTCATGATGTTATCCTCATTTGTTGTAATCAACATAGTCAGATGCTTTTGTATAGTCAATAAAATACAAGTAAACATCTTTTTGGTATTCTCTACTTTCTTACATTTCTGATATCAGCAATATCACTCTATGTCCTCTTTTGAAACCAGTTTGAATCTCTCTGAAAGTTCCCTGTTGATGTGATGCTACAACTGTCTTTAATTACCATTAACAAAATTTTACTTCCATATGATATTGCTTGATAATTTTCACATTCTGGTGGAGCACCTGTTGGATTTAAAATATGAAACTCTTCCAGTTACTTGGCCAGAGAGCTCTCTTCCAAATTTCTTGGCCTACAAAAGTGACTCCTTCCATTTCTGCTTCTGATTGTGGAAACATCTTAATTGGTATTGTGAGTTCATCTCCAAAACAAACTCACTGCCATCCAGTCAATGCTGACTCATAGTGAACCCTTGTGGGTTTCTGAGACTGTAACTTTAAGAGAGTAGAATGCACAGTCTTTCTCCCACGGAGCTACTTGTGGTTTTTAACTGCCAACTATGCAGATCATAGCCCCACACGTAACATATAACCACCGCGGCTCCCGAACCTTACTTTCCATCAATGTCTTCAATGCAACATGGACTTCCTTTTTCAGTGTCGTCACAGTCCTTATCATATGCTACTTCTCTTAATGATTAAGACAAGTTCTTTTGTGTGTCTGTGTACAGTGACTCTATGTATGTTTCCATTTTTAATTTGATACATCTTGTGTCATTCCATATTTTCCTCCATGAATCCTTCAATATTGTGACTTAAAGATTGATTTTCCCTTCAGTTCTTTCAGATTAAAAAATGCTATGTTTCCTATCATACCCCCAATTAATTCCTACTATTACCTATTGAATCTGAAATGCCCTCAGGTTTCTCTATCACTGTAAAGTGAAACATCTATATTTTCAAAATTTATACAGAATGTAGTCACTACTAGAACTATTCTGACCCTGACCACCATCATCACTTGCTGTGTATTGCAAAAGTCTTTGTAACTGATCTTCTGATTTCTACGCTGGCCTCATCTTCAATCTATTCTCAGCATAACAGCCAGAGAAATCTAATTAAAAATAAATCATTAGATTGTTATAAGAACTGTAAGAGCTACCAGAGTGAACGCAGGGGAAAGTGCAGAGTGGAGACACAAAGCCCATTTGTCAGCCACTGGAGATCCCATTGCAGAGGGGTCTAGGGGAGGAGATGAGTCAGTCAGGGTGTGATGTAGCACCTATGAAGAATAGAGCTTTCCTCTAGTTCCTAAATGCTTCCTCCCTCCCTCCCCCCTATCATGATCTGAATTCTACCTTGCAAGTCTGGATAGAGCAGAGGTTGTACACTGGTGCAGATAGGAGCTGGAGGCACAGGGAATCCAGGGCGGATGATACCTTCAGGACCAGTAGTGTGAGTGGTGATACTGGAAGGGTAGAAGGAGAGTGGGTTGGAAAGAGGGAACCGATTACAAGGATCTACATGTGACCTCCTCCCTGGAGGACGGACAACAGAAAAGGGGGTGAAGGGAGACATAGGATAGGGAAAGATATGACAAAATAATAATTTATAAATTATCAAGGGATCATGAGGGAAGGGGAGCGGGGAGGAGGGGAAAAAAAGAGGACCTGATGCAAAGGGCTTAAGTGGAGAGCAAATACTTTGAAAATGATGAGTGCAATGAATGTACAGATGTGCTTTACACAAATGATGTATGTATGCATTGTGATAAGAGTTGTATGAGCCCCTAATAAAATGTTTAAAAAAACTGTTAGAGCCCCCAATAAAATGATCTTTGAAAAAAATAAATAAATCAGATTCTGTTACTCTTCTGCTCAGAATTTCCCATAGTCTTCCATTTCACTAGAAAATTAAAAAAAACAACTCTGAAGTCCAGTTAATGTCTTTTAACATCCTCGTTTTGCTGATCTCACTGTGCCTCCATGGGCCTTTATTTTTCTCCACCTCGCTATGCATATTATTGTGTCACAACCTTTACATTTATTATCTCCTATATTTTGAGCAACCCTTCCTTCAGATGACTCCAAGTCTCACTCCCTCCCCTCTGTAATATCTTTACTCAAATGCCATGTTCTCACCGAGGCCTTTTCTGAGAACCCATCTGAAATGTAAGCTTCTCCTAGAACAACCAGATGAACTTATCACCTTTTAATGCACTATGTATTTGCCTTATTTATCTTGTTTATTGTCTGTTGCCTCCATTAGAATGTAAGTTCCATGAAGGCAGCAGTTTATATCTATTTTGACAATTGATGTAACTTTAGCACTTAAAAGAATAAATTCTCAACAAATATTTTTAAGTGAAAAAATAAATGCCTCTTCTTAGAAGGTAAGAACCATTGTTATAAAGATGCCATATTTCTTAAATTAATCTCTAAATTCAATGCAACTCAATACCAATGTAAAAACACAGAAAGAAAGTGGGATACAATCAATGCCATGAAACAAAATGTATATAAATCGTTGAATGGAAAAATGATTTTTCTCTGTAAACCTTTATTCAAGTCACAATAAAAAGTTAAAAAGAACGAAGGCTGAGAGTGAAGCATGGCCTTTGGACTCGGATCTCTGCACTGGGAACCTCCTCGCTTGAGAAGATTAATGACAAGACACAAGGAGATGTTCAGGAATCTCTAGGCCCCCAGGTGCTAAAAGAAAGAGACAAATGCCTTCCTCCTAAACTGTGAGCACACAGAGAGACCAAACCTAGAACTGGTGCTGTGAACTTGGACTTCCAGCCTCCTCAACAATGAGAGAATAAATGTCTGTTTGGTAAAGAGCTCCCCTTCCCACCCCCCTGCAAAAAAAAAAAAAACCCCACAAAACAAAGATTGTCCTCAAAACAGAATGATAATAGGTTCTCCAAGGGCGAGGTGAACACACAAACATTCTAGTTGAAGTCTAAACATTAATAACATAAGGGAAGCCAGTTTTATTGGGAAGTAAAATATATTAAAGAACTATAGTGATTAAGCCATGAAGTACTATCATAGAAATCAAGATAACAGAACAAATTCCAGAGAGCAAAATTTATATGGGAATTTAGCATATGAGAAAATCCAAAGTCCACTATCAGTTAGCTGATTCCAGTTCATAGTGACCTTACATGGCTTTTCCAAGGCTCCAAATCTTTCTTCTAAAATCAGCTGTTGCACTTAAACCACCAATCTGTGCTTATCCCAAACATGGACTGGAAAATTAGTAAAGGTAAAATGGATATAGGTGCTTGTATTTATTAGGTAAATATTGTGTCTTTTATTTTATTCCTTATATAAAAAAAACAAAAATCCAGATATATCAAAGATCGAGGTGTAAGCTTTCAAATTATTAGGAAAAAGTAAGGATCCTATCTTGGTGATTCTGGCATGAGGAAGGCATGTTTAGGTATAACATAAACCCCAACTTGTATAATAGATTATATTGATAAACTTATTTTATTTTTAACAGCTGTTTAGCTAAATATTTCAAAGTCAGAAGCTCAATGACAGACTGGAAAGAAATCGCATTTTATAGGTAAGAGATAAATAATAAAGATTCCACAAAAGATTAAAAAACCTCAAACCAAATTCATTGCCATAGAATCTACTCTGACTTATAATAACCTTACAGAACAGAGTAGAACTGCCCTTTGGATTTCAAAGGCTGTACATCTTTATGTCAACAGAAAGTCTAATCTTTCTCCCATAAAGCAGCTGGTGGATTCACACTGCTGACTTTGAAATTAACAGACTGTGCAATGTATAACTCACTACCCACTGGGGCTCATAGAACAGGACAAATTATATGAAAATATGTAAATGGTTATAAAGATATGAATATTGCTCAACCATACTCATCATTAAATATGTGGTCTCGAAACAATGAAATACACATTTTGTTTGTTGAATTATAAAACAAAGTAGAACTAGTAGTGCCCACCTCATAGTTCCTACGAAAAGTATGTAAGAGATCATGCTGACAAAATGCTCAGATCAGGCTCCTTGTTTACCTTTCTCACTGCAAGTCCTCCCACATCAAGAATGATGTCTGCCACACAGTAAGGGCCAACTGAATATTTTAAGTGGGCACATGAATAGAACCACTCAGTAAATATTATCTTTACTATCTATTATTTGGCCTAGAATTTCACCCCTAAGAATTTATTATACAAACATATAGGCACAAGATGTCTATTTGTAGCATTTGGTGAGGGAGTTATAGAAGCAAGCTATATCTCAAGAAACAGTGGACTGGCTTGAAAGGTATGATAAATTTGTACAATGCTTGGGTGCACTGACATGAAAGAATTTCCTAAATATATTAAACTATAAAAGGGAAGTTGAAAACATGTGATATTTGTGTTTTAAATAAATACATATACACTAGTAGGTGTATACACATACAATGTATATATTTGTTTAAACTCTGGAAGTGTTTGCAAGAAACCTTTAGTGCTTACTCCAGGCAAGTGAATTTGTAGGATGAAAAAAGCCTTAAGCATGGGAAGAGAACGCTCTTATACTTTTTGAATATTTTGGCATGAGCATGTATTATGTTTCTAATAATAAAATATTTTATTATTAAATATTTTACCACAAGCACATATTATGCTTCTAATAAGAAAATTATTTTTAAACTAAGAAAATAGAATCCCTCAAAGATCATCAGCAACAATCAAGAGGGGAAGGAGTGGAAGACAGGCAACAAAAGAAGCAGGTGGGAAAAGAAAGAGAGAGAGAGAGAGAGAGAGAGACTAAGACTGAGAAACAGGGAGAGCTAAAAGCCCTGTGAGTTCTTTAATCTAGAGAAGAGTAGGCTAAAGACTAATGGGCTCTGAGTGGCCAGTTATGGGGACTGACGAGTTAACTACTCAACAAGTATTTTTGGAGTGCTTGCTCTGTACTAGGCGCTGTGCTAGTTTTATGCAAGGAACCAAGAAAGCCCTCTGTGTCAGCCCAACCAGAATGTGGGTATTTCTGCCTACTTGCTCTAGATTTCTAGACTGGGTGGACGGTATTGAAAATTGTCTTCCTATGCTTCTCCAGTGAAACCTTTTGGGGCAGGGGTTGAGCAATGGGCCTGGCTTTTTACCTCTGAAGCTACAGGGGGTTAAGCCACAAACATTGGCTCCTGCCAAAGGCTGGTTCCTGTTGTCTGCTTTGTAGTTAATCTCTTTGCTATCTGATCTCTCCTCCTTTTTGGTGCTCTGGCCCCTGCTGGCTGGGTCATTACCCCCTGGCACAAATCATTCTGAAGCCAGGAACCCTGTAGTGCATTCAGAGGAACAGCTTAGGGGAGGAGAAAGGCAGGTGTTATTCCCTCTCCCTGCAATATACTGATGCTTATTGTGGATCAGTACTCTGGGAAAGGGTCCAAGCATAGAAAGTGATTGGAGATTGTGTGTGTTTATGTGTGTTTTTTTGTAAATGGATTGGGTGGTGTGGATGTGTGTGTTGGGTCGAGATAGTGACAGTAATCAATGTGAGATGGACGTATTGTGCTCAGATTGCCCTCTCAATCATTTACATGCCCAAATTCATTCTTTGCCAGTTGGCATGCAGACTTCAGACCACCAAGAAGTATGCCCACACTCACCTCCCACTCTAAAAACTGACCCATTACTCTCAAGCTCACACTAACTAGAAATTGTTCCTAAAGCTTACAAGGTAGTAATCTTTATGAAAATAAACTGTTACATCTTACTCCTGTACAGCAGCTGATTGATTTCAAGTTCTACCTCAACCTTTTGATTAGCAGCCTATTGCTTAATCACTGTGGATCAGGGTTCCCTCCACCCATATTCCCTGCAGAGGCAGTAAATTATTTAATGGGACTCTTCTAGCCAAAGCCTCTAATGCCCATCAACCAGCCTACCTTTTCCTGCTTGTGTCTAATAAGAAAGTATAGGATGATACTGATAGGATTCATCTGTAAGTAATTGCAAACTCCAAGATTCCCTGGAGTAGCATCCTGATGTATATAAAATGAGCCCTCTGACAAGCAGGAGGGAAAATCTCATTACTAGAAAGACTCGGGAGTGGAGCATGTCCTCTGGATCTGAGATCCCTGCACAGTGAACCTCGTGCATCCAAAGGACAACTATATCATCAGAGAAGCAGCAGCAGAATCAGGAGGTGCTTAGCTTATGGAGTGGGGTGCACTTAATTGAGGAAATTGGATTGGGTGATCCACAGATGTGGAGCTGAGTGGCTTTGGACAAAGGCTTATTGGCATGTGGTGCTTGTGGCCATTGAATTTAGGAAGTAGGTTTGCTGACTCACAGAACTTGAGTTGAATGCCTGTGAGTTGAGACTTACAGCAGATTGGTGGTGTGCTCATTTTTTCATTATTTAGCAGAACTAAAACATTGCAACGTGCCCTGGTAAAAAACTACATGAGTATTTCTCACTAGCATTTCAACTTGTAAGCTCCTCAATAAACACTTGAATCATGAATTTTATCTGAATTTTTGTGTAGCCATTGCAGTGGATATTTGAAACTAGAAGGGTAAATTAGAGGAGACCAATTAACTACGTTGCCTATCTCATAGTAATTCCCCGTATTTTCTATTTCCATACTCCTCTGCATACTAACCTACCAAAAATACCACCTTGAGAAAGAAACCCTCCTGTTCCAGAATCCAGCTCATCAATCACCATTGGGCTCCCAGATTCATTTCTATGACTCCAGCCAACTGAATTATTCCCTAATAGCTAACACACACACACACACACACACACACACACACACACACACACACACACACACTTTCCCACAAGATGCTGAAACACTTCCAGAGCAATTTTACCCCCATTTCTACCTAATCAATTCACTCATATTCTCTTCATCGTATTACTCTCTCTTTTTCCTGTCATCCCCCTTCAAAATTTCCTTTTACTTTCCTTGCCTTTTATAAAGTGCGTCTGTGGACTACATTAGTGTCAAAACATTGAAAAAGCAGTAGTTTCCTGATGAAGTAGAACAGAAGGGGCCCTTGACTCAACTCTTTCTTTGGTCTAAGGTGTAAACTTATATCAACTACAGGAACATCCAGGGGAGGTCCTTCCTATTCAGCACGTGTTTCAGAGAGTTCTGGGTACTGTGCCCCCAAGCCAAGTCTGCTGCTGTAGAGTGGATTTTGATCCACAGCATGACCCTATAGTACAAAACAGAACTGCCACATAGGGTTTTTGAGGGTCTGAATCTTTTACTAGTGTTCCATACTTTGACTACATATTTAATCTATATGAAGAAGAATGCAGCATCAGGATTGGGGGAAATTTATTAACAATCTGCAATATGCAGATGACACAACTTTGCTTGCTGAAAGTATGAAGGACTTGAAGTACTTTCTGATGAAGAGAGAGGATTGCAGCCATCAGTATGGATTTCAACTCAATGTAAAGAAGAACAATATCCTCATAGCTAGACCAACGGTAACATCAAGATGATTGGGAAAAAGATTGAAACTGTCAAAGATTTCCTCTTTCTTGGACCCACAATGAATGCTCATGGACGTCGCAGTCAAGAGATCAAGCAATGCATTGCATGGGGTAAATCTCCTGTACAATCTCTTAAGGTATTAAAAACAAGGATGTTACTTTGAGAACTAAAATGCACCTGACCCAAGCCATGGTATATTTTAATCATTTTATTGGGGAGTCATACACCTCTTATCACCATCCATCCATCCATCCATTGTGTCAAGCACATTTGTTGCCATCATCATTCTCAAGACATTTGCTTTCTACTTGACTCCCTTGCACCAGCTCCTCATTTTCCTCCTAACACCCCTCCAACCCCTCTCTCATGAACCCTGGACAGTGTATAAGTTATTATTATTTTGTCATATCTTACACTGTCTGATGTCTCCCCTTACCCACTCTTCTGTTGTCCATCCCCCAGGGAGGAGGTTATATGTAGATCCTTGTAATGGGTTCTCCCTTCCTACCCCACCTTCGCTCCACCCTCCCAGTATCTCCACTCTCACCACTAGTCCTAAAAGGATCATTTGTCCTGGATTCCCTGTGTTTATACTTCCTATCTGTACCAGTGTACATCCTCTTGCCTAACTGGATTTGTAAGGTAGAACTGGGGTCATAATAGTGGGGGTGGGGAGAGGAAGCATTTAAGAACTAGAGGAAAGTTGTATGTTTCATCGTTGCTACACTGCACCCTGCCTGGCATGTCTCCTCTCTGAGATCCTTCTGAAAGGGAATGTCCACTTGCCTACAGATGGGCTTTGGGTCACCAATCTTCAATCCCTGTCATTCACAGTGATAGGATTTTTTGTTCTTTGATGCCTGATACCTGATCCCTTTGACACTTCATGATCACACAGGCTGGTGTGTTTCTTCCATGTGGGCTTTGTTGCTTCTCAGCCAGATGGCTGCTTGTTTACCTTCAAGTCTTTAATACCCCAGATACAATTATCTTTTGATAGCCAGGTACCATCAGATTTCTTTGCCACATTTGTTTATGTGCCCATTTTTCTTCAGCAATCGTATTGAGAAGGTGAGCACAAATTGATATGATCTTTTGTTCTTTGATGCCTGATACCTTATCCCTTCTACATCTCATGATCACACAAGTTGGTGTGCTTCTTCCATGTGGGCTTTGTTGCTTCTCAGCCATGATATTTTCAATTGCCTCCGATGCATATGAAAGTTGGCCAGTGTATAAGGAAGACTGAAGAAAAATTGATGCATTTGAACTATGGTGTTGGTGAAGAATACTGAAAGTACCATAGGCCTCCAAAAGAGCAAACGGACCGGCCTTGGAAACACAGCCAGAATACTCCTTAGGGTCGAGGATATGGAGAGCTTGTCTCACTTAGTTTGCACATTATTAGGACAGCCCAATCGCTGGAGAAGAAGGATATCATGCTTGCTAACATGGAAGGGCAACTGGAAAGAGGAAGGCTCTTGGTTGATACGGAACATAAGGGCAATTGTGAGGATGGTGTAAGACTGGAGAGTGTAATCATCTTGTTGGTACCTAACAACAACAAAAAATTTTTTTTACAGAAGTATATTGACCTTTTTTCCCCTAAAGAATGGCCAGTGTATTTGAGCCCACCCCTAGGTTCGCAACAAGCACCTAGGCACTATTTGTTTCCTGGCCTGTAAATTAGAGGCATTTAGGTATAAATTTAGGTATAGAACAGAAAGGCATTTAGGTATAAATGCCTCTAATTTACAGGCTAGGAAAGAAGTACAATAAATACCCTGCCCTCCTAAAGAAGAATTAGAAACCAGTAGTGGTAATTGAGGGAAGAAGGGGACACTGAAGAGATAAGTAGGAGGCAAAACTCTTCCAGAACTGCCTATGGAATTATCACAGGGAGAAGCTGGCCTAGGAAAGGGCAGGGGAGGGGCGTGGAGTGGAAGGGAAGGGAAGGGAGGGTAAAGGAGGAAAGTATGGGCTGTAGAGGAGCAGAGAGGTGTGACACCTACTGAACTTTCTCTTCCCACCCTCAGCCAGCCTCAGGGCTTTCAGAACACTGGGCAGCATTTAGTCTCTGTGCCCTTCTTGATTTTTAATTTCATCTATCAATGTAGCAGGATATTTATTTATTTTTTGCATCATGTCTGAAATAGTTCAAGGGAGAGCTAAAGAGATGCAGAGGAAAGGAGTACAAAGAATGAGATGAGAGAAAAATGATGAAAGAGAAGAAGGGGGATGCTAAGAAGGGCGTGAGCTATACAAAAGAACAGCATCTGCATGGGGAGCTTCCTAGAAAGAGTGGAGAGGGAGGTGGCCATGCTATTTGTCCAGCCTCCAAACCTCGGATGTTGGGGATTAAGAAATAGCCAGAGTGCAAACTGAGCTGCCACCTCCGCTCAGGGAACCCAGAGCAAATATGTCCTGATCCCCACATAAAGGGCCAATTAATTGCTCTGTCTCTGGGAACAAAGCCTCTAACAGGGTGACAAGCCCCTAGACAGTGGCGGGTCCTGTGTTTGCTGAAAGGCCAACTGCTAGCAAAACCAAGGGATTAGGAGCTGGCAGGCCTCGGCTTCATGTGTTCTCTGTCCCTTTATGCCTCAGAGCAGAGCTGGGTGCCAGGAAGGACATGGGATTGGCCTTGTTAGGGATCGGCTGTGTTTGAAGTCCAATGGCGGTCAACAAGGGGCAGAAAGGAGGTGTCTGGGTCATGGTAACTGAGAGAGTAGATCAAACAGTTCATCGCTTACAGAAGGAGAAACTAAGGTCACAGCAGTGGTGTCTCATCATTGGCAAATATAGGACTGACTCCCACTTCTGCCTTGGTTATTCCTAAGGACTTAGACCTGTGAGGGAATATATGCCCCCTATTTTTTTTTTTAACCTGAGTGCAAGCTGGCTCTGGGGTAAGGGACAGGATGTAAAATCCTAATTCTAGTATCTTGTACTTTAAAAAGAATGCACTGTTAGCCTCTCTCCTACACACTTGTTCGTTGCCTCGGGATTTTTTCCACTTTAAGGTTCGTGTAGGGGTCAGAAGGAGCCCTCGTGGCACATTGGATTAGGCATTGGGCTGCTAGCTGAAAGGGTGGCTGTTCTAACCCAGCAGCTGACCTGCGGAATAAAGAGGAGATAGCCTGATTCCATAAAGATTTACAGCCCAGGAAACCCTGTGAAGAAGTTGTATTCTGTTCTATTGTGTCCCTATGAGTCAGAGTCCACCTGAAAACAGCTTGTAAATGGGCGCCAGACCCAGGACTGCACAGGCACCCAAGTGCTGAAAGAACAGCTCCCAGTGCCCCCCTGCCTTCTACCTCTCACTTTGTGCTTCTGGTCTTTCCAATCCCTGCCCAGAATGAGGTTAAGGGATTGATTGACACTGAAAAACCTCAGAGTTCCTGGCTCTAAGGTCAGGTGGGGAGTTAAGGGAGGAGTCTTGGGACTCCGTGATGAAGTCCCTAGTTGCCTTGAGCAACTCTTTGCGTGAAATAACACAGTTCTTTGTTTATTCTCGGCTCTTATTTATTCTAGGTCAACACGACTTTGTAGCAGGCTCTTTAGCCTGATATGAAGTACACATTTTCTAGCGCTCTGGCAACGCCATGCAATCTCCAGCCAACATGTTTATCCGGTAAGATCCTTCAGTAGAAAACCAAAATAAAAGTCACTGCCATCAATTCTAACCCCTAGGGACCCCACACTAGTTTGCCGAGACTGTACATTTTTACAGTCTCCTCTTTCTCCCGCGGAGGGGCTGGGGTTTGAGACATCCAGTGGGTGGTTAGCAATTCAACTCTCACCCAAGAGAGCCACCCAAACTGTCACTGCTATCAAGTCCTTTTCGACTCACAGGGACTCAAAAGGAGGGGTAGAACTGACACCACCACCACCACCACCACCACCCCACTCCTCGTGGGTTTCTGAGAGCAAATCTTTACGGAGTGGAAAGCCTCATTATTCTCCCTCAGAGTAACTGGTGAGTTCGAACAGTTGACCGTGAGGTAAGCAGCCCAGTATGGAACCAGTGTGACCACCAGGGCACCTTTTAAGTAAGAAGAGCCCCAGAGACTCAAGAATAAGGCCTGGGCTGAAGTTAGTGAGCTTGCTTTTCTTCTTTCTGGTTGAAGAACAGATGTGCAGGCGTTCTGCAGTGCTCTTGTCCCTTCTCTTGCAGTTGTTTTACGGAGACATTAGCACTCTCTTTGGTCCAACCCCCACCCCCACACCGGTTTCCCTTCAGTCTTCTTTGAAAAACGTGAAAACAATCTCTAAACATGTCAGGAGAGAGTAGGGCAAAAGGTAGGAAAATTAATGTGTTGCCTTGATTTCCCTAGGTTTCTCTCTTCCAGATTTGGTGGCCCTTCAGAATCTTCTGCAGGCCAAGCTTTAGGGCAGAACTCCTAGGTTTGGACACACTCTCCCACCTCCTGGACTCCGGGCTGCAGACTCCAACAAAAAGGGTCAGCCCCTCTGTGGCATCAGGTTTGACCCAAGCCCAGCTCTGGTTCCAGACCCCGCTGCCTCTTGAGAGTGAATGGAAACTGGGCACCTAGCTCCCCTCTAAAGCTACAGGCGCATGCTTGTCCTTCCGTCAGTTTTTCTAAAGAGGGAAAGGAGAATAGAGGTTCCTGTACTAAAGTCGGGTAAAAGGGCAGAGTCTGGCAGAGCCTCATTAATCCGTCATCTTCAGTGCTTTGAGGAGGAAAATCCTCCTGCCAATTCTGAAAGGGCTGCTGGGCGCCAGACCCGACCTCAACTCGCGCTAGGAGGCTCTGGTCTCAGGCAGTTAGGACGAAGGGAGGAGGGCGGAGCGAGGCGGATTAATTCCTTAATTATGCCGCGTGCGGTGTGGCACCTGGTTTCAGCCATCCCAGCTCCCCGAGGACTGGCGGGGCTGAGAGTGGGGAGGAGAAACCAAAGGAGACGCAGGGAAAGAGAAGCCCCGACCGTCCCGAGTGAGCCCGCAGGCCCGCGGTACCGTGGCTGCAGCAGCGCGCAGAGGTGGAGGGCCAGCAGGACCCAGGCCCATGGGGCTCGCACCCAGGACCTGGGCCCATAGTCCCAGGGCCCAACCCCAGCCCGCTCGCGCCATGCTTCGCTACCTGATCAAAACGTTGCTGCAAATGAACTTCTTCGCCGATTCCTTGGCTGGGGGCATCTCTAACTCCAGCGAACTACTCTTGAGCTTCAATTCCTCGCTGGCAGCGCTCAACCACAGCCTGCTGCTCCCAGAGGAACCCGCTGTCAATGGTGAGACCAGAACTGCTTGGGGACATTGGGTAGAGGTGGGGTGGGATGGGAAGGAGGAAGGCTGGAGGGAGAAGAGGAAGCTTGCCTGCTCTGATGTCAGGGACTGAACAGCCACTTCCCTGCTCCCAGGGGTCTCACTGGCTGCCCTTGAGTGGACCGTGAGTCCTAGTAGGCATAGCCAAAGACTAGTTTGGGGCTACTGCAGATTTGGAGGGCTCAGGATAAGACGGCCTCTCAGGACAACATGTACATCCCCCCCCCCCCAGCTGTCCCCACGTCTACCGCAGGTGAGGGGAGACAGAGTTAGTAACCTTCAACCAGCAGGAGGTCTGTGGGGCCTGAGCATCCACAAGGCGGGCACAGGAAGTTCACAGTTGCCTGTGGCCATAGACCCTGGCAGTGACCCCCTGAAGCTTTCCAAGAACTCCTTTGGGACAAGATGAGGAAGTCAAATGTTGGATGTAAGTGCTAGGGAGCAAGGCGGGCAGAAATCAGGGAAACTTAGTTTTCCATGGTACCTCCTCTCCCTGCCGGCCCACTTCGCCAGGGCTGTGGTGGGAGGACAGTGCAGGCAGCGAGGTCATTACCTCCAATTAGGGTGATTAATATGACTGAGACAGCAGCGCTCCCAGAGCCCAGCAGGGAAGCTTAGGGGGCAGTGTGCTGGGAGTCTGGGAAAAGGTCTGATCACACCACCTATTGGCTGCGCGGAGAACCTTGCTCTCTGGGCCGCCTTTCCAGCTGGTTCCCATAGGTGACTCTCACTCCATCCCTCTGCCCTCCACGTGGACTCAAAGGTGGCAAGAACAGACCCTTGTGGAGTGCGCGTGCGTTTGTTTGGGGGCGGTACTCCAGATTCTAGCGGGAAGAGGAGCCCCAGGGCCTTATTAGCATGTCATTACCTATTCATTAGGCTGATGTCAAAGTATCTCCTGAGACAGGGAAAGACTGGGAAGAAATTCCAGCTGTTGTCTGCAGGAATTAGGGAGGGCTGATCACAAGGGTGTGCACTGCGCTAAGGGAGTGGGGAGAAGGTGGGAAAGGAGCGGGGGTTCTCCAAGCTGGAGACCTTCTTCAGCCATAGCCGCACTAGCTGACACCTCAGACAATCATACTTCGCTAGCTCCTTTTCGAACTGTCTTCATGACACGTTGCTTCATTTAAGCTTGAAAACTTATAGGTATATATTTATATATATATGGAAGGTATTGCTAGTTACACTTTTGCACCTGAGGAAGCAGAATGACTGACTGAAACCTGATTGTCATAAAACCAGCACAAATTAAAAACAAACAAACACCAGCAAACTCCTTACAGGTGAGGGTTGTGTGAGAAAGGTGGTGGTGGAGGAGGAGGAGGATGTGGAGGTGGTGGAGAAGTACTGAGACCTAGCAAAATCTGATTCAGGTAGAGCGTGTAGTAACCTGGCTAAGATAAATTGTGCTGGGGAGGAAGAGCCCTTACATAATGGTAGAGTAGTTCAAATTAATGATTGTTACCCTCTGTACCAAGGTGCTTTGGCCCTGGAGTGGATTACATGTTGGTTACTAGCTGCAAGGTGAGCTGTTCAAAACCACCAGCACTCAACGGGTGAAAGATAAGGCTTTTTACTTCCATAAAAATGTACAGTCTGGAAAACTCATAGAGGCGATTTTGTTCTGTCCCACATCTGTCTGTATTGTCACTATGAGTCAGAATCCACACCTTAGCAGTGAAAGACACCCTGTGTACCGGTGGTTCTCTGACACATGGAGTTGCTGTGCTTGGAAGTCCACACTGTGGTAATTGCTGCTTTAAAAAAAAAATCTTTACCTAGAACTCTCATTTGACAGTCCTAGTAATTCCCTTATATCACAGGTAGAGAAACAGTAGAGGAGGTAAATAATTTGCTCTGATTCTTTCAGCTTGCTCACTGCCATCAAGTTGTGACTCTATGGAACAGGGTAAACCTGCCCTTGCAGTTTCTAAGACTATAACTCTTTAAGGGAGTAGAAAGCTCCACTTCCTCTGGTGGAGAGGATGGTGGTTTCAAACTATTGACCTTACCTACTGTGAGCAACCCAACACTCATAGTTGAGTTACACCAATGCCTAAGCTCTTAACTAATCCTCTGTCATTCACCATGGAGAATCAGTCCCTATCAACCAGTGGGTCCTGACCCCTTTGGGGGCTGAATGACCCTTTCACAGGGGTTGCCTGATTCATAACATTAGCAAAATGACAGTGATGAAGTAGCAAGGAAAATAATTTTATGGTTGAGGGTTCACCGCAACATGAAGAACTGTATTAAGGGGTCGCTGCATTAGAAAGGTTGAGCACTGCTGGTCTAAGTTGTAACTGAGATATAATGGATGAAAAGATAGGGCTGAGGAGTAGAGATTTCAATTATAAAGGAGTGGATCAACATTATTACTTCCTTTACCAAGTGAAGGAAAGTCCATCAACCTGATCTCAAACAGTCACTAAGGGAGAGCTGCACTCACTGCTGTCCAGCCAGTGCTGACTCACAGAGCCCCCATGAGGGCTTCCCAGAAGGACTGTTTAGGGAGTAGAAAGCCCTGCCTTTCTCCCTCACGGAGCTGCTAGTGTTTCCCACGGGAACTGTGAACCATGTGGCTCATAGCCCAGCATGCCATTATTGCACCACCATGGTTCCTTCCACTGCCTACAGTACCCCAAACAGCGCTGGCACTCAGCAACCCATTTAGGCCAGCCTCCATCAGAATGCTGAAGTGGAGAGGCGGGAAATGAAGGTAATCCTATACCTGAGCATTTTGAAGCAGAGTAGGAGGGAGGGGGAGGAGTCCTGAAAAGTGAAGGGTCCCCTTTACTTATATGCAAGGCAGCAGCGCCGCCTACGGGCAGGTAAGTCCATGTCTGATGCTCTGACTGGGAGCTGGGGATGTTGGAGCATTATAGGTCCAGGCCTCCTTATTTTTAAACTGGGACAAAAGACAAAGTGAGCAGGAGTCTGTAGTTCAAGTATGGATGAGAGACAAACTATGTGGAAAACTGATCTAAGCGATCTCTCTTTTTTCCAGTACTATGTAACCTTTCTTGGGTCATCAAGTTCTCTCTGTAAGATACTGTCTGTACATACTCTGTATGTGTCTCTTAGGGGTGGGGGTTGGGGGGGGGAAGCAGAAGGGAACATTACAACAGCCCCACTATTTGCATCAAGTTTCTTGGTATTAAATTTTTTTTTCTTGGTATTCACAAAACCACCTTTCCAGTACCGTTCCCTAATACCCTAAGCCCCTTCATTTCAGAACAACCTAGTGTTTTCAGGTGTCACTGCCTGAGTGAACATCTAAGGCCTTCTCATCCATAACCTCCTGTGCTCCTTAGGGGGGTCCACACCCATATTTTCCATTTTGCTTGCCTCTGAACAGGGCGCTTGCAAAGAGCTTAGTGTTGGATGGAGCTCACCACTGATAGTTGTTTCCTGTGTAGTACAGAGCTTGAACGAACGAGTAGGAGCTGACAACCAGAGGCTCACAGGTCACACTGAAAGAGGACAGTTTTATTTCTCAAGCAGAGGCGCAGCTGGTTCACCCTCCAAGCTGTGTTCTACTCCCTCTCCATTTAAGCTTGACCAGAGAGATGGCGAGGGAACTGCCAGAAAGCCACTGGAAGACTTCGTGTCCTGATTCCTCTACTGATCTGCCTACCAGTAGACATCTTCCTTCCAACCTAAGAATGTGGTGTGCCCACTACTAAAGGCCTGCTGGAGCCCCCACACAGAGAATGTTGGCAAAAGTGGGCATGTGGGAGTGAGCTCTAGCAGCTGAAGCACAGGCGCTAGGAGCAGAAGATTCTTTCTTTCTGACACCTTGATCCCTCCCCCAGTCTCCCAGTGTGAACATTCTGTACCCTCCCCACCCTGGTCTTTCCAGAGTCTAAGGTCGGGATAGAAGACGCCATGCCCCGCATCGTGGAGCAGCCACCAGATCTGCTGGTCTCCCGAGGCGAACCAGCCACACTGCGCTGTCGCGCGGAGGGCCGACCCCGGCCCAACATCGAATGGTACAAGAATGGGGCACGCGTGGCTACTGCGCACGACGACCCACGCGCACACCGCTTACTCCTGCCCAGTGGCGCGCTCTTCTTCCCCCGAATCGTGCATGGGCGCCGCGCTCGGTTGGACGAAGGTGTTTATACTTGTGTGGCCCGTAACTACCTAGGAGCAGCGGCTAGCAGAAACGCCTCCCTGGAAGTGGCAGGTGCGTATCCCAGAGTCTGATGTTGCTGCAGAACTTGGGGAAGGATAGTTAGTACCCACGCTATCATCAGAAGAGGACGTCTTTGGACAGTTCTGATAGGTAGGAATCGACCCGCATCCAAGACCGTCTCCTCATCCAGTTATAGCACCCCTGCTATCCCTAGGTTCGTCTCGACAACAAAGAACCCCAAGCAACAGAGTAAATCTGCTCCATAGGCTTTTCTTGGTTGTAATCTTTAAGAAAGCAGACTGCTAGGTCTTTGTCCTATGGAGTAGCTAGGTGGGTTTAAACCACAAACCTTTGCCAGGCAGTCCAGTCCTTAACCGTTTATTCTCATAGAGCATACACCATTTTCATCCCCTAACCTATTCTCTCTCCCTCTCCCCAGTCCTCCGTGATGATTTCCGGCAGGCTCCTGGGAACTTGGTGGTGGCGATGGGGGAGCCAGCTGTAATAGAATGTGTCCCTCCCCGCGGCCACCCTGAGCCATTTGTGTCCTGGAAGAAGAACAATGCAAGGATCAAGGAGGAGGAGGGCAGGATCTCGGTGAGGTCAAGTAGATTCTGGCTTACAGTGACCCTATAGGACAGATCCCATAGGGTTTAGCAGGCTCAATCCCAAACCAAACTTGCTGCGGTCAAGTCAACTGTCACTCATAGTGACCTTATAGCACTGAGTACAGCTAACTAACCGCTCCTTTGGGTTTCTGAGGCTCTCAATCTTTATGGAAACAAAAAGCCACATCTTTTTCCCACACAGCAGATAGTGGGTTCAAACTGCTGGCCTTGTGGTTAGCAGCCAAATAGGCCATCAAGGCTCTTTTTGAAGATTAGGGGAGGCAAAATGTACCAAGGCCTGAATCTAAGGATCTTGGAGTGGCTGGGAGTAATAATTATGAGTCAGATATTGAGTGAGGGATGAGAGGTAGGATAGCATCAAGGTAAGATAATATCCCAATGATTGGTAGAGGCAGTTTGTGCTGTGGGAAAAACAGTCCCATATTTCTTAAAGCAGATTTCTTATCTGATAAGTTGATCAACTTGACACCGCCTCTTCTTTAGTTTGCTGTGAGTTTCAAATAATGTTTTCATGATTACTGTGCAGATCCGTGGAGGGAAGCTGATGATGTCACATACACTCAAGAGTGATGCAGGGATGTATGTTTGTGTGGCCTCCAACATGGCAGGAGAACGGGAGAGTGGGGCAGCTGAACTTGTGGTACTGGGTAGGCATGGGGAGTTTTCAGAGTTGTGGGAGTGGGTAGCCTCTGAAGTACCTACTTGGACCCCTGACTGTTCATTCACACTCCATAGAGCGGCCGTCATTCCTGCGTAGACCAGTGAATCAGGTGGTCCTGGCTGATGCCCCTGTGGATTTCCCATGTGAAGTGCAAGGTGATCCCCCTCCTCATCTGCGCTGGCGCAAAGAGGATGGGGAACTGCCCCCAGGCAGGTGAGAACCCCCCTCCTGCCTCTAGGAGAGTCAATCAGCTCAAGAACCTAGCCTGCCCTAGAAATTGGAACACAGACAACCTCTCACTTGAGGATGCCTAGAAACTCTGCTCCCTGTCCTAACTAGTCCCCATTTCTCGCCATTTATGTGCCTATGGATAGCATTTTCTGTCTGCTGAGTCCCGCTTTTTCTAAGTGCTTGAAAGCAGGGGTCTATCCCAAGGGAAGGAGAAGGATTCTATAGTTGTGGCCAACTCAGTCTGGGGGTGGGGAGTCGAGCAGGTATGAGATCCGGAGTGACCACAGCCTTTGGATTGGGCGAGTGAGTGCTGAAGACGAGGGGACTTACACCTGTGTGGCTGAGAACAGCGTGGGCCGTGCAGAAGCATCTGGCTCCCTCAGTGTTCATGGTGAGAGCCCCCATCAGGGACGGTCTGCAGCAGGGTGGATAGGAGGAAATGGGGAGGGTGAGTAGACAGGGAGGAAAATTGTGGGTGGGGGCCAAGTGGGGCATAGAGGGGGTCACCAAGTCTTCTAGAGGAGGAAGAAAGCCAAACAGGCAAGAGATGGTTGTCTACTTCTACTTAGCCATGCTTATACTTATCTCTTTTTTTTCTTCAATTTCCCTGACTCTTTATTCCTTTATTTCCCCTCTCCTGCCCAGTTCCCCCGCAGCTGGTGACCCAGCCCCAGGACCAGATAGCAGCCCCTGGAGAGAGTGTGGCTTTCCAATGTGAGACCAAAGGAAACCCCCCACCTGCCATCTTCTGGCAGAAAGAGGGGAGTCAAGTAGGTAGTCATCTATGAGACCCTTCTCACTATTTTTTTCCCTTTCTGGATCTTAGCCTTCCTGATTTTTTAAATAAGTGTTCTCGTGCAATATTTTTCCTAACTTTATTCAACATAATGCCCTCCAAACTCATCCATGTTGTGATGTGCTTCACAGTTTCATCATTCTTTAACATTGCTTAGTATGCCATTGTATGCATGTGTCAAAGGTTATTTATCCATTCTTTTACTGATGGGCATTTAGGTTATTTCTGTCTTCTCGCTATTGTGAATAGTGCTGTAATCAACATAAATCTGCACATGCTGTTTGTGCTGTATTCCTTAGTCTTGTGGGGTATATACCAAGTAGCAAGATCGTTTGGTCATATGGTGTTCCTAGTGCCAATTATTTGAGGAAGTGCTGTATCGCTTTCCATAGTGGATGTACAGTTTTACAGTCCCACCGCAGTGGAAGGGTGTTCCAGTCTCTCCACACCTACTCCGCCCTTTGTTGTTTTCTTCTTTTTTTGATCTTTAATTACTTGGATGAAGTGATATCTCACTAGTATTTTGATAGCTGGTGATTTCTTCATATGTTTGTTGGCAACCTGAATGTTAAGTATCTCTTCATAGCCTTTGCCCATTTTTAATTGGGTTGTCTTTTTCTCATTGAAGTTTTCTATAGATTTTAGAAATTAATCCTTTGTCCAATATGTCATTGCCATTTTCCTTCCCCCCCACCTACCCAAGACTGTGGGTTTTATTTGTACTCTTTTGGTAACATTTTTTGTTGCACCTAAGTGCCTTATTTTTAGGGAGTCCCAGTCATTTATTTTGCCTTCTAGTATTTATGTATTTTTATTTACCATATACACTTTTTACCATTTACACATATGCAGAGTTTTCCAGTACATTTTTAATGCAATTTGTATGGTCAAATTAGGTGCTTCAGCTGATATTCTGGTTAGCTTATACTTGAGTATATATGGTACGTCTAATATACTGTGATTATGTCATATATTAAAGCTCCTAAGTTTATCTCTATTTTTTTTACTGATGATCTGTGTAGTTTTTAAGTTTACATTTAGGTTTCTAATCTCTTCAGTTTGTTTTTATATATAGAGTGAAATATGGGTCCTGGTTCGCTCTTCTGCAAATGGAAATCCAATTTTCCAGTACTGCTTGCTAACCAAAAAATGTCTTCCCCATATAATGAGTTCGGGCTTAAAAATTTTTTTTAATAGTTGTCTGTAGGTAGATGGGTCTATTTCTGGATTACCTATTCTGTTAGTTCAGGTTATTTTGACTATGATGGCTGTGAGGTAGGTTTTGAGGTCGTAAAGTGAGAGGCCTCCCACTGTGTGCTTTTTTAGTAGTGCTTAGTTTATCCTTAGTTTTCCTTTTCATATTAAGTTGCTAATTAGTCTTTCCATCTCTTTAAAGAATGATGCTGAGATCTGCATCAGCATTGCATTACATTTATGGATTACTTTGGAAGTACTGTCATTTTCACAATGATAAGTCTTCCTATCCATGAACATGGTATACTCTTTCATTTATAAAGTTCTTTTTTCGCTTCTTATAGTAATACTTTGCAGTTTTCTCTCTACCTATCTTTTGGTTACCTTTATTCATAAGTATTTAACCTTTTGGGTGGTAAATGGTATTGTTTTCTCCATTTCCTTATTAGAGCTCTTTTACTTAGTATATAGAAAGTAAGTTGATTTTTGTATGTTAACCTTGTACTGTACCATGTTGCTTTAAATCAGTTCCAGTAATTTTCTTTTTGAGTCTTTGGGGTTTCCTACATATAAAATCAAAACATCTGTGGCTAGAGAGAGTTTTATTTATTCTTTGCCTATTTGGCTGCTTTTGATTTCTTTTTATTGCCTAATGAATCTGGCTAAATCTTCTAGTACGATGTCTTTGTATGGTTCCTGTTTACAAGGAGAATGCTTTCAGTTTCTCGCCATTGAGTGAGATGCTCTCTGTTGGTTTTGTGTAAATGCCATTCATAATGTTGAGGAATTTCTTTCCTATTCCTATTTTTATTTTCTTTTTATATATTATTTTTACTTTCTTTTTATCAGCTATGGGTATTGGATTTGGTCAAATGCTTTTTTGCATCGATTGTTTTGAGCATGTTGTTGTTTTTTTCCATTCAAAATATTTATGTGGTATGTTACATTAGTTGATTTTCTAATTTTGAAGCATCTTTGCATATCTGGGAAGAATCCTAATGAGTCATTATGCATATATATTTTTATATATAATATATATTATTGTTGGACTCTATTGACAAGGCTTCTTTTGAGGACTTTTGTATGTATGTTTATGAGTGATGCTTATAATTTTCTACTCTTGTATTATCTACCTGGTATTCATATACTTGCTTCATAAAATGCCTGTGGAGTTTGCTATTCTTTTGTATAGTCTGGAAGAGTTGGTGTCAGCTTATTTTTGAGTGTTTGGTAGAATTGCCTTGTGAAACTCTGGAATTGAACGTGTGTGTGTGTGTGTGTGTGTAGATTTTTAATGACCTGATCAGTTTATTCTTTTGTTGTGTATCTGTTAAATTTTTCTAAATCTCTCTGTGTTAGTTTAAGTAGACAATATATGTCTAAAAATTTGTCTATTTTTTCCTATTGTTGTTAAGTGTTCCAGTCAGTTCCAACCCAAAGTGATCCCGTGTACAATAGAACAAAACATTCTTATGCTTGAGCCTATTGTTGTAGCTACTGTGTCAATTCATATCATTGAGGAGCTTCGTTTTCACAGTCCCTTTGCATTACGTAGCATGATGTCCTTCTCCAGGGACTAGATTGATCTCTTGACAACATGTCCAAAGTATGTAAGATGAAGTCTCATCGTCCTTACCTCTAAGACAGGTTTGTTTGTCCTTCTAGAAGTTCATAGTACTTCAATATCTTCTTCAGCACCACAATTCAAATGTACCGATTCTTCTTTAGTGTTCTTTATTCAATGCATATGAAGCCATTGAAAATATCATGGTTTGTGTCATGTTCACTTTAGTACTCAAAATAACACCTTTGCTTTTTTTAATCCTTGACAACTTCAACCTTTTCTCCATTTATCATGAAGTTACCAATGATCCATTTATGAGGATTTTGGTTTTCCTTGCATTGAGTTGTAATCCATACTGAAGACTGTAGTCCTAAATCTCAACAGAAATTGCTTCAAACCTTCCTCACTTTCAGCAAGCAAGATTTTGTCATTTGCATTCCACAGGTTGTTAAAAAGCTTTCCTCTGATGCTGATGCCCAATTCTTCTTCATATAATCCAGTTTCTCTGATAAGTTGTTCAGCATACAGATTGAATAAGTAATATGAAAGGTTGCAACCCCGATGCACACCTTTTCTGATTTTAAACAATGCAGTATTCCTTTGGTCCATGTTCAAGTTCCTCAAGAACACAATGCAGTGTTTTGGAATTCCCATTCTTCTCATGGGTATTCATAGTTTGTTTTGATTTACATAGTCAAATGCTTTTGCATAGTTGATGAAACACAAGCAAACATATTTCTAATATTCTCGGCTTTCAGCCAAGATTCATATGTCATGAACAATCATAGATCTTATTCCATGTTCTCTTCTGAATCCAGTCTGAATTTCTGGCAGCTCTCCGTCAAGATACTGCTGCAGCTGTTGTTATGTGATCTTCAGCAAAATTTTATTTCCAAGTGACATCATTGAAATTGTGCTATAATTAGAAAATTCTGTTGTGTCACCTTTTTTTGGAGTGGATACAAACATGAATTTCTTCCAGTCAAGTAGCTATTTTCCAAATTCCCTGGTATAGATGAGTAAGTGCTTTCAGTGCTACATCAGCTTATTGGAACATTTCAATTGGCAGTTCATCCAATCATGGTGTCTTGTTTTTGGCTAATGCTTTCAGTGCAACTTGAACATCTTCCTTCAGCACCATTGGTTCTTGCTCATATGCCCCTTTCTGAACTGGTTGAATGTTGACTAGTTCCTTTTGGCACAGCGATTCTATGTCGTCTTTCCATCACCCTTTGATGCTTCCTGAATAATTCAATATTTTGCCTATAGAATATTTCTACTCGAGGCTTGAATTTTTATTGTAGTTTTTTCTGTTTAAGATATGCTGAGTGTGTTCTTATTTTTTTATTTTCTAAGTCTAGGTCATTGTATATTTAATTATGATATTTTACTTTGTCTTGTGGAGCTTCATTTTGAAATTTTCTTTTCAGCTCATTAACTTCATTATTTCTTCCATTTGCCTTATCTACTCTACAATTAACAAGTTTGAATCTCTTCTGACATCAATTTTGATCTTTTTTTTCTTTATTTTAAATGACCTTTTTTTTTCCATGAATGATTGATATTCTTGATGTTCTCCCACAGCTCACCAGGTCTTTTGACATTAGTCTACATTGCAGCACATCTACTCTTGAGACATTCTTGATCTTCTGGTGGTCCATTTCTTTTTGGTTTCCAAATTTGTTGGAGTACAGACCTTCATGATATCATATTACAGTAGAACCCCAGACCTTGAAACTAATCCATTCTTTTCCCCATACAAAAGAACCCCAACCTTGCCTTTTTATATAAAACATTACTCAGAAATTTAGAAGTTCAGAGTTAAATAATATAATTTAAATAAAAAACACAGCATTAAAACAGTTTTAAACAACTACAGTATGCCCATACCTTGAGATTGAAGAGGATATGGATCTGTGGACACAGATATGGAGAGAAGGTATGGAGAGAGAGTCATTGTTTGGAAGGGGATTTCCCTTCCATATAATCAACTCATATCTGCTTTTCAGGAGTTTTTTTCCCCCTTTCTTTGCCTTTTTTCACTAAGACTTGCCTCGCTTCCCCACCCCCACCCCCCAAAAAAGTCTGTCTTATGTGGTCTGCTGTTGGCATTTACTTAATTGTTTCCTAAAGGGGTTTACTAAATTACCATCAACAATATTGATAACACAATTAACCAGTGCCTTATCATGATGGTTCTTTTCAAAAAACTTTTTTAGGACCATGTTTTTTTAATCTAAAAACAGTACAATAAGCTACAAAAAAATAAGAAAATTATAGCACAACGCTTGGAACACAGCCGTAAAAAGTTTAAACAACACATACTAACAACGCCAACTAATGCCAAGTGACCAAAACACAAACTGCTTTTGTTTACAAAAATCATGTGGGTCGGGTCGGATTCCGATGCTTTGTTTAAACTCCGTTGCAAAATTTTCTTGACATTTTTATTATGTCAAGTACTGATGAGGTCAAGTGCCGGAGGGCTACTGTAGTATCCTTTTAATTTTAATTGGGTTGTTGTGATGTTGACTATTTCATTTATTATTTTAAACATTTACATCTCTCTTTTTTCTTTGTCAGTTTTGCCAGTGGTTTGATCAATTTTGTCAATCCATTCAAAGAACCAAATAATCTTGTTGATTCTCTCTATTGTTTTTCTGTTCTCTGATGAATTTATTTCTGCTTTATTCTTTAGTATTTCTTTCCTTCTCCCAGCTGATGCTTAATTTTTCTGTTTTCTAGATGTTGGGTTAAATTGTTGATTTTCCTTCTTTTGATTTTTTATTGTGTGCATTTAGTGACATAAGTAACTTCTGGGTATTATTTTAGCTGCATCCCAAAGGTTTGGGGTGTTTGTTTTTGTTTGTCTCAAGGAATTTTATTATTTAGTTCTGTATTTCTTCAATTATCTAGTAATGTTTACTCAGTGTGTTGTTGATGTCCACATATTTGATTTTTCCCTTAATCTTCCTATTGTTTTCCAGTTTTGTATCATTATGACTTGAGATGATTAGTAAAATTTTGGAATTTTAAAATTGATTAAGGCTTGCATTGTGGTCTAGCATATACTTTGGATAATGGTTCATGTGCAGGGGAAAGAATGTATATTGTGCTGTTGTTGGGTGAATATTCAATATGCATCTAATATGTCAAACTTATTGTGCTGTTTAGTTCTTCAGACCATTTGTTGAGTTTCTTTGTTGTAGTTCTATCCTTCCTAGAGAGTGACATATTGAAATACTCTACTATTAGTGTAATGTTGTTTATTTTTCAATTCTGTTAGTTTGAAGGATGCATTTTAAGTCTTTCACTAGGTCCATAAATATTTATTATGGTTATATTTTCTTGTTCAATTGTCCTTTGATTATCATGTGTTATCCTTCTTTGTCTCTCATAGTGAATTTTGTATTAAAGTCTATTTTATCAGAGGTTAATATTGTCACTCTTGGTTTTTTTTTTATTGACATTAGCTTGACATTGTTTCCCATCATTGAACTTTTTAAAAATCATTTTATTAGGGGCTCACACAACTCTTATCACAATCCATACATGCATCAATTGTGTAAAGCACATTTGTAAATTCGTTACCTTCATCATTCTCAAAATATTTCTTCTCTACTTAAGCCCTTGGCATGATGTTCTCATTTTTCCTATCCCTCCCCCCTCCCCCTCCTTCATGAACCCTTGATAATTTATACATTTTTTTTGTCATATCTTGCTCTCTCCCACGTCACCCTTCACCCACTTTTCTGTTGTCTGTCCCCCAGGGAGGAGGTCACATGTAGATCCCTGACATCAGTTCCCTCTTTCCAACCCACCTCCCTATACCCTCCCGGTATCACCACTCACACCACTGGTCCTGAGGGGATCATCTGTCCTGGATTCCCTGTGTTTCCAGTTCCCATCTGTACCAGTGTACATCCTTTAGTCTAGCCAGACTTGCAAGGTAGGATTTGGATCATGACAGTGGGAGGAGAGGTGGTGGGGAGGAAGCTTTAAGAACTAGAAGAAAGTTGTATTTTTCATCATTGCTACATTGCACCCTGACTGGCTCATCTCCTCCCCAAGACCCTTCTGTAAGGGGATGTCCAGTGGCCTACAAATGGGCTTTGGGTCTCCACTCTGCACTCCCACCTCCCTCAATCACTATGATAAAATTTTTTGTTCTGATGATACCTAATACCTGATCCCTTCAACACCTTATGATTGCACACGCTGGTGTGCTTTTTCCATGTGGGCTGTGTTGCTTCTGAGCTAGATGGCTACTTGTTTACCTTTAGCCTTTAAGACCCCAGACATTATATCTTTTAACAGCTGGGCACCATCAGCTTTCTTCACCATATTTGGTTGTTCATCCACTTTGTCTTCAGCAGTTTTGTCAGGAAGGTGACCATCATAGAATGCCAGTTTAAGAGAAGAAAGTATTCTTGCATTGAAGGAGTACTTGGGTGGAAGTCCAATGTCCTTCTGCTACCTTAATACTAAACCTATAAATACATGCACATAGATCTATTTCCCAATCCTCATATATAAATATATTTGCATGTGTACATGTCTTTAACTAGAACTCTATAAATTCCCTCTGCCTCCCAGCTCTTTCCTCTATTTCCTTTGACTTTCCTCCTGTCCCACTATCATGCTCAGTCCCCACCAGGGTTTCAGCAATTCCTCTTGATAACATTACCCTCAATCATGCCCCACCAGCCCTCCCACACCCTCTTCACCACCGATTTGGATCACTTGTTGTTCCCTTGTCCCTGGGTTTGTTAACACCACTACCTTTCCCCCCACCTCCTCCTCTCCTATGTCCCCCTGGAACTGTCAGTTCCCTTGTTTTCTCCTCCAGATTGTTCATCACGCCTATCTTATTTAGACAGACCTGCTGAGATAATAACATGCACAAAAACAAGACAGAGTAAAACCAAGCAACAATATACAGCACAACAACAACAACAACAAACCAATGACAAACAAAACACAATAAGAAAGAGAAGCTTGTAGTTAGTTCAAGGATTGTTTGTTGTCCTTTGGATTGTTTTCCAGTCTAGTCTGTTGGGGCACCACGCCCTGGCCCCAAAGCCTACCTTCAGCATTCCCTGGGGACCTCGCCGCTCCATTCCTTTGCTGTTCTGTTGCACCCCCTTAATGTTTTGCCTCGGTGTGGCGGGATCTGATTGGGTGCAATTCCCACACTGTGTTTCTGGCGTTGTCCCCTATACAGCTATGGGTCAGTGATGGGCGTCATGTCTCATAGCAGGGCTGACCATGTGGTCCTCTCTGTTGACTGGCTGCTCTAATTGGGAAGATTGTCCTCATGGCCTGGTGGGCCAGCATGTGCTCCACTCTCTCCTCTTCCCCCTTCATCTGCTCCAGTGTGCTCCGATCAGATATGTCCCTCTCCTGGCGCTGTAGATTCAGTACCATGCTTTGAAATAAAATCTTCTGAGGGGAGGGGCAGGTGTCCACTTAGTATTTGGGGTTGGGGCTGGCTCCTCAGACCTTTCTACTGGTTCCCTACTCCACGCCGGCATGTTGTATTCACATCTTGGAGCACTGGGTTGAAGTCTGGTCCCTCTTTCCCTGTGGAGATATAAACAATACCCTCCCCTTGCGTGGGTTAGTGACCTGTGCTCCCAGTACCCTTTTCTTTATTATTATTAGTTTTTCCTTTCCCCACCTCCTTTTTAGTTGTCTACCGTGTGTATCCCTGTATTTGGTCTGGTCCCTGCCATATTACCTGGTCCTCACCCCAGGAATGTTTGTGTACCATAGCTTTTTCCTGATGCCCGTTTTGCATTTATTTTTAAAAGCTTACATCAGCAGCCTTTGAATTCTGTCCATCTTTTTTTTTTAATTTGACATTAAATTTATTTCTGTCTATATACAGCAAACTCTCAAGTACTGGTCCTTATTCCCCCTCTTCTATTACTTCTTTTTTTATTTTTTTAAATATTTTTATTGGGGCTCATAAGGCTCTCATCACAATCTGTACATACATCAATTGAGCAAAGCACCCTTATACATTCGTTGCACTCATCATTCTCATAATTCACCTTCCACTTGGGTTGAATTCTGTCCATCTTTTAGTCAATGCTATCTTGAGGTCTGTTTTCTCTTTTTTTGCCCTCATGGTTAGGTTGTTCTATGTGGCAGTCTCTTATTTATGTTTGATGAGTGTTGTTCTTCTGCCCATACTGGGCTGGCAAGGATCTTTTGTAGGGCTGGGTTTCTTCTAACATAATCTTTGAGTTTTTCCTTGTCTGGGAAGACTCTTACTTCTCCATCTATCTTGATCTATAATTTGGCTTGGTAGCGTATTCTTAGGTTTGCATTGTTTCCTTCAATTTTTGGAATATGTTACTCTACTCTCTCCTCTTCTTCATAGTTTCTGCTGATAGGTCTGAGCGTATTCTTATTTGGGAACCTTTATATGTGTTTGCTTGTTTTTCCCTAGCTGCTCTCATGATTTTCTCCTTTTCCTCAAAGTTGGATAATTTAACTATTATGTGCCCTTAGTGACTTCTTCTTGGGATCAAGTCTACCTGGCATTCTTTCAGCCTCGTGAATGGTTGCCTGGTTTTCATTAATTAAGCTGGGGAAGTTTTCCTCCAAGAATTCTCTCACTATTGTTGCAGATGACTTCTTTGTTGTGTCTTCCTCCGGTAAGACAATAATTCTAATGTTATTCTGCTTCATAGCATCAGATAGAGCTCTTAAGTTTTCTTCAGCTTCTCTGATGATCTTATTAGATTTTTGTTCACATTTGTTAAAGTCTGCTTGGCTGTCCTCCAAGTCATTGATGCAGTTCTCTGCTTCCTCCAGTCAATTCTCGAGGTCTGTGTTTCTGCTACTGGTTTTGGTTATTTCCTCCCTAAACTCCTGTATTTCCCTTTGGTTTATGGCTTTTATCTCCTCTATCATTTCCTCCCTTTTCTGTATTGTTTCCCTCATATCCTCTATGACTACAAGTAGCATTCTGAAAATTTCTTTCTTTGGCAGCTCAATGTCTGCTTCTTCTATGCATGTCATTATGTTCAGAACATCTTCTGGCATTGCCTTTTGTTTCTCCCATTTTTTTGTTGAGGTCGTTGGGGCTGATGGCTGTTTGCGTTGCATTGTTTTAGAGGAGCCAGGTGCCATTTTCCAGGGAGTCGAAGAGCACTGGCTCTCTCTGGGAGACTTGTAGGAATACTTCTTCGAACGTACTACAGCTTATTTCACTATGGAATTAACCTACCCTTTTATCCTCCTGTGGCTTCTCTCTCAGGGGAGTGACCCAGAAGGCTGATGGGTTGCCTGCTTTGGTGTTACTGAAGTTGGGAGTGGTCTGGAGATTAGCATTAGTGTGTTAGAGACCAAGAAAGAGACAAAGAGGAGAAAAGTAAATTAAAATGCAAGCCTGCTGAACCTGTGGGGTGCTGTCGGGGGATATAGTGAAAAGATGGAAAAAACACAACAATGTAGCTGAATTGCAATCCCCATCAGTGGAGCTGCAAGGGTTTAGTCCCTGCTCCGAGGCGGCAGCAGCAATCCATGACTGTGTTAAGAAAAAGCCCCTGCGCAGCCCTCCAAGACTGAGAGGGTGGACAGAGAAGAGATGGAAACAAGAGCAGCAATGCAACCATCAGCCAGCAACCTCTCTATGTGCTCAGTAGTTCTTGGGAATTTGGGATGGTTCAGTCTTCCTTACTACAACTGCTTGTGTGGTTCAATAGACCTGCATGGTTGTGGAGTGGTTCAGCTCACAGCCAGCCAGTGGAGAAATCACTAGTTTTTTAGGTTAAGTGTATCGCACTTGCCCTGTATTTTTTCTCTTTTGGAGTACCACTCAATCCCCCACCCCCATCCATCGATCCTTTTTTCTTCACATTAAAAAATCATTTTATTGGGGACTCCTACAACTCCTCACCATCCATCCTGTCAAGCACATTTGCACATTTGTTGCCATCGTTTTCGAAATATTTTCTTTCTCGAGCCCTTGGCATCAGCGCTCATTTCCCCCCTCCCTCCCCCTGATAACTTATAAATGATTATTATTTTGTCCTGTCTTACACTCCGACGTCTCCTTTTGTGCACTTTTCTGCGGTCCGTCCCCCGGGAGGGGCTCCGACGCGGAGACCGGCAGAGGCGGCGGCCAGAGCCGCAGTCCTTTCTTTCTCTCTCTCTCTCTCTCTCTCTCTCTCTCTCTCTCTCTCTCTCTCTCTTTCTTTCTTTCTTTCCTCTTTAGTTATTCAGGGTTCCAGGTTTCCCCTTAATATTTGTTTTCTCACATCTTTGTTGTAGCAGAGGACTTATGTAGTGTATCTGACTAGGCTGCCAGTTTGCCAGAAGACCTCTATGGTGGGTCATGGTTTGCGCCTAGGCTGTCTGAGCCAGCTAAATGCTTGCCCAAGTATTTGGGTGGTGCTGGGCATCCTTATCTTTGTGGGCAATGACTCAGACTTGCAGGTTAGACCCAGTGAAATGCTGTCTACCTTGTTACTGGCTCACACAATTTACTACAGTCATTCTTTAATGTTGTATAATATTTCATTACATATGTTATAGTTTGTTTATCCATTCACCTATGTTTAGCACTTAGGTTCTTTCCATCTTGTTGCTATTGAAAATGCTTCTGTATCTATTTATGCACATATATCTATTTATGCCCCAATTCTTATTTTTCTGGAATATATACTAAGAAATGTGATTGCTGGATAATATATTGTATTTATATTTCCAACTTTTCAAAGAAATGCTCTGTTAGCCTGGGTAGATTAGAGAAACAAATCCAGGGAGACTCATATATGTTAGAAAGAGTTTTAAATAAAAGAGCTATTGTATATTGATAAAACATCCCAGCCCAGTCCAGATCAAGTCCATAAGTCTGATATTAGCCCATATGTCCGATATCAATCTATAAATTTCTCTTCAGATTCACACAACACATGCAATGATGGCGAATTCAGGAAGATCACAGGCCAGTGGGTTGAAAGGCTTGTGGATCCAGTGGCAGTAGAAACATCTCAATGTTGGCAGGGGTCTCCATGTGGCTCCTCCAGTTCCAGGGCTCTAGTGTAGCTCATGTGTATTGTCAACAGGAAGATGAAGCAGAGTCTGGATGACCCGCCTCCAGAGAGGAAGCCAGGAGTTCCCAGAATCCTCAGGAGAAGGCCATGCTCACGCAGAAGCCTTATTGTTTATGACCTGATTTGCAGGCTAGACTCCGCCCCTTTACAAGTTGACATTATCTAACTGCCACAAATGCTATATTATTTTCTACATTAGTTGCTCCATTTTATAGTCCCACCACCAATGTCTGAAGGTTCCAGTTTCTCTACACTCCATGCTGGCATTTGTTGTTTCCTTTTCTTTATTTATTTTGGATTTTTCTATTAATGTTATGGTGAGATGATATCTCATTGTTGTTTTGATTATATCTCTATAGTGACTAATGATTTTTTCATGTGTTTGGTGGCTGCCTGAATGCCTTCTTTGGTGGGGCACTTTCTAAATAATATTACATTTAGTCTTCTTTATTGGTTTTCTGTGAGGATCAAATAAATGATACACATAAAATATTTTGATGGCTGTAAACAACTACATTTTTTTGATGCAAGAACAAGTCCTATATGGTTCTTCCATAGATAATCTTTTATTTTGGCATGGCTATCTTAAGGATGTACAAAATTCAAATAACACTACCCTCTCAGTCTTTGATCCCTTGAGCCTAGGCTTTGAGGTGTAACATGTCACTATGCACAGATAAGATCTAGGGCTGTTCAGGGTTGGAAATGACTTGTTTCCAATGCTATTTAATAACTGACAGGGTATTCCACCAGGGGGAGTTCCACTTCTCATAGTAATCCTTCTCCAACTTAAGCAAATAATTCTCAGTGAATATTAACTGAAGTTATGTGTTACTCCTTTTAAGGGGAAGGGTTCAATTTTTATTAGTAGGAAACAGGATCGGTGTAATAAGAATGATCAAACCCCACCCACCTCACTAGGGAACCAAGCAAATCACTACTGCATTCTAAATCTACAGTCCCAATTTTCTAACAGCTTTAGCACCAGGGATGTCTGCATCTTAATTAGATTTTCACCCGAATATAAAATAGTAGTGGTGGTTCAAAATGAGAGTAAGTTTCTGTCATAGGAGTGACATGGTACACTTTAGTATTTATCACATGGCATACTAGAAGATTTTCCTATGATCACATCATTTAATCCTCCAGAAGTCAAATTATGAGCAATTGGAGCTCAGGAAGGTTAAATTGCTTGATCCCAGTTTTTCAACTAGTAGGGCAAAGAACTTGGAATTAGAAACCAGAACAATTCCCCTCATTTCTATGAGTAGAAATGGTTGGACTGGTTTGTCCAAGGTCACACAGCTAGCTGTGAACAGAGTGAATATACACTAGAACCTTAAGACTTTTCTAGATTCTGGGGTTGACCAGAATGGCAAGCTTCCTCTTCCCAGCTGCTTGTTCGTTTTTTAAAGTATTTCCTCATCTCTCTCTCTTCAGGTTCTGCTCTTCCCCAGCCAGTCGCTTCAGCCCACAGGGCGCTTCTTGGTCTCCCCAAAAGGCCAGCTCAGTATCACCGAAGTGCAGAGTGGGGATGCCGGCTACTATGTGTGCCAGGCTGTCAGTGTGGCTGGCAGTATTTTGGCCAAGGCCTTGTTGGAGATTAAAGAAGGTATGTGCCCATGGGATAGGGCTGTACTCACAGTCTAGAGCAGGGGTATAGAACCTTTTTCTGCCAAGCCATTTAGATATTTATACCATCATTCACAGGCCATACTGGTCAAATATTGAACGAATCCCCCCTTAATGTGATGGCAGGGGGCCCTGGTAGCGTAGTGGATTACATGTTGGGCTGATAACCACTAACTGCTCTGTGGGCGTAAGAGGAGGGGATTTCTACCCCCATTACAATATTGGAAACCCACAGGAGCAGTTCCAGCCTGACCTATAGGGTCACTATGAGTCAGAATTGAATTGATTGCAGCGAGTATGGAGAGTTGGAATGTAATGTCTGGAACCCCCTCTCTTTGGTGATGTGTGTGATGATAGCGGGTACTGATAATTTCATGGGCCTTATATGGCTCTGGGCTGGACGTTCCCCACGCCTACTCTAGACCACAGGCTCCCAAACTTATTTTGCCTACCACCCTGTTTTCAGGGAAGAAAGCAACAACAAAACTCAGCACCCTCTGGCAATTAAAAGCTTGTTTACTATGGCCCAGAATTCAGGATAAAGTGTGGGTATCTGCTTTTGCAGCACTGTTAACCTCAAGGTCAGCAGTTCAAACCTATCAATCGTGCTACAAGAGAAAGACAAGCTTTCTATTCCCATAAAGAGTTAAAGTTGTGGAAACCAACGTGGCAGTTCTACCCAGTTCTCTAGGGTTGCTATGAGTCAGAATTGATTCAATGGCAGTTTGTTTGTTTTTCTGATCATTCCAGTGGGGTAGAATCATCCACTTGGGACACACTGTAGAGGGTTAATAATAACTTAAAGAGACCTGTTTCTCCTGGATTTTATACTGCATATTTGCAAGGGGAAGTGTGTGCTCCTGGATCATGTGCTTGAAGCAGAAGCCACTACTAAATGGCTGGTCTCAGGCAGAGCCTAGAGGTGGCTATTGAAACCCTGATTTCTGAGGGATGAAGGCACAGAGAATGAGGGCCAAGGAACTAGTTACCTAGTTACCTGTACCTAGGATCCTTCCTGAGCTGACTAAGGTCTTTTCTCAGCTTCCTTGGATGGGCTGCCTCCCATCATCCTCCAGGGACCAGCCAATCAGACACTGGCATTAGGCTCCTCTGTGTGGCTGCCATGTAGAGTGACGGGGAATCCTGAACCCAATGTCCAATGGATGAAGGATGGGCAGTGGCTGCAAGGGGATGGCCTCCAGTTCAGCATAATGGACAATGGTACACTGTACATTGCCAACATGCAGGTAAGTCTCTCCCCTAGGTCCCAAGTGACTAAAAAGGCTATCTGGTCCATATTCCCAGCCCCAGTGAGCATCCACTGTAAACTCTCATCCCATTCCTACCCCTTGCCTTCATAGACTACCTCCCCCTTCTTCCGCCTTCTTTCAAGAAAAGATACTCATCCTAAACCTACCTCTACCCCTTGACTCCCCTTCTCCACTTCCAGTGCATTTGCCCATGCTCTATCCTCTTCTGCAGGAGATGGACATGGGTTTCTACAGCTGTGTGGCCAAGAATTCTATAGGCGAGGCCACATGGAATGGCTGGCTTAGTGTGCTGAGTGAGTTTTTCCTCTAGTCCCTTATTTTGCTAGCATTTCTCTCCAAATCTGCTTCAAAGGCTGTCGTTAGCTTCCAATTATTTCAGGATTTACTTTATTTCCTAAGTGCCATTCCATGGTGGTAGGGATGAGAGAGATAGCAGTTGTCCCCAGGGAGCAGCTGTCAGTGTTTGCACACCATGCCTTCCTTTCCACTGCTTCGTAGCTGTGGCAGGGAAGGAAGCAGGTAACACGGGGGAACCTTTTTTCAATTCTTCTACTAAAAGCTTATTTTCTCACTGCAGAAGATCGGGGAGTGTCATTAAACCCCCCTGTAGAACCTAGTATTTCTCCGGGGCCTCCCTCTCAGCCAGTAGTCACTGAAATCACCAAGAACAGCATCACCCTGACCTGGAAGCCTAATCCGCAGCCTGGGGCTGAGGTTACCTCTTATGTGATAGAGGCCTTCAGGTATGGAGAAAGCATGAGCACAAACCTGGGAAAGCTAAGGGGGGGACCATATGTCTTTGCTACTGTGGGAACAAGTTTACCAGTTCTCTCTCCCAGGATGATCAGTAGTAGGCATTCTTAAAGGATGCACGAAATGGAGTAGACGGGTTGTGGGGGGATTCCTGGGTCAGATAACTCTGCCATCTCTTTCCCACTGTAGCCAAGCAGCTGGAAACCGATGGAGGACAGTGGCGGATGGCGTGCAGCTGGAGACTTACACAGTCAGTGGTCTGCAGCCCAATACAATCTACCTGTTCCTGGTTCGAGCTGTGGGAGCCTGGGGCCTCAGTGAGCCCAGCCCTATCTCTAAGCCTGTCCGAACTCAGGGTGAGTGAGTGAATTCAGAGTCCTCACCCTGCTGCAAAAATAAGCAAGACAGTTGATAGATTTGTTTCTTGCTATGGGAGGTCTATCCTGATGGTATGTCCTGCAGTAAATGGCCACGCTTCCCTCTCATTGAGGGGCGGAGAGAGACAGATCCATTTTAGCTGGTTTCTCATTTCCGTGCCTTTTACAAATAGCTGATGTCGATGATTAAGAGAGACAAGATATGGAGGGGTCAACTTCATACTAGGGCTAAGGGGGCGAGGCCTGGAAAATGCATGCTTAGACTTGCACAAAGAACACTCAAGTTAGTTGGGCCCCAAGCTCACCCCTGCAAGCTACTCTTCTGACAAACTACTTCTGGACCCTGGTGTTCAAAGTAGTAGAGTCTGTGCAGAAGTCGGGTACAACACACTCGGTCCTATCCCTTTGTTCCCGTTGGCCCTGCTAAGTGGGCTCTTTGGTCAACAGAGAGCAGTTCCTTTGAGCCAGCAGAGGACCCGTGGAGAGGCCAGCGAGGACTCGCTGAAGTAGCTGTGCAAATGCAGGAGCCCGTAGTCCTTGGGCCCCGAACCCTGCAGGTGTCCTGGACTGTAAGTGTGGCAAGGGATGAAGCTGGGGGCAGGGTTCATGATCCCAGCTATCAGGGCCTTTGAGAATGGGTGTGAGAGAGTGGGAGGTGAATGGCTGGGGAAGGCCAGGTAAGTAGGAGAGGGTCTGGGCCTGTAGGACTTGTGTACCCCGACCTTCCTTCTGGTATGCTTTGTTGTATCTATTACAGGTGGATGGTCCAGTTCATCTGGTGCAAGGCTTCCGGGTGTCTTGGAGGATTGCAAGCCCTGATGAGGGAAGGTGGAAAGTGCTAGATCTAGTGTCCCCAAACCAGCAAAGTTCTGTGCTAAGAGGACTTCCCCCAGGGACCCAAATCCAGGTCAAGGTGCAAGCCCAAGGTCAGGAGGGGCTGGGGGCTGAAAGCCCCTTTGTGACCAGGAGCACTCCTGAGGAGGGTAAGGAGGGTCACAGAGCTGACTGGTGGACAAGAGGGAAGGGGAACAGGGGTGGGAAAAAGTGTACAAGGGGAGAACACAGTGATTGGGTGGGAAGGAGGGATGCCTTTCCATTCCCAAAGATGTTAACACTTGTAGAGGCAGAGTGGGGGCCTGAGAGAGCAGCTTGCAATGACTGTCTGTCCTTCTCATCATGCTCCATCCTGGCCCAGTCCCCAGTGGTCCCCCCCAGGGAGTGGCAGTGACCTTGGGGGGTGATGGCAATAGCAGTATCACTGTTTCCTGGGAACCTCCACTCTTCTCTCAGCAGAATGGGATCATCAAGGAATACCAGGTACAGAGTTTGAGAATGGACTGTGTGGGAGGACTGGGGAGAGGGCCCAGAGGCTGGATTAGGGTAGAGGGACCCTAGAGCTTATTTTGGGTCTGGGATTGAGGTTGGAGAGAGGTGAGAGGTTTCATAGTGGACTGAATTATGCCTAAGTGACAGTGTTAGGCAAACATTGGATTGCTAGCTGCAAGGTAAGTGGTTTAGACCCACCGAACACCTGGAGGGAGAAAGGATGCTATTTGAGCCATAAATACAGATGTACAGCCTGGAACCCTTATACAGGATTGCCACGTGTTAGAGTAAACTTGATAGCCATGGGTGGATATAAACTCCTCCTGAAGGAACCCTAGGAGCCCTGGTGGGGTAGTGGGTTGCCACTGATCCTTGGACAATTAACATCAAGGGCAGCAGTTCAAACCTACCAACTGCTCTTTAGGAGAAAGATGAGGCTTCCTGCACCCATAGAGATTTCCAGCTGCCTCAGAAACCCAGGGGGGCAGTTCTACTCTATCCTATGGGGTCACTATGAGTCAGAATTGACTCCATGGCAGTGTTTGGTTTTGGAAGGCACCCTGGTCGTACAATGTGGTTTACTGTTTGAACCCACAACAGCTATGATCCGGGTGAGAAAAAGTGGAAGTGTACTTGTGAAAAGGCTTCCAGAGCCTTGCAGACTCTGAGAGGCAGTCCTACTTGGTCCCGTGGGGTCATTGTGAGTTGGAATCCTCTGGGACAGCATGGTGACATGGCCACTTTTTTTTTTTTTTGGTGGTTGGGGAGGTGGTGCTGGTGACCTCCCTCTGGCAGCTCAAAGGACAGAATTTATCTAGTGACTCCCAGGAGAAAACCCAGTAATTTGTGCCATGGTAATGTCACTTAATTAAGGACAAGAACTCTCTACCATTAAGATTCTCGAGTTTTCCTGTGGAACCAAAAATCCCATTTCTGTTTCTCAGACTGGTTCTCTGCCTCCCCAGATCTGGTGTGTGGGCAACGAGAGCCGCCTCCACCTAAACCGGTCTGTGGCAGGCTGGGCACGCTCCGTTGTGCTCCGGGGACTGTTGCCCGGTTTCCTCTACCGGACACAAGTCGCAGCGGCCACCAGCGCTGGCGTGGGCGTGGCCAGTGCGCCCGTGTTGTTGCAGCTACGTGAGTCCCAAAGTGGGGGTGGTGGTGGTGGGGTGTGGAGAGCGGGTCTTGGCCCTGCTGGGGCGGGCTCCTGGGGTGGCTGTGCCGGAGGAGGCAGGAGACAGCCCTGTGCCAGTTCCTGACTTTCCAAGCGCCTCCTCCACGCCCTTTTCTGACCCCCACAGCATCCTCGTCAGAACCGGAACCCGGGCTCGAGGTGGGCTCCGGGCTGAGCGAGCAGCTGGCCACGATGCTGCAGAAGCCGGCCTTCCTCGCGGGCAGCGGCGCCGCCTGCGGGGCGTTGCTTCTGGGGCTCGGCGTCGCCTACTACCGGCGCCAGAAGCAGCGCAAGGAGCTCAGCCACTACACGGGTGAGAGCTGGCCCTGGGGGCACGGGCGGGCCTCGGCCAGGTGGCCGTGGGCCGAGCTCGGCGCCCCCTCCGGAGGGGCTCAAGGTTTGCCCCTAGAGCACCCCAGGAGAAAGCAGCCCATGCAGCTCACTTCTAGTAGAGGAGTCAGTCAGGTCCAGCCACTTCCCTAGGAGGGACGGGTGTGGGGGGTGGGGGTGGGGTGGGGCGGGCGGGGGGGGGGGCGGGCAGTGAGATCCCAGGCTCCCTGGGCCTTGCCTTAAGAGACAGAGTGGAAGGGCAGCGCCTAAGAAAGGGGAGGGTGACCTGAGCTCCGCTCCTCTGGAGAGTCTGAGGTTGCTGAGCTCAGGGGATCTCAATTTTGCCTACACATTGGAGTCTGCTTTAGGAAAAGAATGAAGCCTGAGTCTCAACCCCAGAATTTCGGATACAATGGGTTCAGGGTGCGCTCTGGGGGGTGGCATAGGACCAGGGCTAAGGAGCGGACAAGAATATAGGTATTTCTGACCCATCTCCCGTTTCCCCCTCTTCTTTCCCCCACATATTCTTTTTTTAAAGCCTCCTTTGCCTACACACCTGCAGGTAAGCCTTCCCTGCCCAGTAGGGTTCAGACCCCCAAGTGTGGACTTTTTCTCACCTGGCCCTCTCATTATCTTCCCCAGGGCCCTTCCCACGCTCAGAAGGCCTCTCTGGAGCCAGTTCCAGGTAATTTTCTAAATCCACTCACCCAGGGAAAATCCTCTCCAGGCCTCTTTTGCTTGTCCCATGCCAACCGCCTCTCACCTTTCACCCCAAACACTTCTATTACTGTCCTACTACTACCGTACTTTTTCTAGCCTCTTCAGGATCCCCACACCCCAAATTCACATGCTCTCCCTTAGGCCACCCATGGGCCTTGGCCCTGTCCCGTACCCATGGCTGGCAGACTCTTGGCGGCCCCCCCCATCCCAAAGCTCGTCAGCTCAGGAAGCCAGGGGAAGCTGCTGCCCCAGTCGTCCTGATCCAGATGACAGATACTACAATGGTGAGGAGTTTTCATTCCCGCGGGGCACGCCTGCCCCCCAGTACCTTTCTCTTCTTTCAATCTTCTGGGGCAAATTGAAGGGAACAGAGGAGGCCAGTTTCCCTGAAGTTGGTCAGTCCTTGGGGAGGTTGTGAATCTGGGGAGCCCCTCTCAGTCCTGACACCTGTGAATTCCCTGGTTTGGCCTATCATGTTTGGGGTGAGGAAAGAAATTGAGCCAGTGGCACCTCCTTTCCCCCCTCCAATCTTCTGTTGCTCTTTTTCTTCCATCACGGGTCCCTGCTTCTTTTCCCTGGGCCTGCTTCTTTCTACTCCACAGAAGCAGGGATCTCCCTCTACTTGGCTCAGACATCCCGGGGCCCTACTGCTCCTGGCGAGGCCCCTACCTACAGCACCATTGATACAGCTGGGGAGGAGCTTCAGACCTTTCATGGGGGCTTCCCCCCACAGCCCTCAGGAGATTCAGGCACCTGGAGCCAGTATGCTCCTCCAGAATGGATCCAGGGGGATAGTGGTATGTCTCTAATCCCTAACTCCACACTGTAGCCCTGACTATAAACATTAACACCCCCAACCCCTAATTCTCTCCTCTGAACATGTGGTCCTACCTCTGGGTCTTTCCTTCATGTATGCCCTTAATCCGTTCTCCTCAGCATCCAGGGGAGGCAATGTGAAGCTTCTAGGAAAACCTGTGCAAATGCCTTCTCTGAACTGGCCAGAAGCCCTACCCCCGCCTCCCCCTGCCTGCGAACTGAGCTACCTAGAAGGCCCCGAGGACGTGAAGCAGGAGGACAGGTACAATTGCATCTGCCTGTAGATGCGCCCTACACACTTGGGACCTGCCCTCTTCTCAGGAGAGGAAGGAAGGGGGCAGCAGGAAGGCTGAAGGCAAGACACAGAAGCTACCACCTTTTTGCCCTCAGCTTAGAACCTAAAGACTGGTGCCCGCCTATGCCGGAGAGAAACAATGTGGAAGAGTCTAGCTCCAATGGAGGGTGCCTGGTCACCTTGTTCAGAGGCGAAATCCCCTCTCCCACCCCCTCCTATGGACAGCAGTCCACAGCCACTCTTACCCCTTCACCTCCTGACCCTCCCCAGCCACCCACTGACATTCCCTGTTTCCATCAGATGCCCAGGTAGGGAAGTATGTAGTACTTTACACATTATAAGCACTTAGTACATAGCTGTTCAGTGGATGATTGGATGGTGGGGGTGGGAGGGTGAATCTAGGGAATAGAAGTCTCAAGGTTGGGTCAGGTGGATGTGAGGTTTGGGGAGGGACGTGGGGTCTGGCAAGGTCTCTGTCCCTCTCTGCAAGCATTCTGAAACATTCCAAAGACATCATGCTCTGCAGGTCGAATTCGCTTGGGAGCCCTTGTAGGGGAGGGGCTGCATCTTGTGTACTGAGTGTCTAACAATGTGGGAATCATAGTAGGTACTTAGTGTTTGTCAAGTGAAAAAATGCAGAGAGGCCTCATATCATTGCAGGAGGGTACCCCTGGGGCCAAGTTCTTCTCTCAGTGCATCCCAATCCACTCTGAGTAGCCATGAAGGGCTTGCTGGCCTGGTTGCTGCCCCTACAGGCTCCCATTACCTCAACCCCAGCCCTGCCCCTAGTTCAGCCCGCAGTGCCCCAGGTGAGTACGTGGAACTCTCGACTGCCACTTCTTTGTATGCCCCCGGCTTCGATTATTCTTTTCCCAAGCTTGCTTCCCATTCACCCTGAAGTTCCTTTCTTGGGTCTCTCCCTTCCCTGCTTTTCTTTCCATCCCCTGATGTTACAGGAAGAACCCGCCCTGGGGAGATGACTCCTCCACTTCAAGGACCCCGGGCCCGATTCCGGAAGAAACCCAAGGCTCTTCCCTATAGGCGGGAACAGAGTCCGGGAGGTGAGGTGGCCATCATTTGGGGAGGTGGTGGCAGTCAGTAGTGGGGCCAGGCAGGAAACCAAGAGTAAGATCTTGAGGCTGGAGCCAGGGGACAGGTAAGCCACACCTTAGACTATTCATTTGCAGCCTGATGTTGCCTAGGGATGGGGGTGGTGGTGGTGGTGGCAGTGGTGAAATTGTTATCAGGAGTAGGAAACTCTGCTGAAGACTGGTCTCCTTTTAGACTTGCCTCCCCCACCTCTGCCACCACCAGAAGAACGAGCCAGCTGGGATTTGGGGCTGAGAGCAGCAGACAGCAGCTCTTCATTGGAGCAGAAACACAGTAGAAAAGGGGGAGAGACCCAGGCTGTGCCCCTGGGGACCCAGGAGGGCCCTCACCCAGACAGTAAGTGGTTGGGCTCAGAGAGAGGGCCAGGGCTCTGCTACTCAAGAAGCTGTACTTGGGGACTAGAGATGGAGCCATTGATGGATTTTCTAATCCAGTTCACTCCTTGGGTCATGTTCATTCATTTGATCAACATCAGAGGCACACTTAGCATTCTAGCTTCCTCTGAGGAATATCTTGGAAATCCCCAAGGGAGTCCTTTTCCAGGACTAGAAGTCCAGATGAGAGAACCATGACCTCTTGGTGCTCTGTCCCTATTTATACAAGGATCTCTCTGCTTGGAGATTGCCAACACAAGCATCTTTGAAGTCAAGACCATAGACTGTCACTCTGTTTCTCCTTGGTTTCTAGGATATGCCTGCTCTTAACTCTTCTCCAAGAGCTGGGATTGCGGCCAGGGTGGCAGGGTGGGCCACTTACCTTCTACTCCCTGCCTGGGCCCAGCTCTCTACTCTCTGCTCCTCTGCAGCAGAAGAGTCCTGGGCCCCCTACAGCAGACTGAGCTTCCTGTGCCGAGGCCAGGGCACCAGCACCTGTTCGACAGCTGGCAGCAACTCCTCTCGAGGCTCTAGCAGCTCTCGAGGCTCCCGGGGCCACGGACGGAGCCGGAGAGCCAGAGCTAGAACCAAAGGCCAGGATCCAAGCATCAAGCGGTATGAGCTAGGGATCTCCAAAAAAAAATTATTGGGTCAAGAAGTGACTGAAAATAGGAAAAGGGGCTTGCAGAGGAAGTGCCAAAAGCAGTGGACCAAGTGAATGAGGGTGAGGTAAGGAATCTGGAGAATTGTGAGTAGTGAGAGCAAAATGGCACATAATAGAAGATTCTGGACTTCTCCCAGATGCCTCGGTAGTGCAAACAGTTACTATTCCTGCATGCTACCTGAAAGGTGAGTGTCTACCCAGAGGCTCCTAGGAAGAAAGGACTGGTAATCTATTTCTAAAAAAAGCAGCCACTGAAAAGCCATTGGATTCAGGGTTTCATGGGACGTACCAGTTACTTGGTCTAATATCAATTTTAATGTTTCTGTTTGCCCTAGTAGTTTATTGGAATCTCAAAAGGTCCTAGTTACCTGGGGTCTTAAAAAGTACAGCCATTAGTCTCTGTTGAACTGGAGCTACAGATGGAGAGTCTGGGAGAGAAGGAGGTTATGGAACGTGTGGTTGATTGGTTCCATGAATAACCGCCTCTTTTGCCATGACATCAGAACTTGGTGGTATCTGGCTACCATTGTTGAACATTTTGAACAAAGATTCTATAGAAGAATCTTTTATCAAAAGGAGTAAATGCAGAACAGAATTTCAAATTTCCACGTATTCTAGACTTCCTGAAATCATGATGGTTGGTTAAGCCCCCAAATCTATTGGCCTGATATGATCTGTGAACCTTAAATAATAATTATAAAGTTCCCTGATTTCTTCTTAAAATCTAATAATCATTTAGCTGAATTAAGAAAAAGAAATGTCCACCTTCAGCATTATGTCCTTTTCAGAACTATGTAGATGGGGTCAAAGTGACAGAAGCAACTTAGAAGATTCGATGGGAACTGTAAGGAGCAGTGGATTTATGTTAATGGGCTGAACACTGAGAAAGGAGCGTGAGAACTCGAAGACTGTAATCAGTGCTTTGAAATGAAACATGTAGAAAGTCTTGAATCGGTGTATGTTCACAAGAACAAGATAAGAAGTTAAAACATAATCCTATGGAGAACAGTTCTATGCTTACACACTTGGAGTCACCATGAGTTGGAATGAACTTGATGGCAACTGGTCCTGGTCCTGGGCTTCCCACAGAATGGGCCCCGGAGAAAGGCGGAAGTGAAAAGAGACATGTAACCTGTTTGCCTTGGACCAGGGCTTGACTCTCTTCTTTTTCATTGTCCCTTCTCTGTCTCTCTAGGAACCAAGATGATTCTTGATGAAGCAATGAGAATACAAGGAGACCCTTGAGGAAAGGGTTGTCCCTGGTTCTGGGCCCTGTAAGGGAGCCCTTCACCTTGGTAAACATGGCTGTGAGCCAAGAGGAGTAAGGAAAGGTCCCTTTTCTCTCTTGGCAATGATGCATGGGGTTTCTTGGGATGACTGAGGAACATGCTTAGAAGCCAGAGAACATAGTTCTTCCCTTTTTATTGCTTTCTAACTAATGCCCAATTGTTAAAAAAAAGACAATAAAAATAATCTGATCAGAGCTCCAAACCACGTTTGTCTGGTTTTGTTCAGGAAGTTGGGAAGAAGGGGATTGTGTGGTCCCACAGATTGACACCCACTCTACTTCCTTAAGGAGCTGATGCCTGGGATCTCTAAGTACAGTCCTACGGATTTTCCAAATAGCCAATAATTAGATATTTATCCCAACTCAGCGTCCTGTCTGGGGGTAGATTGACTCTCCTGGATATATCCTTGACTATAATAATCGTTTTGGCAAGAAAGGAAGAGCAGGCTTTTCCAGACAGCTTGACACCTTCACCAGGAGCCCCCGTGGTGATGTGGTATAAGCAGTGGGCTGCTAACCACAATGTCAGGGGTTCAAGTCTGCCAGCTGATTTGAGGGAGAAAGATGAGGCTGTCTGCTCCTGTCAGCTTGGAAACTATAGTTGATTCCATGGCAGTGTTCCTCCCTGGGAACCGTCAGAAAGCCTCTAGGTTTGTGATGTTAGCCCCTTAACACCCCAGCCACCTGCAGCCACACACCCAGGTTTGCTTCCTCCGTTTGCTCTACCCCCTGGCCAGTGGCAGTAGCACAGGCTCTCTGACCTTTCTTTGTACATCTCCCCATCCTAGGTATAGCAAATGCGGGGGAAATACTTTCCAAAGCAACTTCCCCAAGAAATTAAAAGAAACCTGAAGTCAAGAACAAAGGAAAAGCAGAGCCAATCAGAGCAGATATGTGTATCTGGAACAAAGAATGAGATTATGAAATCCAGTCTCCAACTGACCTGGCTAAAAGAGCACCCTCATTCTCGCCATCCCCCGGCACCTCAGATCATTCATTAACTCAGAAGCACTTCCACATACTTTCTAGCTTTGTGGAGTTAGCACTCCTTTTTGGAGCCTGCTTCTGAATTCGCCTTGCTAAAGATGTTTCCCTGCGGCCCTGGTTATGCTCTGCAGAATTTCCCCCTTGATCTGTAGATTTGGCCCCATCTTTCCCTTCCTTCCCTCCAGCAGCATTCTATGACTCTGTACCCGGGAAGTCCTCTCCACAGCCCATGTTTCTGTTTCATTCTCCTCTCTAAAGGGTGTTCGCTAGTTAGCCATTAAAGGCGAGTCTACCTTTTCATGGGGATTCGCTACTTTGTCTATCCCAAGAAAACATGTTTTGGGAGGGAGGCTGCTGGGAACCTCTAAAAGCCCTAGTTACCTTCCCAGGATAATTTGCCAGCACCAGCAGACCCTGAACATCTTCCCCCATTCCCTTTCCTCGAGTGTGCTTAAAATCTGAGGGGAGCATGTAGTTCTCTCAAGTGCTTCGAGAAAGTCAATGATTCTTGATTCTAACTCCAGTTACCTCTTCCCCTGTCCTTAGTTACCCTTCCCAAAATGGTGTGCCAGGGAAGCACCTCACAGAACTCAAGCCATCAGCTTCACAGTGTCAAAGAGCTCAAGGTCATAGTTAAACATTACCAAGAGGATGCCTTGGTTCCGTGTTTGTGCATCTCCCTTCTACAGCTTCCTTCCCAGAGCCAGTCTTAAACCCTTGTCGTGGCAGTTGGTGTGGTTGGAGAGAGTGTTGAGGGTTCCCACTGTAGGAGTGGTCACAGAAAGGCTGAGGGGGGAGATGCTCTGAGAAGCTCCTTTCTCCACAGCCCACTCCATGAGACCCAGTCACTGTTGTCCTCCAGGAAGACAGTGCTGACCCTGACCCATTCCCAAACAAGTAGGGTGATTAGGGGAAAGACCTAAGTGTTAGGCCAAAATATCTGGATGGAGCAGAGGCGGGGAAAAGCAAGTGAGTAGAGATTACTTTTTTTTCTCCCGGGACTCTAGGTCTGCTTTGCTCTAATTTTATTTTGCTTTCTCTTGTTTTCACAATTCCTGAGGGTGGAAAGGGAGACCCCAAATTTCAGAAATGAGACTCAAAGTCTACAACCCAATCTTGTAGGCTGGCAGGAAAGTGGTTTCTGATGTGCTGCGTGGCAGTCTCGGTCCGCTGTTCATCAGGAGCCTAGAGGAGAAATTCAAGAAGAATAGTCTCATCACCTGTCTCATTATCTTTCCTGCCAGATCCCAGGCTCACTTGTGGCTTCACTTTGAACCCTTCCTGTCAGGTTCACTACATCAGCCAGGCTGATAAACACTCACCTCCAGCCTTGGGTGTAGGTTAGCCAAGCTGATTTTTCTGGAAAGATACTTGGGATGTAAGGGGCCATGAAGGAAGCCCCCTTCCCAACTGTTGAATGTGGTTGTTCTCCATGTCTTCCAAGCAGTTTGACCTCCATTCCCACATGGGTAGCGATAAGCTTGAGGTCAGGAACAGATCATCCCAGGGGGAAGGAGACGATGTGGCATCTATCAGAGAAAGTAGAAGTATCTGTGGGGGTAGGCCTTTAGCCACAAGGGGTTCGCTTAGGGCAGCTAAATTATGTCACACACTGTCCTAAAGCTAGCCTAGGGACAACTCAACCATCAATCCCAGTGGGCTAGGACTTAGTGGCTCCAACATAAGTCAAAAGATGGTCCACTGGCCTATTTAGAGTCAAAAGCCTTCACTGCTTCAGCTCAGTTCTAGCCTTCCGGAACACTCCTTTTATCCCTCCTCTATTGACCTGTTTGTTTTAAATAATCCTTATTAAGGTTTACTATAAACCTAGTCATTTTTCTTATGTTCAAAGAGTGGAATTAAGGTTAATGAGATTGGCATGGAAATCTGATGAGGTACGTGCTGAAGGGAACACAGAACCAGCACAGAATGAAGCCCCGAGCCACATTCTGCTGACATGGACATAGTGACTTCCTTCTGTTAGACAGATGAGAACATGCGTCCACTCCACACCTCAGCCACTGACGTGACAGGAAGAGGGGTTTGAAAATACAGCAGAGTTCAGAGAATGATGAGGGCCGCGAATGTGCAAATGTGCTTTACCTTATTGATGTATGTACGGATTGTGATGAATTGTATGAGCCCCAATGAAATTATTTTTAAAAAGAAAAGAAAAAATGCTATAAATAGGTAATTTATCAGAGAAAACCCTGATTGACTTGCAAATATGGTTTCTCAACATGTTGTATAGAAGGATGTTTGTATGAATATGGAAAGGATGCTCAGACTCATATAGTCACTGGGCTGGTGAAAACGAAAAACAATCCTGACATCAATAGCTAGTAAATGGGAGGGAAAAGCACTAACATTGTTGGTAGAAATGTAAACTGTTAGAATATTTCTGGAATGGAACCTTACAATATCCATGAAATTAAAGAATACAAAAGTCAAAAAAAAAAAAGAAAAGAAAATACAGCAGGTCAGAGAGAAAGTAGAATTTCCTAATATTTAAGAGTAATTTGAATTAGAGTAAATAGAAGAGCCTATCAAGATGGGGAAATAGATCTATATGCGGATATTTTTAGGTTTAGTATTAAGGTAGCAGATAGACATTGAACCTCTACTCAAGTACTCCCTCAATGCAAGAACACTTTGTTCTATTAAACTGGCATTCCATGATGCTCACCTTCCCTGATATGATCACTGAATACAAAGTGGGTGCATAAACAAATGTGAAGAAAGCTGATGGTGCACAGCTATCAAAAGATATAACATCTGGGGTCTTAAAGGCTTGAAGATAAACAAGCAGCAATCTAGCTGAGAAGCAACAAAGCCCACATGGAAGACGCACACCAGCCTGTGTGATCACGAGGTATAGATTGGATCAGGTATCAGGCATCAAAGACCCAGACCAAAAAATCATGTCATTGTGAATGAGGGGGAGTGCAGAGTGGAGATTCAAAGCCCACCTGTAGGCAACTGTACATCGCCTTACAGAAGGGTCTCGGGAAGGAGACAAGCCAGTCAGGGTGCAAGATAGAACTGATGAAACATACAACTTTCCTCTAGTTCTTCAATGCTTCCTCCCCACCCCACTATCATGACCCCAATTCTACCTTACGAATCTGACTAGACCAGAGCATGTACACAGGTACATGTAAGAGCTGGAGACACAAGGAATCCAGGTCACAGAAACACCTGAGAGTAGCCATACCAGGAGGGGAAGGGGACGGTGGAGAAAGAAAGAACAGATCACAATAATCTAGTACACCATCCTCCCAGAGGGATGGACAACAGAAAAGTGGGTAAAGGGAGACATTGGTCAGTGTAAGACCTGAAAACAAAAAATCTATAATTTATCAAGGGTTCATGAGGGAGGGTGGGAGAGGGAGGGGGAAAATGAACTGATAACAAGGACTCAAGTAGGAAGAAATTGTTTTGAAAATGATGGTGGCAACAAATGTACAAATGTGCTTGGATAAATGGAATGTTGCATTGTGATAAGAGTTGTATGAGCCCCCAATAAAATGATTTTTTTAAAAAGTCTGTCGAAGAAACTTTCCTGGGAGGGCCAGAGGAGAGTCTACAATGGTTACCTCAAGATTTTAGAACATTTTGTCCTTGTTCTTGTGGGTGATCTTGAGCAAATTAACTATCTGCTTTATAGTAAAGAAACTTTGGTGGTACAGTGTACTCTATGATGAGCTGTTAACTACAAGGTTGGTGGTTCAAACTCACCAACTGCTTCTTGGAAAAGAGATGAGGCTTTCTGTTCCCATCAAGATTTACAAGCTGGAAACCCGTCAGGCGGTTCTACTCTGTTCTGGAGCATCATTGTGAGTTTGGATCAACCCAATGGCAGTGAGCGAGACAGAGTTTCTTCATTTAGACAAGAGGGATAAGCATGTTTCCATGTGGAGTTATTAATATTAAATATATGTAAAACACATCACAGTGGCTGGACCACAATAATGATCTATAGAGATAGTAACGATGAAGAGCTTTAACTCTTGTTTCGGGAGAAGGGAGAGTTTTCTTGGAGTTGCATTTACTTTGAGGGCTGGGAGGTGAGAAGTGAGATCGGGGTGACTTTGCATACCAGTGAAAACACAGTCTGCCTCCTTGGATTCCAGACCAAAGCCAAAGTTGTCCACAGCCACTGCTAGAGCACGGGCAAAGTGGGCATCTGCCAGGACGGAGCCATCAGAAGAGCTGATGATGCTGGCTCTTGTGCTGGGGGCATTGTCCTCAGAGGCTGAGCCCCAGCCATTGGCCAAAGAACCCTCACTGGGGGTAGGAGTGGGACAGGGCCGAGGTGGGCACAGCAGGCTACCCACATGGAACCCTACCCCTCCAGCACTTCCCATGTCTGCTAGCTCCGTGGCTGTTGGGACACTTATGTACCCATAGGTGATGGGGGGTGAAGGAGCTCTTGGCACAGGCGACACACTATTCCTAGGAAGAGGCAAATGGGAGACAGAAAATTGGTTAAGGTCAGGTAAGGTGGGGAGTAGCAGAAGTACTCTAATTAAGGAAGGGTGATATGGGGCCAAATAAACATAAGCTCTCTAGTATATTTATTTTGGGATATCCCTCAGGCTACTCACCTGGGGGTCTCTTCACCTTCACTGAGCTCCAAGCACAGGGCCACCTCCTCAGGGGTCAATACACTGTCCTGATCTTCTCCCAGTGATGAAAGTGAAGAGCTGGACAAGCGACTTGAAGCTGGGCTGGGACCAGAGAGGGATGAGGCCCCAGGGCTGGAAAGGCTGGGAGGATTTGAGGGGATGGTGATGGGGACTGCTGGCAATGAGATGTGAGAAGAAGCTTGGGGTTCCACCAAATGCCTGATTGGGTAAGAAAGTGATGAAAGTGGTTAGTGTAGTCTTGGAGTATCCTACCTAACCCTCTCCCAGCTCCTGTATAGCCCCATAAGCCCCAACCGCAACTCCTGTCTAATTCAATAAACATCACCCCCACATCATTGCTCATTGATCTTGGTGCCCTCTTACTGGGTCTGTTGACTCTGAGTTCCAAGAAGAGAAGATGATGCACTGATGAGAGGAGGAGTAGCCTCTGGAGCCTTCAAGGAGCTGAGGAGCTGGGGTCTCAGGGCTTGGCAGGCAACTATATCTTGGGACACAACACCTGAAGTATAACAGCCTAGACATGAGGCTGGCAGAGCCATGACAGCCCCAGGCCCTGCCCACCCAGATCAACTACCCAGCCTGAACTTTCTCAGGAATAGGAGAAACCAAGTACATGGCTGGAGCTGGAGGGTTTCTGTACCCCACATTACCCCTTTTCATCCCTCTCAGGTTTTATCTCTCACCTGGACTTGGAGAATGCTTCATAGAGCCTCTGTCTCCTAACTCCCAGGCCCAGAGTTCCATTGCATGGCTGGTGCGGAGCAGTGGAGAGCTATTGGCCTGGTGCAATTCTGCAAAAAGAAAGAGTTGGTGGTGGGGAACAAGTCAGGTGGCCCTTTCTCAACTATTAATTCCCTTAGCCTTGTTACCAAATTAAGCCTGTGGAACCCTGAGCCCAGAGAAAAGAAAACTTCCTTCCATCCCTTTCACCTCTGTCCATGTTCATTCAAGTAGTTGTAATTGAATAGGAAAAGCGTTTGACTTATAATTAAAAGACCTGCATTCACAGCCATAAAACGTGCTACATAAGCTATGTGACCTCAGATAAGGCCATGAGCACTTCTGAGCCTTTGATCATTGGTTAGTGGTCAGAACTTCTGACAGTTCCTGGTACCTAATGTTGATGTTAGGTGTTGTTGAGTCCATTCCAACTCGTAGCATCCCTGTGAACAGCAAAATGCAATTGACCAGTCCTGTACCATCTTCCCAATTGTTATGCTCACTTGGATTTTCCAGAGAACAAATATAGAAGTCTCTGTTTACTTGGTAATTAATATATGCTAAGTGAATTACAGAGTGAGCCCAGGTGGTGTAGTGGTTATGTGTTGGGCTGCTAACTGTAAGGTCGGCAATTCTCAACCAGCAGCAGCTCCTCAGTAGCTGGCACCCTGAAGGCAGCAGAGAAATATGGCTCAGAAAGAACATCTGGGAGATGAGATGGAAGACAGCGCAAACCTCTACCTGGTGTGCAGGAGGCTGAGTTCACAGAGCCTTCATTGTAGTAGAGGCCACATCCTGCCAGGTTCTATATTACGTGTATGCTGGTCTGCCACTTTCATTAGACTGTGAACCCTTAGTGGGTAAGGGGTGTATCTGCTATTTCTGTGTCCCAGTTGCCTCATATATATGGTGCCTATTAATTGTTTGAGTTGAATTGGAATCAGAACCAGGACTTGCTACAGGTGCAGCCAACCTAAAAGAAGACCACAGTATAAAGCGAGCAGGAGCAGGCACACTTTTGGTGGAAGCCTTTGGTAGTAGGAGTAAGAGGCCCATGAAAATGAGGAAAGGAGATACAAGCCATGGATAGAATGCAACAGGTCAGGAGCATGTTTCCACTACATTTCCGTCCTTCATCACTCTACCACCAGCTTCATGCTCAGTCTGCCCTCCAGATCCTTACCCTGCTTCTCTTTGGTCTTCCAGGTCTTTGCAGGGGCCAGAGATAAGCGAGGAGAAGAGAGCTTCTGACAGCTGCAGAGACTATCTGAACTGGGCCAGGGGCTGGAAAGCTGGGCCAACTGGGCCGGGAGGCACCTGACCGCTGGGACCTTGGGAGTTGGCTGGTTTGGGGACCTGGAAGGCAGCTCAGCAATGAGGGACCCATAAAAAGTTCTTGTATCTGGAAGCAGAGGCACACCAGGACTTCGGGGGTCCCAGGAGATCACTGAGATGGAAATGACAAAAGAAACTATGGTGAGCATATCCCATCACACACACCACTGTCCCTCCTCCTTTAGTCATAATTTGAGAAGTCATATCCAGAGATAGATATATATATATATATACATATATATACATATATATATATAGAGAGAGAGATAGTGTGTGTGTGTGTGTGTGTGTGTGAGAGAGAGAGAGAGAGAGAGAGAGAGAGAGAGAGAGAGAGAGAGAGAGAGAAGAGAGAGTATTTAGCCAGAAGGAAAATTTTATCCACCAAAGATTCTCTACTCTCAGAAATATTTTGAATGTAAAGGATATGAAAAAGCTTTCATCCAGAAGTCTAACCTCATTAGACACCAGAACGTCATACAGGAGAGAAAACCCTACACATGGAAGGAATGTGGGAAAGCCGTCAATGGAAAAGCAAATCTCACTGAGCATGAGAAATTTTATATTGGAAAGAAACCCTATAAATGTAATGAATGTTAAACAATTTTCAGACAGAAGCAATACTTCATTAAACATTATAATATTCATATAAGAGGAAACCCCTATGAATGTAATAAATGTGTGAAAACCTTAAAAAAATTACAACTGGGTACCAGGCATACCTCAGGATGCACTGACCTGAACCACGGTTATTTTCAATCATGTCATATGCATGTGAAAACTGAACAATGATTAAGGAAGACCAGAAAATTGACGAATTTGAATTATGGTCTTGGCCAAGAATATTGAAAGTACCAGAAGGTTGCTATGATGCTGAACAGGTTTAGAGGAGCCTAGAAACTCAGAAGAAAGGCACTGTTGTCTACTTCTGAAAACCAGCTGGTGAAAATCATATTAATCACAACAGTCCAGTCTCATCGTACACAGGTTCATCGTAATTTGGGTACAAACTCAACAGCTGCTGACACCAGCCAGTTTTATAAATCAAAACAGAGGAATCACAGAAACAGAAGGCGGAGGCAGACTAGGTCTCAGAAACAGGAGGAACTAGTGAAAACAGAGTATTCTCCAGTGGAGTTCAGAGTTAGAGTAAACTTAGGAACAAATCATGGAGATTCAAATTCCCATTCTGATGATTACTGATTTGGGGGCTTTGACAAGTTAGTCATTCTGAACTTGCTTCCCAATGTGCAAAATTTGGAGAGAATTATACTTAGTCAAAATGTCATGATGATTAAATGAGACAACAAATAGAAGTAATACACATAACCAAGCAACCAGCCAACCTAACCAACAAACTTACTGCTGCCGACTCAATTCTGACTCCTAGAGACCCTATAAGAGGGAGTAGAAATTTCCCCTGTGGGTTTCTGAAACTGTCACTCTTTATGGGAGTAGAAAGCTTTGTCTTTTACTCTACCCTTAGGTCTTTGTTCTTCTGGAGTATACTCACAGGAGCGATGGCAATCTCGAGGGTCCTGGGAGTCGACTCCCAGACGGCTGTTGAGGCTACTGCTGCTGCTCAAGTCCCGAGAACCGGAGGTGCAACGCCAAGTGTCTGCCAGCCAGGGGGATTCACTGTGGTCCAACCTAGGGTAGAGGTGGGGTAGAGGGTGGGCAGGGAGAAATAGGAGTGAAGCAAGAACCCTACTTGGCCAAGATCTCCAGCTCAGAAAGTAGCAAAGGAGTTGAGGAGACATTCACAGACCTAAGACCTCTGACTTGGGGCCCCTAACTTAAATCTCCTTTCTCTCTTGGAGACAGTGAAAGTCAAAATTGCCAGAGCTTAAAAACAAAACAAAACAACAACAAATAAAAACACCTCACTGCTATTGGGTTCTTGTGGGGCTAGCAATACTCATGCTAATGTGCCTGCCTTTGCTTAGACTGAGAACTTCTGGCAGCTGAAGGTTGTTCTGAAGAAATGAATGGACAAAGCAACCAGATGGGAATCTCCCTCAAGGACAAAGGGAGTCCAAAAGGATTCATGGCAGGCCTAACAGAATTCAGAAGGGAAGAGCCAGCAAACCAAGAAAATCTCTTGAAAAATGACACCAGACAGCTTGGGACCTTAGTCTAGTCTGAGAAACCAGAAGTTGGACTCCAGTCAAGCGGTAGTCAATGGCTCAGTGTGTCAGCTGTGAAGTAGGGACTCAATGTACATCTGCTAAAATATGCAGACCTGGATATGTATCCTCCCAGAGGAAACCTAGCAAGGTCAAGAAGAAAGCAGGCAGGGCAGAAAGACCAAATGGCTAGTTAGTGTAAAACTCAGTCAGTGGAGAGGACAAAGGAGTGGTATCTTTCTTCGTATCTTCTCGCAGAACCCCATATTTGTTCTGACAGCCATGCATGGAAAAGAAGGCCCTGTTTGGGGGAAACACTGATGAAGAATCTATGGGGAAGGGGGAGAACCTCACTCCCTCTGCTGGAACTGTGAGTACATTAGTGAAGGCAAGATGATTCAATTGGTAGTATTTACTGATGGCAAAGCCAGACCCTGGATGGACAGAGAAAGCAAAAAATCAGGTATGGTCCTCCCCAGCTAGTCACCCTCCAGCCAGCAGAGGAGACAACAGAAGAGTGCACTCTGTGTCAGTGAGAAGGTGGCAACCAGAATGATGAATTGGGAATTCAGAAGGCCGCCCATCAGTGTGTAGCCTCAGACAAAGTAATGTGAGTTTATGCATGCATGATAGGAACATTAAAGAAGTTAATTAATGAGAGATTCGGCTACTAAGATCCCAAACGGAGTGACAGTAAGGGAGACTGGGTCTCTAGCTAATTCTTGGTCACAGCCCCACAGTCACTTAATCCTCCCTGCCCCCCCCAACACAGGACCCCCTTGTCTCTCACCTGTGTTTGAGGATGGCATCCTCACTGGTATACCGATAGAGACCTGGGAGAGGGCAGGAAGAAGGTTACATTCAAGGTCTCCATTACCTGGCCAGAGAGCTAACCTCTCTGCAACAGTGTGGCTGGACCCAGAAGATGCCTGACCACTTGGGTGTCCCCCTTTCTCACCTGGACCCAGGTGCACCCCAGATCGACACCTACGGTGGACACACACAGCAGTGCCCAGAAGCAGCAGCCACAGTATGACCCCTGCACTGGCAATGATCTCTGGCTGTCTCAGAATGGCCCTCAGCTGCTCCAGGGTCCGGGAACCACGGCCACTAGCAGCTTGCTCCAGAGCCTGTTCTGTATGGGGTTTACAGTTCAGAAGAGGATGCAGGTGAGACAATTGGGATGGAGTAGACAAGGGAAAGAGCTGGGTGAGTGAGGGTGGAAGCAAGGAGGGAATGAAGGTTGAGGGGTTATGGGATGGGCTAGTAGGCACTACCCTCACCTAAAAGGAGGCAGACAGGGCTGCTGGGCTCCCCAGCTCCAGCGCCAGTGACTGCAGCCACTTGCACACAATAGGAACCTGAAACTCTGGTGGCAATCTCCAGGTGGGTCTGTTCACCTGCTACAGTCCAGTTGGCTGAAGGCAACGAGGTATTTCCCAGGCTCCAGACCTAGGTACAAGCAGAGGTGAGCTGCTGTTTCCTGATAACATACCAGTCATTAGGTGTTTAATCTCTGAAACCTGACTCTGGGCACATGATTAGTCTGCTCTGCCATCCAAATGGGGACACCACCACATACCCTCACACACCCTATTTCCCTTCTCCCTCCAAAGCACGAGAGACCTCTCTCTAGCACTGACAGAAGAGGCACTCAAAAGTACTCTGCCCATTTGCCTTAGAACAAGCTTCTCCCCCTTCAGTGTGCTTCTGAACGAAGCATCTGGACCACTTGTTAAAATACAGGTTGCCAGGCCCTGTGCCTGAGTTCCTGATTGCAGTTTCCAGTCCAAGTTGTTTCCAGTCATCCATTTAATTCTCAACTCACCCCCATAATCAGAGAAGACAATTGTGATTGACAAGGTTCTCATGGGCTGTTTTTCAGAAGTTGGATCACCAGGCCTTTCTGACTAGACCATCTTGTCTGGCAGCTCTGATGCATAGCAGCACACAAGCCTCCGTGACAGACTGACAGACAGTGCATTAGGTGAATAGATTGTGAACCACCTCAGGTCTCTCTAATGGAAGGTGAGAATTCTACCATTGAACTACCAATGTTTCATCAGGCTTAGGATAAAGACCAAAAGTTGCCTTTCTAACAAGTGCCCAGCGATCCTAAGTGTTGTTGGGCTCAGAAACAATCTGAGCACCATGGCCTTAGAAGCTTAAAGTCAGACACAGTATGGCTTGGCTCTTGTGTCGTATACCTATGATCTTAGTCTCACTTCTTCTGCTGGTAAATTGGTAAGACAGCCCAGGCGGGGCTGGGAGATGAGCTGAGGTCATGTAGGTAAAGGAGGCAATCCCTGGAGGCAGTCAGTTCTTGCTTAACAAGTATGCTTCCTTTGCTTCTCAGTGCAACACTAGGCTGCTAACTGAGATTGATTGAGAGGTTGATGCTTCTAATCCACTAACAACCTAAGGGAGAAAGATGGGGCAGTCTGCATCCGTAAAGACAAAACTTTGGAAACCCTATGGGGCAGTTCTGTTCTGACCTATAAGGTTACTGTGAGTTAAAATCAACTTAATAGCAGTGGATTGAGGGGTTTGCTTCTCTCCAGAGGCCCTGTGGTTCTGTTTCTTATAGCCAGAGCAAGAGTATGGAGGCTCTCCTGGTCCCTCTAGGAAAGAGTGGGTCAGTTTGTGGGGAATACCTGGTAGCCACGGATGATGCCATTGTGGCTTTCCGCAGGGGGTGGGACCCAGTTCACAAGGACACTGCTATTGTTGAGCTTCAGCGTCACCTCCTGAGGAGGGGCACTGGGCACTGAAGGAGAGGAAAAGAGGACATCAAGGGTGAGGAGGAAAGGCTGTAGGGAAAAGACCTGGAATAGGGTCATAGAGCTGGAGTACCAAGGATCGGAACCCACACTTTACAGGAACAGAAGATCCTTGGATTTCTGCGTGCCCAGCCTGGGCAGAGGGAATCCAGGAGTAGGTCCTATTGCCCCCACCCTCTCCCTAGAATGGTGCATAAGAAAAGGCCAAAGGGTATGTTACTGGGTCATTTGGATATGGGGATGGCAGTCTGTCCCTGACCTTGTTCTGGTAGCCTCAGAAGTAGCACGTTGCTGTCAGGACCTTGAGCACGGCCAGAGGATGCTCTCACTTTAAACTCATAGTCGTGGCCCCAGAAGAGTCCCCCAAGCTCTGCATTCTGCCATCCAGCCAGCAGGACCTCTGCCCATGGAGCTGCCTGGCTTCCTGGGGCAGGCTGGGCCCTGAACAATGCTGTATAGGACTGAGCTGGGGCAGCAGGGCCACTCACCTGAGGAAGGATTCAAGAGCAAGGGCAAGGGGTCAGGAAGCGCCTAACCAGAATCTTCCTGAGTTTTACACTGACATACATTCGTGGGTGCCGGGTCTCACCTTCCAGCTGAGCCACACAGCAGGTCCAGGTTTCGGGTCCTTTGCAGGGTCAGGGTTCAGCAGAGTCACGTTTTCTAGCTGAATGCGCACAGCCAGCAGCTCTATGGGCTGTTTGTAGTCCTGGGGCTCTGTGAGGACATAAGACTAGAAATGCAGCTTACAGGCCAGAATGAAGGAATTGAGGAATAAGACATTTCCCCAGCCACAGAGAAGCCACGACATCGCAATTTCCCAGGTCCAGAGGACTCCTAAGGAGTCAGTAGTTAAGCGGTTGGCTGCTAACCAGAGGGTTGATGGTTCAAACGGACCAGCTGTTCAGCAGGAGGGAGAAGTTGTGGCAGTCTGCTTCATCAAGATTTATAGCCTTAGTCCACATGGAAGAAGCACACCAGCTTGCACGATCCAAAGATGACAATCACAAAATCCAAATATGACAAAGGGAAAAGTGTTAGAGCTTAACTTGTAAACACCCAATTTGTAAAAGTCTATGGAGGAACCCAAAACCCAGTTGCAGAGGGTCTAGTCAGATTCAGCCACTGGCAAATCCCTTCTAGCCACAGACAAGGGACTTGAGGAGCTTTACTATCAGACAAAGATTATAGTAAACTTGATTATGCTGGATCAAACTTGATAGTTGGTCAATTGACCTCCCTCTTGACCCAACCTGAATTTGTTCTAGGCGTAAGTATTTCTTGCTTGTTCCATGACAGATATTTCTTCCCTGGCTGTTTAAATATTGATGGTGGTCTTTTCTTTCTTAATCATTATTTTTATTTTAACCTTTACATTATTATTACTTTAACCAGGGGTCCTCAAACTTTTTAAACAGGGGGCCAGTTCACTGCCCCTCAGACCCGTTGGAGGGCTGGATTATAGTTTTAAAAATATGAATAAATTCCTATACACACACAAAAATTTTTTTAATTCCTATACACACAGCACATATCTTATTTTGAAGTAAAAAAAAAAAAAACCAAAATGGGGCAAAAACACACGGCAGGCTGGATAAATGCCCTTGGTGGGCCGCATGTGGCCCGCGGGCCGTAGTTTGAGGACCCTGATTAATCTTGCCTATTTATTTATTATTTCATTTTCTTTTTTGTTTCTGTCGGGTTTCCCAGTTTGTGAAGCACCCAAGAACTAGCTGCATTGCTATGAAACTGGTGCAATGGTCTATCAGGTATGTTGGGGCGGTGGGACCCAGGGAGGAGGAGGGGATTTGGGGAGCAAACAATGAAAGCAGGAGAGAACGCTAGAACTTATTGTGATTATACAACTTATTTTAAAAGGAATTTCACCATGGATGGGTATGACATGTGAATACTAGATCAAGAAAACCATGAGAAAAAGAAAAAACCAAACTTGACCAGTGGTTCCATATAAAGGGGAAAGAGTCCTTGTGTAGTGGGCATTGGGTTTAAGTCACTAATCTGGAAAAGGATATCAATAATATTTGTACAACATGAAGAGCATAACCAATGGCACTGAATTATACAAGCAGATGTTGTGGAACTGGAGAATGTTCAGGTGTGTATATTTTTGCCACAATTAGAAAAAAATTACATGAATACCAATGACTACAAGGAGAAGAAAAAGTTCTAGAATTGAATATGGTAATAATTATACAACTCTTCTTGATATGATTGAATTCTTGAGATATATGACATGTGGATGAAATGCTAATGTCATTTAAAAAACATGTACAGCCTTGGAACCCTATAGAGTAGTTCTGTTTAACGGTGACAGGTTCTGTTTCGTTTTAGGCAACTCCTAGTACTTATGTGGTAGGCTACGATCCTCATGCTCATAACCACCAGCTACTCCACAAGAGAAAGACAGGACCATTGGAAACAGCTGTAACTGGTAAATGCTTACAGTCTGGGAAACTCACAGGGGCAGGTCTACCTGTCCCAGAGGATTGTTATGAGTTGGCATCAACTCAATGGCAGTGCGTGAGTGAGTGATGTCTATTCTAGAAAGGAAAACCGCCTATTCAATGCCCCTGCCCCCCAACTTGGGTCCAGCCAACACCAGACCACACCAATAAATACCCCAACTTGACTCTGACTTTAGATGGCTCCTACTCTTACCTTGAACAGACAACCTGGCTGCTCGGCTCTCCCGCTGCCCAGCATTGTTGGTGGCCACACACATGTAGGTCCCCGAGTCACTTTTCTCGGCTTTGGTCACCAGCAGGGACCCCTTGGACACCTGTCAGGGTCAGAGACAGTGTGATGCCTCCCATGTACATAGGAGCTCACTGCCACTCTTTCTCTCATTTTGCCTGAGGAGATGTGGCTGGAGGCATAATATTAGTCATTTAGAGCATGCCCTGCTAAGCCCACGGCAAAATGAAGCATTGAGATGTGACTACACTCACCATTTGCCGGCCTGGCTGTAGGGTTAAGGATTTCCCATCCTTCCACCACGTGACTGTGGGCTCTGGGAGGCCCCAGGGTGGCTCACACTCCAGAATAACCTGCTTGCCCACCATGGCCACCATGTCCTGAGGCTGGACCTGAAAATCCTCCTGAAGGACTGTGGGGTGGATGGAGGATAGAAGAAGAGGTCTAATCTCACCCATCTCCCACCATCACCACCACCACCCATACACTCTGCTTTACCTCTTTGCCGCTTGCGTTTACTCTTCAGAGACCCACAACTCAGGTCTCCCCAAAAGAGCCATTTCAACCCAGACCTCCCTTCACGGGCATCTTCTTACACGCTTTCCTCACCTCAGACACCCCACCCTTCACTGCCCTCTTACACTCTCACCAGCCACAGACAGCCGAGCACCTCGGCTAACTGCTGTGCCCAGATGGTTGCTGGCCTCACAGGTGTAGACACCCAGGTTTGTCTGGTCATTCGAGGCATGTCCCCGCACAGGGGGTCCCATCAGCAGGAGAGTCCCATCAGGAAGGAGGTGGTGTAGTTCCGGGGAGGTCATGCTCAGAGGCTGTCCATTCAACAGCCAACGGATAGTGGGCGGTGGCTGGCCTGAGGCACGGCAGTTCATCTTGGCAGGACCAGGGCCCTGGAGCAGCTGGTCCTGGGGGTGGATGATGATTTGGGGTGGGGAGTCCTGAGCCATGCTTCCTGCCAGGGAAAGAACAGAAGAGCCCTATTTGACTCCCCTAAACCAAAACTAGCCCAAGGTCTTCAAGTTAATTCGGACTCAGAGTGACCTGCTAGGACAGAGTAGAACTGCCGCATAGGTTTTCCAAGGCTGTAAGTCTTTGTGGAAGGAGGCTCCCACATCAGACTCCGGTGGAGCTGCTGGTGAATTTGAATTGCCAAGCTTTGGGTACTAGCCTAGTACTTGACTCACCAAATCACCAGGGTGCTAAATGCCGGCACATTATGCGCCTGATCTCTCCCTCACCCCCTCCCTTTCCCTCTCCCTTGGCCTCCTCTCTCTCTCTCTCTCTCTCTCTCTCTCTCTCTCTCTCTCTCTCTCTCTCTCTTACACACACACACACACACACACACACACACACACACACACACACACACACACACACACGGCTAGAAGAGCAAGGGCCAGACTCACCAGAACAAAGAGAAAGAAGGAAAGCCAGGGGCCATCTGACCCTGAGGAAGCTCAGGGCTCCCCAATCCATGGCTGCTCTCCCGTCTCTGTTCTTGCCCCAAGCACTTTGTTCTGCTGCTCTGAAATCAACAGTGGAGGGGGATGGAGGGGCGGGGCTGGTGTTGGCGGTTGTTTGTGACCAAGGCTCTGCCCAGGAGGAAAGCAGCTTTGAGGAAATCGTTGCTTCCTGTCCAGCCTTCGTAGCCTTGGAGAACAGGGATGAGACGGGAGGAGGGGAATTCTTATACTACCCCATCAAGGACTCTAACCCTAGCCTTTAACCTTTTAGCGTTAACCCTCTCCTTGGCTCTTATCCTTGAATCATAATGCTTAACCGAGGAGACCCTAATGTTAAGAAGCGAGGGACAGAAAGGTAAAGGGTGCGTTGAAGTGCTTCAATGGAAGGAATTAAGTTAAATGGGGGTGGGGGGTAAGCAGGAGTATGTCGGTACATTGTCATCGCAAGGTCCACTTCCCCAGGATAGACGAATGTGGAGTGGGGAAGGATGGAAGGCTGGAGGGATTCAGGGCCTTTGGGACAATGTGGGAGATTTCCACAAGTCCAGGTCCTTATTCAGCTCAGGGAGAAATGAAATAAGTGTCTATGAGACCTTGGACAAATTACTCAGTGAGTCAGTCCCCTCATCTGTAAAATGGGGGAAATGACAGTGGTTCTCCTTGAGGACAGCAGGAAAAATGAAATAAGATCAAACTTAAAACCACCTAGCATACTTTCTGGCAGATAAGAAGTGATTAGTCAAGGTAATCGGCATTGTCATTTATTTAGTCTTAGATACATCCCATCACTGAAAACATCCAAGAACAGGAACGCTCAGTGAGGGAATGGGCCAAAGACTAACAATCTTGAAAACCCTTTACTAAGCCGGCGTGGCTTTCAAACCCCGGAACGGTGGTTGCAATAACTGGTCTTTTGGAGCCTTCTGAGCCCACCAGGGCAGCCTTCCTCCTGAGGCTCTCCACCCTGTCCTTAGAGAGCAGCCACCCTCCTGGATCAGAGCCCACCTCCTGTTGACAGGTCACTTCCTTCCAAATGTGGAATCTCAGTCATTTCCCAGGGCTGTTCCGGGAAGGCCCAGAGGCCAGGCTCAGCGGAAGAGTGTCAGCCTTTGTTGCTAATTGTTTCAAGATGGCTTCTTTGCAGGGGTGGGGGTGGGGTGGGAGTCGGTCTGATGACCCCTCCCTCTCCCTCTTCCAGCCTGTGCTGCCCCTTCAGTTTCAGCCACAGGCCCAACAGCCTTCAGAGGCAGGCCTCCTGCACTCCTCAGACTGAACCAGTGCTGGAGAACTTCAGGGTCTCCACAGACAGGGGTGCCCCCCGGTAAAGAATAGACCAAGAGAGACAGAGCTGCAGGGCTAAGAACGGGACCTGGGAACTGAGTTTGGGGGGTTAGATATGGAGGATCTGTAAGGTCTCTCTCTCTGGTACTAGATTTCAGCCTCAGTCCTTGGCTCCGCGCGAGAAAGATTTCACGCCAAAGCCTGGCTTGTGATCCAAGTGAATTTAATGAGAGTTAAAAGAAGCTTCAGGTTTTACGCTGCACCCATAGGATTCCTTTGACCATGCGGCCTGGCAGAGACTGTTCCGTGTCACACAAGGATCTCTCTCCTCCCAGGAAGATGATCAGACCAGCCCCTCTCCCTTCTGGTCCCTGCCTTTGCAAGGGTTCCCGGGGGAGGCGTGGTGAACGACCCCAGGTTGCTCCCATTGGCTGAATTGCAATCACCTGGCCCAGGTGGGCTGCTCCAGGTGTAATGCCCATCCGAGCCCACCGGCGGGAAAATTCAGCTTTGTCTTATGCTGGCTCTCCTGGGCATGCGTCAATGGACTTCCCAATTCCCTAGGCTAAGCTGCCTAACAGATCGGAGGGTCCAGGGCATGACCATTGCCTGTACGGTACACAGAGTGGAGTGGGGTTGATGAAGTCAGAGGACTGGGGAGCCAGAGTGATACTGATGCTTGAATGCATGGGACGTCAATCAGGGACAAGACAGAAAGTATATGGTAAGACGGTTGCCATGTATGGACACTTTGGGGTATAGACACTAAGCCTCCCAGTATGTCTGAGACCTGCCTGCCTGCTCCCCAAGGACTGCTGGGAACAATCCTTCTTTAGTCACTTCTATTTTTTTATAAGATTTGGAGACTGATTCTCTTTCAGTGCTTCAATGAATACTCTGATGACACTTGATTTTACTCAAATCTCCACAATCCAGTTCTGTTGTCTTAAAGTCATGTCTTGACAGACCCACAACTACCCCGGGGCTGAGTAGTAATGAATGAGAATGAACAAGCGAGAAGGGCTTCTGCTATCTTTCAGGGATGGGGTGGGTCCCAGAGGCTACGACAGCATGAGGACCAGTACCTGTCTCACAGGCACCCAGCCTACCCCTGGAGACTGCTGTCAGTCCAGCCCCTCTCCACTTCCAGACAGGGGAGAGCCAAGTTCTCCCAAGGCCCATGATTGGAGGGATCAATTACTGGGAGCTATTCCTGAGAGACATTAGAACACCGCCCCACTAAATGCATCCCAGCGGTGAGCTAGTTCAGAGGACTCCCGAAACTGTTTCAGTGCTTGTTGCAGTAACTTGGCTCATAGAATTCTGATTGTCTCATTTCCACAAATGAAGGAAGAGCCAACTGCATGAGTCATGGAGATGATTAGGGGCAGGCTAAACACTAAGTAAGGTAAGCACAGATTTACTTGTGCTTATTTACTAATCTGTAAACACAAGTAAACTTGAGCTTACTTTGCTTGTTGTGTAATCTGAAACTGGGGATGATGTTACTTGACCAGAGTCACTTCCCATTGTTACTCAAGGGGAGCTGCACTCAGTTCACTGATGATGTGCAGCTGGGTGTCAGTGTGGAGATCAGCTTCTTTCACTGAGCCCTTTGTTCAGTTTGTGTTTTTGTAAGAAGCTCCTCCTTCGCTGCTTCAAAGAGGAAGGAGAGAGGGGGAGGCACAAGGTGATCTCCTGAAGGCCCTCTAAAGGAGGCAGGATTCCGTTTTGGATCCAATTGCTGTCAGGAATCAAGGACAATTCTATGATTCTTTGTTGAAGCGTGATCATGCCCTCACTAGATGATGTATAAAATGGTTCTTTTTATGTATTTTGAATAATACTGCTGTGACCTTAAAAAGAAAAAGTCTCTTGCTAAACCTACAAGTGTTTAAGAACCTATCTAAAAGCATCTTCTTGCTGTCTTAATTTGCATTAACCTGAATTAAATAATGGAGCTGTGCATCTTTTCCAGTCTTTATTTACCACTTGTATTTTCTCTTCTGGGAACTATCTTTTTCTAGCTTTACCCTATTGTTTTTGTCTCCATAACATTCAGGTGTCCTTTCCATATCCGGGATAATAATTCTCTATGAATCAGAAATGCTGCAAATATTTCTCCCAGTCTGGGTTTTTATTTCCTCTTTATGATGTAACGGAAGTTCTTAATTTTAATGCAGAAAATTTTATTGATATTTGTATATTTCATTCATTCTACATCTTTTTCTTTTTTGTACCAGTGTGAAACCAAAAATATTTATTCAATCATCAGTGTTTAGGATTTGTACAATACCAACATAGGGAAACATAAAAACCTAGGTGGGATGATTTTTGGGGTGGTACATTTTGCATTTACATCTTAGTTGCGCTAATTCTTCTTTCTTAAAAATATAAATGTGGAAAGTATTGCATACATTTTGAAATATTAAAGTTTTCAGATAACATATCCTTATAAGTAGCCCTGGTGGTGTAGTGCTTATGAGTCAGGCTGTCATCCAAATGGTTGTCAGTTCGTAAACCACCAGCAGCTGCTCCTCAGAAGAAAGACCGGGCTTTCTATTTCTTCAACAGTCACTGTCTCAGGAAACTCACAGTGGGTTACTCTAAATCAGCATTGACTCCATAGAAATCTTCCTCTTTGGGGAGCCAAAAAACAGCTAGATGGGAACCTGCCAAGTAACATCCTAAGATTAGTGTTAGAGTGCCCTATGGTGCAGTGGGTAAGTGCTTGCCTACCAACTTATAAGCTGAAAAGTGGGAACTCAATAGCCGTATCACAGGAGAAAAGTGAAGTCGTCTGCTTCCATATAGATTAACAAACTTGGAAACACTGCAGGGCAATTCTACTCTGTCCTAAAGGGTCACTGTGAATCAAAATCGATTTGACGACAATGAGAGTTTGGTGCTTGGTTAGACTGATATTGTTTATAAGCATAGCTTTGAAATTCTAAAAACTGAATTTTTGAGCTCAGAAATAGACCAGTTACACTCAGTGGGGCAATCTTGATCCCAGGGCATCACAAGCATTTATACCTATAACTCTCCCATGGTTTCACCTGCTCCCTAGTTAAAGTCTTACTGCTTAACCTTCAGAGATGCTATAGTATTTCTTCTTCAAACCAGAAATCCACTATCCACAAAAGATCAGATGCAGCACATTGCTGCAAAAACAAAAACTAGATGGACTTATTTTCTATCATTCTCATCAAATATGAAGTTTCATCTTAAATTCTAGACTGGGATGTTTGATTGAGAGGAAGTTCCAAACTTTTAAATGGACTCTATACTCAACATTCCTTTTTATGTTAGATTTGAAACACAGGAGCTGTATTACTAAAAAAAATTAAAAGTTCCATAGCCATTATTCAATACAAATAAAAAGTTAAATTTCCAGTTATAGTTAAATCCTCAGTAACAGTTCACTCAAACTAAAGTAAAAAAGTAAGCTGCCCTTATCTTCCCTTGATATTAGGACATACTTGTTTTATATTTTAGCATTTTTAAAGTCAAAATTAAAATTAAAATCAATGTGTTGATGTTATTCCTGAAAAGCTGTTAAAACCATATTTATCTCTAATGCTATCTAACACCATTATCTCTAATGGTGTCTAAAATCTTAAAAATAAAAGAAAATTGGTATTCCTATTCTAACTGATTATTTAAGCCTTTCAGGGGAAGTAAATGCATTCTATATCTGATAGTAGCATTTTTCTGCTTATTATAAACTGTCCATCTCTAAACAATCTCATTCCTTGTCCAAGATATTTTACCACTTTCTCTGAGTCTTTGCCCATATAACATACACAAATCAGATTCAATCCGATGGGGGGGAAAAACACTTTCTTTTATTTTAGGTCTTCCTTCCCTCTCATCTTTGATCTCCTTTGTTCCTGGTGGCTAAGCTTCTTTTAAGTATACTTGCATATTTCCCATGAAATCGAACTCTAAATTGTTCCCTCTTTATGGACATTGAAGTTATGAATGCATTACTAGTAAAACACATTCCATTCGACATCCTTGAACAAATAGCTTTTACAACACTGCAAATACTTCTGTAGAATTCTAGAAATAAAATTGAATCTTAAAAAACATGTATTTTCAAAATGCTCTCCAAAATGGCTGTGAAAACTTATACCCTAAAAAAAAAAGAAGAAAGAAAACTTATACCTTAACCAAGTATAAACAACTTGCACATACCCTCACCATACTGAACAATCTGGCTGTGATAGGTAGGTTTATTGTACCAACCTGGCCAATAAGAACATGTGGGATTAATAAGGTCACAGTTGGATTGGATGGCAAAAAGATAAATGGCTTTGTGAGGCACGCCTCTCTCTCTTGCTCTCTGGTGGTGAGACCAGTGTGCAGCTGCCTTAGTGAGTTTCGGCCTTTGCGAGCTACACTACCTGTTGGACACCGAACCCATGGAGTGTGTCACTAGAGCTTGAGGTTCCTTCAAGGCCTGCTTCACCTCGTTGCTGGTATAAACATCGCTTGAGCTTGGGACTATTGGATCCTGTCATCTGGCTGACTGTTAGTGACCCGCTCTGCTGTTTGCTCCCTCTGACTGGACTGCCTGCATTGCCCTACAGAAGACTCAGCTGTCTGCTTCCTTGACCTTAGACCATTTCATGGGAGTGAGTTGAACTCTGTACCACTGTGTGGACTAATTAGCTGCTATATTCCTTCGTGCTCTATACGTCTATCTATCTATCTATCTATCTATCTATCTATCTATCTATCTATCTATCTATCTAATCATAAGTGTCCTGGCTTTGTTTCTCTAGAGAACCCTGTCTACCACACAGGCCTTGCTTTTTTCTCTTTTTGGCTAGCCATGTAGACAAATAAACAGTCATTTCTTTTAAATGCAATTTTATTTTTTCCTCCCATATTTAGCACATTTAGGGGGCATTATTTTCCAATTTCTAAAATGGAATGAACTTGATTAACACTATCAAATATCCACTCATACCTAGATATATGATTTAATTATGTGTTTGCTAGAATCATAAAACTCTTATTTACTGTCTGAATTTGAAGTGTATAACTACTCATCTATTTATTGTTAATATACTGCAAAAATTTCAACTTCTAGTATTGTCAAATGTAGTATTAGGTACGCTTCTAAAAGGCACAAGTTAAAATTTATTAAAAGGCTTAAGTTTTTAATTTTGACTTGGAAATTGAAAAGTTAATATCAAAGTTAGTGTTAATGGTATTAAAAAGCCTGGAAGTATCTTAGCAACATTGAAAATAAAGCCTTCAGGAGCATCTTCAACTGTGACTGTGAGTGGGCTTCTGGGAAGTGCAAGTGGGGTGTCAGGTAGACTTGGAAAGTGTAATAAAATTTCATCTGCAAGGAACAAATAAATAAATAATAAAGCCTTTATAAGATATTTGATTCAATAATTATTTCTTGAAAGCAACAATCAAGTGGCATATTTATTCTTTAGATTCGTGTTCTGTTTGAGGACTACTTCCCCTCCATATTATCACTAATCCTTTTTGTTTCTTCATGTGAGCTTTCAGGTTACTTGACTGAATAAACTTCTGGTTACAGCCAGTGTGGATTTGTACATGTGGGCATAAATTGAAACCAGGGAAAAGTGCTTTACACAACTCTCAAATGTGCACTGGTAGGGCTTTTCTCCACTGTGAACCAGAAGATGCTGTTTTAGTTTTGAACTCCCAATGAAAACGTTCCCATATTCTGCACATACAATTTCTGGAAGATCATAAACTAGGAGATAATTTCTCAGGAAAGTTTTAGCTCCACGTTTTCTTATATATCCACGCTGAGGATATAGGGGTGTTTATGGGTTATCATATTATGCATTTTTCTTGACTTCCTTCTAGAAAATTCTACTAGCTGGTTAGGATCCGATGAGTCAACACCAGGTATTCCTCCAGGAGAAAGTTTGCCAGTCATGAACTTTGAATACACAAGTGAATTCTCTTTAGCAGTGTGTTGAAAAAGGTCTTGAGTTGCCCTTTCTATCGTGTATTCCAAAAAGCAGTCAGGAAGTGAGTTGTCTCCGTGAGCAAGGCCTTGTTCTGATTCTTCTTTCAGATAGTCCAAGGATTTAATAATTAATTTAATAATTAAGTCCTCTTCCGGGATGGGTTCTGCAAACTCACCTTGTAGTGTGCATTCTATGCAACACCCAGTCATGGAAGGACTCCTCATCAACAACCAGAAGACTAGTGTCGTCATGCACGTCTTTATCATAGAAAGCCCTCCTCTGCTTGCAGCACCTGGTTGGACTTCACTTGCCTTGGCTTAGTCCCAGTGCGGACCTTTACATGCAGGGCTTTATGGCAACTTTTCCTTCGTCTTTTCTTCAATTGCTGGTCCATGTTGTCCTGTTTTCTTCTTGAAGACTTACAACAGAATCCAGGATTCACTTCTAGCAATCTGGTCTGCAGCAAGCACCTGCCATATGTGAAGGCCTATGAGAGAAGGGCCTTTTCTGACTTCTTCGCCATGTACTTCAGCATTTAGTACATTTGACCACTCACCGGCAGTACACGCTCATGTTTCTGATTCCTTATCTGGATCACATTCTCTGTATTTTAAAAGGAAACCCCTTACTCTTTCTTTTTCAAGAGTATCCTTGGCATTATTTAGCCATCAGTTTGTCAAGCTCCTTGAAGGATTTTAGAATCTTTAGTGGAATTGATTTAATATGTAGAAAGAACTGCCATTTTATAAATTTATCTTTGCATATGCTTCCCTATCTAAGTTGGTTAGCATGGATTTTAATAAAGTTTTATGTTTTTCTCTATATAAATCTTACACATATATTAAGTGTATTTCCTAATTTTATTTATTTACCAATCCTTTTGATCTGGACTGGTCTTGTGAATTGGTTGAACAATAGAACACAGTGAAATGCTGGGTGGGACTTCCAAATCTAAGCTTCAAGAAGCCTTGCAGCTTCTCATCTTGCCCCCGAAAAATGCTGCTCGGAGGCTACCATGTGAAGAAATTTGTTTTATCCATACAGAACAGAGAAGAGGCATCCTAGCTAAATTCATAGACAAAAGCAACTAAATTCATGTAGACTAGCCCCCAATAAAATGATTTAAAAAATAAATTCATGTAGACTGCTAAATTTATTGATGACAGCAATGGTCACCAGACATGCAAGTGAAGACATCTTAGTTGTCCAGCTCCCGTTCAAGCTGCCAGATAATAAGTTCCCATAAGTGACCCTAGGTAAAAGCACAGGAGAATGTATTACCTGACTTAGCCCAGGGAAAACTTTTGACATCCACAAGTACAAGCAAATAAAAAGGTTGTTGCTTTAAGTCATTAAATTTTTGAGTGACTTGTTATGGAGCCATAAGTTATGACACCTAATATTATACCTAGTGGTATATCTGCAGATTCTTTTCAGCTTTCTATGTAGAGAATACTACAAACTAAATACAATGGCAGAGTTTGGTTTTCATTGTTTATGCATTTGTTTTAAAGGGACATCTAATGCTTCACCATTAAGATTGGTATTTGTGAGCCTTCTGGCAAGATGACAGACTAGGCAAACTGTTTTCCCTATCTATAATAAGACATAACATATCAAATAAAGCAGGAATAAATGATATTGCAGGAATCCTGAGTTTCAAAGGAAAGGATCCCAAATATAATACATCCAGAGAACTGGCATTAGGGTACAAGAGATACACAATTATGAACCAAAAATCTACAACGTAAAGAGAGAAAATAAATAGTGTGGTTGTACAACTTCCAAATGGAGTGGAAGTCAAGACGATTTCATGATAGAACAGATTGTCTTAAATTTGGGAAGAAAATAATCAATTACAGGATAACTTCAAAGAAAATACACATTCTCAAAATGAAGAGGAAATAATAAAGATTTCATAAGCACTGGAATAATAGCAATAAAGAAATAATAAGAAAACAAATAAACAAAAGGAAGTTGACACAGAAAATGATGAGAAGCAAAAAAAATAATAGTACATCCAAAACACTCAACAAAATGACAGCAACAAACTCATACCTATCAGTACTTACTGGATGTACATGGATTCAATTCATCAATCAAGAGACAAAGTAGTCCTCAAATCCATCTGTAGATAAAAGAGCATCCCCTCACAGAAGGGTCACAAGGAAGGGATGAGAAAAACAGGGCGCAGCATAGCACCGATGAAACACACAATGCTCCTCTGGTTCTTTGAGGTCTCCTCACCCCTCACTATTATGATTCAAGTCCTCCCTTTCATTTCTGGCTAGACTGGAGCATGTACACAGGTACAGATAAGAGTTCATGGCACATAGAATCTAGATCAGATAAAACTCTCAGGAACAGAAATGGGAATAGCTATACCAGCAGGATAGGAGGAAGGTGGGGGGAGGAAGGAAAACAGGGGAAAATGATCCCAATGATTGACACATAATCCCCCCAGGGGGGGATGAACAACATGAGAACTGTGGGTGAAGGGAGTGAGCGGTCAGTGTAAGATATGAAAACAATAATAATTTATAATTATCAAGGGGTAAGGAAGGTGGCAGGGCGGGAGGCAGGGAAAATAGAGGAGTTGATACTAAGGGCTCATATAAAAAGTATATGTTTAGAAAATGATGATGGCAACATATGTACAAATATGCTTGATACAATTGATATATGGAATGTTATAAGAGCTGTAAGAGCCCCCAACAAAATGGTTTTTTTAAAAGAGAGAGTAGAATAATAGATTAAAAAACAAACAAAGTCAAATGAGACCCATTCATACATGTCTACAAGAACCCACCATCATTAACAGTCTGTGATATGCAGATGACATAACCTTGTTTGCCGAAAGGGAAGAGGACTTGAAGCAGTTACTGATGAAGATCAAAGACTATAGCCTTCAGTTTGTGTTACAATTCAATGCACACAAAAGATCCTTATAACTGGACCAATTGACAACATCATGGTAAACAGAAAACACTGAAGCTATTAAGGATTTCATTATATTTGGATCCACAATCAATGCTCGTGGAAGTAGTAGTCAAGGAATCAAATAGCACTGTATAGAGTCAATCTGATAAATAATATCTCTTAAAAATACCCAAGCTATGGTATGTTCTGTTGCCTCATATATGTGAAAACTGGACAGTGGATAAGGAAGGCCAGAGAAGAATTGGTGCATTTGAATGATGGTGTTGGTGGCGAATATTGAAAGGACCATTGATTGAAGAACACAGGAGTCTGTCTTGGCAGTAGCACAGCCAGAATTCTTACTGGAGGGAGGGTGATGAATCTGCGTCTAACGTATTTTCATGAGAGGCTCGTTAGTCCCTAGAAGAGGACGTCATGCCTGGTTAAGCAGAGGGTCAACTAAAGAGGAAGATCTTCAATGAGATTATTTCATGTAGCGGCTGCAACAATGGGTTCAAATATAACAACAATTGTGAGGATGACACCGCACTGGGGGGTATTTTGTTCTATTGTTCGTAGGGTTGTTGTGAATAGAACAGACTCAACAGTAACTAACAACAATAGGATGTCAACTCAATAGAGGAGTGCAAATCTAGCTACTCATACATTACTAGGGACCCACATTTAGTCTCCGGTTACACTGCTGACAGAAAAATTTGCCCCTGGGTTAATCCCACATTTAAAAAGTGCTAGATACTCTGGGGTCGTGCATGTGTGTGTGCGTGTGTGTGTTCTCCAGTCCCTTTGAAATTTCCTCCACCTCCTGATGGTCAGCAATGTGTAATAACCATGTTTAAGCAAGACCTAGTTGCTTTGAATAAGGAGGACTTCTCAAGTATCTAGCAGGAGTTCCATATCATTCTTTGTCTAGTGCATCTGGCTTTGCCCTGACTAACCCCTAAAACTACTTATGCCACATTGATTAATGATCTTTGTTGCCCAAATTAATTTATGCTTTTAATACCTCTCCTGTGTGATCATCTTCTGCAGTCTTGGATGCTCTTTTATTCTTGAAACCATCTTATTAATTCCATGACAACATTATCTCCTGGCTTTTCCCCTACCCAACTGGGTTCACCTTTTTAGCCTCGTTGTGGAGAGGTTTCTTTAACTGAACTTTACAGGTTGATTTCCTCTGAGATCGATCTTCAACATTTTCAGATCTTACTTTCTGTGTTCTATCAAACTAATCTCAACCATGACTTGATGTCCTGAATTCCCCCTTGTGTCTTGTATTCCCAAGCCTTTTATATGCCTCTCTCTCTGCCTCAACATGTGCTCTCTCCTCCTTCTTCCCCAATTTAACTAATGAGTCCTTCCAAGACTAAACTTAGGTACGTTCTCCTCTAGCATATCTCTACCTGGGTTAGATGGCTTCCTATTTCATTCCAGAGCACTCTGTAACTCCCTCTGCCATTGCATTTTACACACTATATTGGAGTCCCAGTGACACAGCGGACTACATATCGAGTTACTTGCTAACCCCAAGGTGGGTGGTTTGAAACTACCAGTGGCTCTGCAGGAGAAAATAAGATTCCGCGTACACCCATAAATATTTTAAATGTCAGAAACCCAAAGGGGAAGTTCTACTTTATCTGATTGTGAGTTGGAACACATTAGATGCCAAGAAGCTTTTTGGCTATTGAATAATCTATTTCCCGATCTGCCTTTTCCTTCTGGGAGAGGGTCATGCCAAACAGTTACAGAGTAGCTCCAATGTCATAATAGACTAAGAAGTGTTTGTTGAATAAATGAAAGAACAACTGAATGAATGGGTGGTGTTTGGGGAGCAATTTGGATGATTGAAAAAAGGATGGATAATGAAATGACACAGGAAGGCATGCACAGACCCCCTTGCTAAATCATCAGAGAGACCTCAAGAAGTCCCCGAGCATCAGTAGATTAAATCACCTTCGAAATCATTCAAGGAAGGATGGCAGATAGGCAGAACTTGCAGGAAGACCACGCTGAAAGCCATCCAGGGCTGCTAAAGCCACAGCCTAGAACAAACCAGTTGAGGAACCCGCACGACCTAAAGCACTTCTGTTTTATAGGAAGTCCAGATACCCTGTGCAAAAACCCAGTTCCTGGGGCAGAGAGTGGGAGAGGGGGCTGCACAATGGCAGCATCCCCTAAGGAGCCCTGGACAGCATCCTAGAAGCCTCACTGTTGACCCCATCTTGAAGAATAATTCTGTGTGTGCACTCTATCTTAATAAACCAACCCATTCCAGGAAACCCACTCCCCAGCCTCAGGAAGTTGCCTGGAAGCTTTGCTTACAAGTTCCCAATTATGACACAAAATAGTACTTTAAAAACATTTAGTTTCAAAAAACTGTAGTTGGAGACATGGGAGCATTGTTTTAAAGCTTTCCTTTGCATGTTTTTTTCCCTCCTATTTTCTAAATAAAGCTCTGTTTTTCTGCCTTTTTTTTTTTTTTTTTTTTTTTGTGGTCCTGCTTGACAAGAGAAAGAACTCAGCAGGGTCTCCTCCCTGCTGGTCACAGAAATCAGAGGAGAAGAAAGAGAAAGGGGGAGTGGCATTTTAAAAGCTGTGTTGTTCTCCTTGCTTATGTGGAATAAAGTTGTCGTTTCGTTTCATCAAAAGTTTATTGAGCATCCGGAATGTGCTAGGCATTCTACGAGATGCCAGTTGTACGAAGATGATCGACACAAAGCCAACAAAACAAAACAAAACAAAACAAAACCAAACACCAGGCTACGAATTGGAATTGAATGATGACGACTGAGCTTTTTGTCTTGGTGTTTGCTGCCTCCCCATCCCTCAGGTACGGAGGGTTGGTTTGAGCAGAGGAAGCTGGTATCTCAGGAATGAAGTATCAAGACATGCTCTTATCTAACTCTTTCGCCTCTTCATACCCCAAGGCTGCCTGTCCTTCTGCACGCTCTCACCTGCTTGCTGCAAAGGTACACCTGCTCCAAGGAGCCTGGGCAAGTGCACAGAGATAAAAACCGGGAGGGGCATGCTGCTGGTGGGAGGGGCAAAGCAGAAATGTTGCTGCCATGAGGGGCTAGGATAACATGTGCCCTGATGTGGGCATGTTGGGTAACAGGGACCTGGGACTTGCTTAGTGAGATGGTGGAGAGTCAGAGCTCAAGTGTAACAGGCATGGGGTGGAGCCAGACATGCAAAACACCTAGAAGCATCAAGTAGGAGAGGACAGAAAACACAGAGGGCCTTCCTCTCGTTCAGCTTTTTAATTATCCTCTCCCCTCGCATAGTAAAGTATTGTGCTTCCTACAAACTGTACAAGTGGCGGTGGCATGGATCTGGCCTGGCTACACAGTTACCCTCTGTATTCTGTGGTTAGTGTGATTAGCGCCTCTGCCCTATTCTGTTTCCTGGGGCCTTCGCATCAAGGAACCGAGCAGGTGGGTGGCAGGAGAATCGGGTCCCTTTGACAGCCTGGGTTAAATCAACCTCCTCCCACCATTTCTCTGGAGACTGGAACTTTCTTTCTTCCCTTGTAGCTGGACAAACCTCAACACCCTTCCCAAGGGTAATGATTGTTGAAAGTCTTCTTCTTTTGCAAGGAAGGCAGGGAGAAGATACAGGCTTGAGGAGGTAAAAGCAGGGCCTCCCTGGATTTTGTTTCCTGGGAATGAGTGAGTGGGAATCCCCATCTCTGTAGGAATATCCTGAACAATGACCAGGAATGTGCAGCAGGCTGCTGAGAGAAGGCCAAGCACGAAAAGTCAGGGGACAAAGGGCTATTCATGCGTTTCTCCTTCCCCAGCCAGTGGGTATCCAGGAGGCACGTGGCCAGAGAAGCTTTCCCTATGGCTCAGAACAACGCCTGTACGTTTGTAACAGACCATCAGCCGTTCTAGCTTAGGGCTGTAGTGCGTTTGGGCCAGGTGACCTGTCTAAATCCAGGCTTGTCAAACAAGGTTCCCCGGGAATCCGAGGTTCCTTGGGAGGGAAGGGGTGGTAAGCATAAGCGCTCCCTAGGATGAGCACAGGATAGTCACGGGATTGGGTTATTGCTGTTAGTTTCCATACAGGACCTGGGGGTCTGGGGCCAGAAACGTAATCATCTACGTGGACCTAGTCCTAGGAGGGCACAATCCACACTCGCTGAAAACCCAGAAGGCGCAAAAGCGATCCAGTTACAGCATCACCTCTACGCCGCCTACCCACCGCGTCCTCGGATCTGCGCACAGCTACGGTCCCCTGGGGGAACTCCGCGTGGCAGCGCCCCAGGGCGCCCGCCCGCCCCTGGCCCTAGGCGGCGGCCGGGGCTCCAGGCGGCTCAGGCGCTGATCTCCACCGAGCCGCCCTCGTCCTGCTCGCGGAGGAGGTGCACGCCCGCAGTCCTCAGGGTGCGGCCGGAGCTGCGCGAGCGGCTCGGCGAGCCGGGGGTCCGCGGCGGCGACGAGTGCGGCCGGCCGGCGGCTGGGGAGCGCGGGTAGCGGCGGGCCGAGCGGATGGGCAGCCCGGGCGAGCGGCCTGGGAGCGCAGGTGCCAGGGAATAGCCTGGGGGCGCCGGCTCCGCAGGGCTCCGCGGCTCCGGGACCGGGTGTTCCTCTGACTCGGGCGGCTCCTGCGACGCCGTGCGCTGCAAGGATCAGCAAGACACAAGTAGCAGCGTGCTTGGCCCGTAGTCCCCACCCACAAAGGAAAGCCACTGCCATCGAATTGCATAGTGACCCTATTGAGATTTTAGACCTACGCGAGCAGAGAGCTTCCGCTTGCTCCCCCAGAGCAACTGGTGGGTCTGAACCCTCGGCCTTGCCATGAACAATGCGATGGTTACTTGGGAGCACCCTCAGGGTTCCTCTGGTATAATGTTCAAGTGCATTCAATGGAATGTTTAGTCCCTTTATTCACCCCTTTCTCGGACAGCCTTGGATGGGAGTTGGTTGTACAAGATGGGAAAAATCACCAGTTTTGTACCCAAAGATGTATGTTTGGGGCCTAGATCTGCCACTGACTGACAGCTTAATCCTCGAAAATGGTGGTGTCTTTTAGCCCCTGGGACTCATCGAGAACCCAGGTATCACAGCGTAACACGACTCCATCAGATTTTCTGTAGTGGCGGCGTGGGTCAGCCCTTTCCTCTGCGGAGACACTAGATGGCTCTCTACCGCCAACCTTTGTGAGCGGCACCACAAGGAGGATGCCATCGTGCGGGTTTGAGGAATACCTACTTGGTTGGGCTACAAGAGCTGGAGCAGGAGGGGTAGAAGACGGGTAAGGGAAGATCTCACCGTTAAAGGGTCTAGTGACCTCAAGGTCTGTAGGTTGACAACGCTCTTCCAGAAAGAGAGGAGGCTTTTAGCCCCAGGAACCCAGAAGGGCAGTTGCAAGGGTGGGATTCGTAAGCATCAGTGCAGCAAACCGACACCTATGAGCCCTGCCAGCCGGTTGTTAAAGTGGCACTTTCGCAGTGTGCTCGCTACAGTGGGAGGTTCGGCAGCCGCCCAATGTGAAGATCACAAATTTACATTCCTTACTCTTTTTAATATTCTTCGGTGTAACAGCTTATTCTAAGTGCTTATAGTACATGTTCATTCCATTCATAGGTAGAAAAAATTAGATGGTACTATGTTTGAAATGTTTATTCATTTCATAAAATTCGTTGTACTTTTGCTAGAGTACCAGATTTTTATTCATTTGCATTTGTTACTTCAGTAAATAAACATATGATGTAAAGATAAAAAGTGCCAAACGGTCAGAAAGGTGACAAACTGTCATTCATTTCAGCTTTGTGTCATGCCCCAAATTCCCGTGAGATATTGTAAGTGAGCTATGCCATTCCTGAAGGTGTTCAAAGAGCCAAAAACCACTGTCAGAACAATTCTTGTCAGTTCACCAGAAGCAGAAAGTGGTTATTCAGAGATGAACATAATATGTTCCTAATGTGTCTAACTGAAGATGGGTAAGGGGAAATCACATAGCTGATGAGGCTACTCAGATAAAAGTGAACAATATTGCAAGAGAAGAATGTCAATCAAGAAACAATATGGAAATATCTTCAATAACAGTTTTGTTTTTGTCAGGTATTATTTAATATTTTTCATTAACATGTCAAAACCCTTCCAACATAATCTAGTTTTGTAGACCACTTTTACTGTTGTTCTTATTAAAGTATTAACTGTATGAAATACTAAACAACTTTTTGGCTTTTTTATATACTTAAAATGGTTATATTAGGGCAGTGAACTGGTTGTTAAATTATTTGAATCCCACCCTGGGTAGTTATATGGTTGCTCTGAGTTGGAATCAACTAGATGGCAGTGAGTTTGGTTTGAGTTTATAAGATCGGGCTAAGGGGCCCAGGTTGCACTATTGGGTAGGCATTAGACGGTCAATTGCAACGTTGGTAGTTCAAATCCACCAGTCACTCTGAGAGAGAAAGATGAGGCTAAGTTCTTTCAGATTGAAGTTGTCAAGGAGTTAATTTTACTTGGATTCACAGGCAATGCTCATGAAAGCAATCAGGAAATCAAATGATGATTGCATTGGGCGATTCTGCTAAACAAGACCATTCTAAAGTATTAAAAAGCAAAATGCCAATTTGAAGACTAATGTGTACTTGACCCAAGGCACGGTATTTTCAATCATCTCATATACATATGAAAGCTTGACAGTGAATAAGGAAGAGCATAGGAAAAAATCGATGCATTTGAATTGTGGTTTTGACCAAGAATATTGGAAGTATGAACTGCCAGAACAAACAAGTCTCTTGAAGGAAGTACAGCCAGAATGCTTCTTTAGATTTAAATTGCATCTCACATACTTTGAACATGTTATCAGAAAATGCCAATCCTTGGAAAAGGACATCATGCTTGGTAAAGCAGAGAGCAGAGAAAGACACTTGATCTGATGGGTTGGCACAGTGGCTGCAACAATGGCTCAAACCTCCATGGTGAGGATGGCGCAGGACTGGGCAGTGTTTTGCTTTCTTGTACATATTCTCACTAGGAGTTGAAACTGATTCCATAGCAACAAGAACAACAATCTGCTCTCTTAAGATTTTTAACTCAGAAGCCCTCTACAGGGTCTCTATGAGTCAGAATGGCCTTGGTGGCAGTGAGATTCATGGTTGGTCTAGTAGTGTCAGACATGCTGGAGGAACCATTGTTTGTGGGGCTTCCCAGCCAGCACTGCTCACCTTGTCCTTCAGGATATAGAGCGCCATGGGGTTCTTCCGCTCCTGCTCTCCACTGCGTGGTAGAGTATCTGCTGCACAGAGGAAAGATACAGGATGACTGGCCCAGGTACAGAGCCCTCCCACCAGTCAGCACCTTCCATCTTTGCTCCCCAGGTGGCCATGGTCACCACCCCACTCTAACCTCCACCTGAGGATCTCAAGTACCCAGGATCCTACCTTGGCTGCACATCTCCCTGCTCTGCAGTCTTCGGGCAGAAGGTGGAGGAGGGGGACGTGCAAGGCTGGTTTCCTTGTTGCCCAGTTCTGCCTTTTCCCAGAAGCCCACTGATCTGAGTGAAGATGGGGTGGGTGAGTGGGTAGGTGGGAGCTCACCTTCTGGTTTTAGGTGGTCATCATTCTGATCCATGTATTCCAGGGAGTTTTGTTTCTCCAGCTTCCTCTTCTTCCTGCAAGGCAATACAATTCCCAATTTAGTGTAAACCGAAGGTGTCAGAAAACAGGACTTGTGATAGAAAGAGGGGCTGTAGCAGTAGGAGTGGTGGCATAGTTTGTGAGCTTTGGATTAGGTGCACATCCTCAGGCTACCACTAGCACTCTGGGGGTGGGAGAGTCTTTAACTAATCTAAGTCTCAGGGTCATTATCTGTAAACTGCAGATAATTGTATCTTCCCTGAAAGACTTCGAGGACATAAAACCACAACCACAGTGCCTGGCCCAAAGAAAACGCGCAGTAAGTGAAACCAGTACTAATCAAACTCTGGTTATTAAGTGTCATGAGCACTGGACGTGCTTCCATACACCACAGTGAGCTGGATTTTCTTAGAAGTAGTGCCGGAACCTGAGAGGAGAGCCATTTAAAGAGACTAAGAAAAGACTAGCACCTGGTGTTGGAATGGACTGAAGGCTGAGGATGCTCAAGTGTTGGACATGGACAGTTACCTAGATTTCTTGGAGGGTTTCCAGCAGGCACAGACTGTCACCAAGGTCACAAGGAGGAAGATGCCTCCTGTAGACAAGATAATGTAGAGGGAGCTTCTCCCTAGTGAGAAAGGTGAGGAAATGAAGAGAATTGAGTGTGGATCAGAGGCATGTCAAGGGGTCCTCTGGAGCCAAAAAGAGAAGAGGAGAGCCAGGCACAGAGTTTGCACAGAGCCACAGAGTTTCTGTTGCTGGCTTCCATGGATAGTTTTCCCACCTCTATCACTCCTTCCTCCCTCCAGAGGAGCCTTATCTAGGATACCCTTAGTCATCCATGGGCACATGCCTCGGGGAGATTTTGAATTCCAAGGAAGGACAATAGGAGGACTCACTGTACACAGTAATCTTGATAGGCAAGCTGCGACCCTGGCTGATGGGGTTCTCCACCGCACAGCTGTAGAGGTCGTCATCCTCCATGAGCACACGGATGATGGTGAGCACCTTTTGGTCAGGAGACAGGAGCATGCGCGAGTCGTTGAGGAGGGGCTTGCCATTCTTCAACCAGGTGTAGCTGGGCTTGGTGCCATTCTCATGTGAGCAGTTCAGGGTGAAGGCCTCGCTGAGCTCCAGCACAGTGGTCGAAGCCACTAAGACCTGTGGCCTTGAAATGGGCACTGGGCCCCAGGGTTGGAAAACCTGTGAGTCATGAGTTAGAAAGCTTCTCCCTTCTCTTCTCAACATCTTACGTTCCAACCGACCACAGCAAATTGTATAGGCTAAGGAGACCCTTCTGCAGTTACCAACTGAGTCCTTTCCCACCATTTATGAATGCCCTAGCTACTTATTGAGCACTGGGTGTGCAAGAAAGAGCTGTGGTGGCAGAGTGGGTTATGCCTTGGGCTGTTAACTGCGAGACTAACAGTTAGAAACCACCAGGAAAAGGATTAAGGCTTTCCCATCCTGTGAAGAGTTACGTCTCAGAAATCCACAGGGGCAGTTCTACCCTGTCCTAGAGGGCCTCCATGAGCGAGAATTGACACAATGGAAGTGAGGTTTTTGAGTTTAGGTATACAATAAGAAGCCCTTGTGAGACTGTTGGGTAAGCATTGTTGGGCAAGGTTGACCATTCAAATCCACTAGTAGCTTTGTGGGAGAAAGATGAGGCTATCTGCTCCAGTAAAGATTTACAGCCTTGGGAACTCTACAGGATCACCATGAGTTAGAATCTACTCGATGGCAGTGGGTTTGAGTGTTTTGTTTTTTGGGTTTTTTTTTTGTTTTGGTGTGTGTGTGTGTGTGTGTGTGTGTGTGTAAAATACTGAATATAACAGCTGTCGTTCTTGTTGTCACTGAATATACATCCTCTTCTTCCCAATACCTCTCAAAGATGATTGAAATTTAATAGTTCAAACAGGCCCAGCTTGGAGAGTGTTTAGTTGTGTTAGACCCAACTATGTACATATTGCTAGTTAGCTTTCTGACCCTGGGCAAAATTAATCCACCTCTTGATGCCTTAGTTACCTAATCTTCAAAACAAGAGTTAGTGATATTATCATCTCTAGATTAATATTAGGTAGCTGTGGTGGCTCAAAAGTCAAGCACTCGAGTGCTAACAACAACAAAAAAGAATAATTGGTAGTTTGAACCTACTAAGTGGCTCTGTGGAAGAAAGACCAACAACCTGTTTCTTTAGGATTACAGCCAACAAAACTCTATGAAGCAGTTCTACTGTGAATATCTGTGAGTCCAAATTGATTCAACAGCACCCAATAGCTACAGCAGATGATAATAAACATCCAATTAGTTGATATATCTAAAGCACTTACAACAGTTTTGGACACCTAATAAAGATATGTATTAGCTATGCCTACCTGCCAACCTCTACTTTCCACTTGGCTTACTCTCAGCTCTCAAATGGCTTTGTGGTTGCCTCTCCCTGGATCTGCTGTCCTAGTCCCACAGGGACCATTGCAATGAAGTAGTTAAGTTTGTTTTGTGTGTGTGTGTGTGTGTGTGTGTGTGAGTGTGTGTGAAAGGCCAGGAACCCTGATTATATAGTGGCTACCTGTTGGGAATCTGCAATATCAGCAATTCGATATCACCAGGCTCTCTTTTGGAGAAAGATGAGGCTTTTTACTCCTGTAAAGAGTTATCAGTCTCACAAACTCACAGAGGCAATTCTACGCTGTCCTATAGAGTCACTATGAGTTGGTATCGACTCGATGGCAGTGAGTTTGGAGTTTTGGATCGGAAAGGTCACCAGCTTCAACCCACCAACTGCCAGCCATCATATAGAAAGATATACAGCCATGGAAACTTATAGGGCAGCTATACTTGTCCTATAGCATTGGTATGAGTAAGAATTGACTTGATGGCAGTGATATTTTTAAAAATTTTAATTAAAGTTTTTTCAGTGTACAGGCCTACAGACACTGCCCCAGTCCCTGCCCCAATCCCTGCCTTTCCCTGCAGTTGCCCTTTACCATCTACAGTGAGGTTGATGGTCTTCTCCCCAGTGAAGGTATCATCAGTGATGGAGATCTCGACCTCATAGGTGCCCTCGTCGGCCAGCTGCAGGTCACTGAGAAGCAAGGAGCCATTTTCAAAGAGCCGAATTCGATCTCGATAGTCAGGTCTCAGGGTGCCAATGACCTCTGTGCCAATGGACTGCACTACAGTCACTGGCTTGTCTCGCTTCAGCTGCCACTTCACCACAGGCTTGTCGCTGCTGGTGCTGCTGTATTGCACGGAGAGCAGAGCTGCCTTCCCTACAATGCCATGGATCAGACGCACTGGGCTGGTGATGTTCACTCCTTCTAGGGGGTCTGCAAACAGAGGCCCATGGGGGAAAGAGGATGGTGTCAGACCTCAGGTCCTTCCCTCACTTTCAACTCTAAGCCTTCTGATTTTTCACTCCCTTATCCTTCACTGCCTTCATCTTAGGCAATCCTTGTCACCCTTTGCTCCTTTCCCACTATGCCCCCCTGGCACCCCTCACTCTCACCACATTATCTTCAATCCTTATTCCATTTAGTCCTCTGCCTCTCTGGAACTTTTTCCCATTGCCTTCCCTTAGCAGAAGATGCCAGCTAACCCACACAATATATACTCCATTCAGAACAATGGGGTTTGAGCATACACTATGTACCAAATATGCTTTATGTCCTTGGGATCTATCAATAAGAAAACTAGATAAGCATCCCTACCTCTTAACAGGTCGTTAAATCTTAGAGTGAATTTGTCAGGTATTTTTGACACATGCTTGGGAGTATGTATGGATAAAGAAAGCAGTGGAACATAAATACCAAAGAAAGGGATATATTTCCAGGAGAGTGCCAAAGAAAGGAAAGCTTAAGGACCTGAAGGCAATTTGCCTAATTTTCAGTCAAACAAAGAGCTTCTATTATTACCACAGCTGTCTGTATCATCTCATCAACCCTCTCAACACAGAACAATCCTCCTCTTGATTATGGTGGTTTGAGGATTTATCTAAACTCTCATCAAATTTGTGTCTCACATCATAGGAGGGATTTGCGTTAGGTAAAAGAAAGAATTTGGATTCAGAAATATGATAAGTCTAGGCTCTACCACATTAGCTGTGTGAATTTAGCCTTCTTGTTTATAAAACATGGATAATATCAATAACAACAACTACCTAGGGGAGACTTCAGGGAAGATGGCAACTGAGTAACACATACCAGAAGGACTCTGCAGAAATCAGTGCAGGAGAGTTACTAAGAGGGAAAATCCACACTGTCAGGTGGTAGGGGGAGCATAAAAAGATAAGTAGAGACAGATTCACTAGATTTTGAAGAGCTGGGGGATTTTGGCTTACCACAATGGAGGTCAGCTAGAGTTTGACCTTAGCCCCATCACTGCCTCAGCCAGAGACAGGATCGTTTGGAGTCAGGGAAGGGTCTTTATCTCCACACAGTCACAGCTTGCTGCCACCTCAGGGCAGGGATTAAATCCCTCCAGCCCCATGGTCAGGGATTGGGGCTCAGCTATATTGTTACTTTTGTTTCCCTCTCTTCTCTATTTCCCCCACAGCCTCAGCAGGCTTAGTTTGTTTGTTTGTTTTTCTTTTTCTCTTCCCTTTTCTCTCACACACCACTGATGACCTCCAGACCACTCCCCTTACCTAGGGCATTTATACCGGCCCTCCAACCAGCTGTGAGAGCTGCACCCTCTGCACCATAACCCGCTGCTGGGGAAAGCCTGCCCACCCTCCACCAGGGGATATCCTGCCCAACTTCTTTGGAGGAAATCCTGCCGATCTTCTTCTGCAGTACTTAAAACATACCTAGGGAAATCAAGCCCAACTTCTTTGGGGGATATCCTGCCTGCGTGGCTGGGGGAGCCCCTACCTGTCCTCTGTGGTCCCATATGACTGAGGGAACTTCCTCCCATTTGCTGTAGTGCCTCACATAGCCTAAGGCAGCTCAGCCAATACTTGCCAAAGTTTCATGCTGCTGAGGGAAACTCTGCCCAACTTCCACAACAATCTACCTGACCAGGGCAATTATGTCCACCATTTGCAGTGCTCTATACAAAAGTGGACATCCCACCTACTTTCTGTAGCACTCCCCTTGCAGGAGGCACCCCTGCATGACCTCTGCTGTGCCCCAAGCTGCCATGGGCCAGACCATCACGTCTTCTTGTGAGATCACCCAGTACAGCACTATCCTTGGGGGTTCACAACAACCCAACCAGCATCCCCTGAGAGGACCATAAAACTTGCCCTCCAAATAACAGACAAAGAGTGAATCACAGGAGGATAAGGTAGGCCAGTTTAATAGATTAATTAGCTGTAGGCAGTTTATAGGAGCATTCCTATGAGTTTCCCAGAGAGAACCAATGTTCTTTGACTCCCTGGAAAATGGCAACTGGCTCCTCAAAAACAATGCAATTCAAGCAGCAATCAGCCCAACGACTTCAATAAAAAAGCAGGAGAAACAAAGGCAATGACAGAAGATGTCCTGAGCCTAATGATGTGCATAGAAGAAGCAGACATTGATCTGCCACCACAGAAATAAATTTTCAGAATGATGCTTGGAGTCATACAGGATATGAGGGAAACAATACAGAAAAAGGATGAAATGATAGAGGAGATAAAGTTCATACACCAAAGGGAAATACAAGAGCTTAGGGAGGAGATAACAAAAACCAGTAGCAGACTCACGGACTTCACCAATCAACTGGAGGAGGCAGAGAACCACACCAGTGACCTAGAGGACAGCCAAGCAGACTTTAACAAATGCGAACTAAAATCTAATAAGCTCATCAGAGAAGCTGAAGAAAGCCTAAGAGTTATGCCTGATGCTATGAATAGCAACAACATCAGAATAATTGGGTTACCAGAGGAGGACACAACAAAGACCTCATCTGCAACAATACTAAAAAAATTCTTGGAGAAAACTTCCCCAACTCAATGAAATGAAAACCAGGCAACCATTCAGGAGACTGAAAGAACACCACCTAGACTGAATCCCAAGAAGAAGTCACAAAGGAACATAATAGTTAAACTATCCAACTTTGAGGAAAAGGAGAAAATCATGAGAGCAGCTAGGGGCAAAAACAACAACAACAACAACAACAACAACAACAAGAAATCACAAATAAAGATTCCCAAATAAGAATATACTCAGACATATAAGCAGACACTATGAAGAAGAGAAAAGGGTGGAGTAACATATTCCAAAAATTGAATGAAAATAATGCAAACTCAAGAATATTCTATCCAGCCAAATTATCCATCAAGATAGATGGAGAAGTAAGAGTCTTCCAAGAAAAGGAAAAACTCAAAGAATATGTTAGAATAAACCCAGACTTACAAAAGGTCCTTGCCAACACAGTAGGGGCAGAAGAACTGAACTCACCAAGCATAAATGAGACTGTCACATAGAACAATCTCACCCAGAGGGCACCAAAGAGAAAACAGCCCCCAAGATAGCATTGGCTTCAGGATGGAATGAAGTCAAGAATCACACACACACACACCACACTAATAAAAAAGGAAAACACCCAACACAAAAGGTATAAGATGACATCACAGAGTCCACAGATGGAGATAATAACCCTGAATAACAATGGACTTAACTCAGGCATTAAAAGACTGAGGCTAGCAGAATGGCTGAGAAAACCCAGCCCACCAAACTTCTGCCTACAGGAGACACAGCTCAAGGTTACAGACAAAAAATAGGCTGAGAATCTAAAGCTGCAGAAAAGCATACCAAGCAAACAAGAATTCAAAAAAAGCAGGGTTGAATTCCTAATCTCAGATAAAAATGACCTCAAAGTACAAATCATAAAAAGAGATAAGAAATGATATAATGCTCAAGGGAATGGTAGACAAAAAAAACCCCACTAATCATTTTTAACATATATTTCCCGTACAAGAGACACCAACCAAACGCAACCCAAATGAAAAAAGAAATCAGATCCTCAACAACTGTAGTAGGTGACTTCAATACACTGCTCTCTGTGAAAGATAGATCACAGGGAAAGAAACTCAACAAAGACGCTAGAGATCTAAACACTACAATTAGACAATTTGACCGGATAGATATTTACAGAGTTTTTCATCTAAATACAAATAAATTCACATTCTTTTCAAGCCCACAAGACACATATTTGAAGATAGACCACATGCTGGGACATAAGGCAAATTTGCATAAATTTAAGCACATGGATATCATATAGACCTCTCTCTCTCTGACCACTCTACCACAAGGTTGGAAACCAACAAAAGGAAGATGAACAAAATAAGAGCAAACAATTAGAGGCTGAATAACTCTATTGCAAAAGGAATGCATACTGGCACAGATCAGAGATGAAATTAAGAAATTTCTAGAAGCCAACAAGAATGAGAACACAATGACCCAAAACTTATGGGACACAGCAAAGGCAGTTATCAGAGGAGGTTTCATAGCAATTCATGTACACATGAAAAAGGAAGAGAGACTTATGACTGATATGCTGGCACAAAATTTACAGCAACTAGAGCAGACTCCATAGGTCATTCCTACTAACAGCAAAAGAAAATAAATAATACAAATCAGGGCTGAGATTCAGGAGAGGTAAAATAAGAAAACTATGGGGAAAATAATGCTGCTAAAACTTGGTTCTTGAGGGGAGAGGTTTGGGGGGCCGGCCCCAATCCCAACTACTAAGTGGACACCTGCCCCTCCCCCCCAGAAGAATTTATTTCAAAGGATGGCATTGAATCTGCAGCTCCAGGAGAGGGACATATCTGATCAGAGCACATGGGAGCAGATGAAGAAGGAGGAGAGAGTGGAACACATCCTGGCTAACCAGTCTGTGAGTGCAATATTCCCAATTACAGCAGCCAGTCCACAGAGAGGACCACATGGCCGGCCCCACTATGAGATAGGATGCCCTCACTGACTCATAGCCCACAGGGGACAACACCAGAGACACAGTGTGGGAATTGCACCCCATCTGAACCCACGAAACCGATGCAAAACACTAAGGGGTGCAACAGAACAGCAAGGGAATGGAGCAGCAGGTCCCCAGGGAATGCTGAAGGTGGACTTGGGCCAGGGTGTGGTGCCCCAGCAGATTGGACTGGAAAACACTCCTAAAGGTCAACAAACAATCCTTGAACTAACTACAAGCTTTTCTTTCTTGTTTTGTTTTTTTTGTCATTGGTTTGTTGTTGTTGTTGTTTGTATATTGTTGCTTGGTTTTGCTCTGTCTTGTTTTTGTTCATGTTATTAACTCTGCAGGTCTGTCTAAATTAGACAGGCTGGGTGAACAATCTCGAGGAGAAAACAACAGGACTGACAGTTCCAGGGGGGACATGGGAGATGGGAAGGAGGGGGGGGGGGAAGGTAGTGGTGTTAACAAACCCAGGGACAAGGGAACAACAAGTGATCCAAATTGGTGCTGAGGATGGTGTGGGAGGCCTGGTAGGGCATGATCAAGGGTAATGTAACCAAGAGGAATTGCTGAAACCCAGGTGGGGACTGAGCATGATAGTAAGACAGGAGGAAAGTAAAAGGAAATAGAGGAAAGAGCTGGGAGGCAAAGGGCATTTATATAGGTCTAGATAAAGACATGTACATATGCAAATAAATTTATATATGAGGATTGGGGAATAGATCTATGTGCATATATTTATAGGTTTAGGATTAAGGTAGCAGATGGACATTGGGCCTCCACTCAAGTACTCCCTCAATGCAAGAATACTTTCTTCTTTTAAATTGGCATTCTATGATGCTCACCTTCCCGACACAACCACTGAAGACAAAGCGGGTGAATAAGCAAATGTGGTGAGGAAAGCTGATGGTGCCCGGCTATCAAAAGATTTAGCATCTGGGGTCTTAAAGACTTGAAGGTAAACAAGCAGCCATCTAGCTCAGAAGCAACAAAGACCTCGTGGAAGAAGCACACCAGCCTATGTGATCACAAGGTGCCGAAGGGATCAGTTATCAGGCATCAAAAAACAAAAAAATCATAGCATTATGTGCTCACCTCCATAATACGATCACTGAAAGCAAAGGGGTGTATAAGCAAATGTAGTGAAGAAAGCTGATGATGTCCTATCAAAAGAGATAGCGTATTGGTTCTTAATGACTTGAAGGTAAACAAGTGGCCATGTAGCTCAGAAGCAACAAAGCCCACATGGAAGAAGCACACCAGCCTGTGCGATCACGAAGTGTCAAAGGGAGCAGGTATCAGGCATTATCAGAACAAAAAATCTTACCATAGTGAATGACAGGGGGAGTGCGGAACAGAGATCCAAAGTCCATTTGTAGGCCACTGGACATTCCCTTACAGAAGGGTCTCGGGGAGGAGATGAGCCAGTCAGGGTACAATGTAGCAACGATGAAAAATAAAACTTTCCTCTAGTTCCTAAATGCTTCCTCCCCCTTCACACACACCCCCCCCGCCCCCACCGATCCCAATTCTACCTTGCAAAGTTGGCTAGACCAGAGGATGTACACTGGTAAGATAGGAACCAGAAACACAGGGAATCCAGGACGGATGATCCCTTCAGGACCAGTGGTGTGAGTGGCGATACTGGGAGGGTAGAGGCAAGGTGGGTTGGAAAGGGGAAACAGATTATAAGGATCCACATGTGACCTCCTTCCTCCCTGGGGACCGACAACAGAAAAGTGGGTGAAGGGAGATGTCGGACAGGACAATATATGACAAAATAATAATTTATAAATTATCAAGGGTTCATGAGGGAGTGGAGTGTGGGGAGGGAAGGGGAAAAATGAGGACCTGATGCCAGGAACTTAAGTGGAGAGCAAATGTTTTGAGAATGATGAGGGCAATGAATGTACAGATGTGCTTTACACAATTGATGTATGTATAGATTGTGATAAGATTTGTATGAGCCCCTAATAAAATGATTTTTTTCAAGTTGGTTCTTTGAATGGATAAACAGAATAGACAAACCGCTGTCAAACCTTACCAAAGAACAAATTTCAACAGCAAGCATGAGGGATGAAAGAGAGGATATTACAACAAACACTAATGAAATCAAAAGGATAATTAAACAGTACTGCGAAGGACTGCATTCCAATGAATTCAACAAGTTGGAAGATATGGACAAATTCTTGCAAAACCAATCTCTTCTTCGACTATCCTCAATGGACATCAGAATCTCAACAGACCCAAAGCAACAGAAGAAATAGACAAGGTCATTAAGGGATAATAAATTTTAAAAAATCCCTTCGACCAGATGGCTTCAGAAGGGAATTCTACTAAGCATTCAGGGTAGTCCTGATACCAATCCTACACACACTATGCCAGAACAAAGAGAAAGACCCAAACTCCTGAACTCCTTCTATGAAGCTAGTATTACTCTCATACCGAAACCGGGCAAGGATCCCACAAGAACTGAGAACTACAGACCAATATCCCTACTGAACATTGATTCAAAAATCCTTAACAATATATTGTCCAATAGAATACAAATGCATACAAAACAAAGAATTCACCATGACCAAGTGGGATTCATACCAGGGATGCAGGGATGATTCAACATACGAAAGACCACTGACATCATTCGCCACATTGAAACTATAAGAACCAGATGGTGATTTCGATAGATGCAGAAAAACATTCAATAACATCCAACACCAATTCCTGTTTAAGACACTCAAAAAGATAGGAATGGAAGGAAAATTCCTCAAGATGATACAAGCTATATAGGAAAATCCAACAGCCAACGTGGTAATCAATGGGAACAGATGAAAACAATCCCCTGAAAAAGGGGACCAGACATGGATGCACATTGTCCCCACTCTAGCTAACATCATTCTGGAGGTTTAGCTAACAGCATAAGGCAAAAATAAAAATAAAGAAATAAATAAAACCATCAAAGGTATTTGCCTGGGGAAGGAAGAGGTGAAACTATCGTTATTTGCAGATGATATGCTTTTATATATCAAAAATCCCAAAAGCACTGGAAGCAATAAAGGAATATGGCAGAGTGGCAGGACACAAAATCAACAAATGGAAGTCTATTGGAGTACTATATTCATCGGATAAGATCACAGAAGAGGAGATCAAAAAGGTGGTACCCTTCACAATAGCCAAGCACAAATTGAAATATGTAGGGAATACCTGACTAAAAGAACAAAAGATCTGTATGAGGAAAACTACAGAACACTATTACAAGAAACCAATAGTGACCTCAACCCATGGAAGAATATCCCATGCTTGCACATTGGAAGACTCAATATAGTAAATAGGTCAGTTCTGCCCAACGCACAATATCAGTTTAATGCAATCCTGATACAATTACCCTCATCTTTCTTCAAAGACATGGAAAAACTGATCACCAACTTCATATGGAGAGGGAAGAAGCCCAGAATTAGCAGAGAACTCCTCAAGAAGGATAGAGTGGGAAAGGCTTGCTTTACTTGACTTTAGCACATATTATACAGTCACAGTGGTCAAAATCACATGGTATTGTTATAATGACAGATATTCAGACCAATGAAAAAGAACTGAAACCCCAGAAATAAAATCACCAGCATACAGACAACTGATCTTTGATAAGGGCCCCAAAAATATCCAATGGGAAGCAGATGCCCTCTTCAACAAGTGGTGCTGGAAACAATGGAGATCTACCTGTAGAAAAATGAAGTAATACCCTTATCTCACTCCACGCATAAGAATAAACTCAAGGTGGATCACAGACCTCAAAGTAAAAGCCAAAATTATTCTGGCTATCAGTGAGGGAATTGGAACCAACCTGAGAACTTTGGCACAGGAAATAAATAGACTATCATAAATAGGGAAGGACACAAACACAGAGGAGTTACAAATTGACAAATGGGATATACTGAAGATAAAACACTTATGTACATTGAAAGAATTGGCCAAGGGAGAAATAAGAGAGCCCATAGACTGGGAAAACATCTTTAGCAATGACACATCAGACAAAGGCCTTATTAGTAAAATCTACAATACTCTGCTAGCTTCCAAAAAGAAAAAAAATTAATTGTCCACTGATGAGGTGGGCATAAGCACCTGAACAGAAGTTTAACAACGGCATAAACGTGAATGGTCAGTAAACATATGAGAACATGTTCCTGATCATCAGCAATAAGAGAAATGCAAATTAAAACAACTATGAGGTACCACCTGACACCCTCAAGGATAGCCCAATTCAAAGAATCAGAAAGCAACAAGTGTTGGAGGGGCTGTGGGGAGACAGGAACTCTCATCCACTGCTGGTGGACCTGTAATTATGTAAGTCACTATGGAAATCGATCTGGCAAGAACTAAAACATGGAAATTGAGCTACCATATGACCCAGCAATCCCCTACTGGGCATATACCCAGGTGAGGCAAGAAATAAACCACAGCCAAACAACTGTGCTCCAATATTCATCCCGGCACAGTTCACGATTGCAAGGAGTTAGAAACAACCCAAATTTCCATCAACTGATGAATGGATTAAAAACTGTGATACATACATACAATGAAGTACTACACATCACTAAAAAGCAGTGATGAACACATGAAACACCTTGCCACATGAAAATAACTAGAGGAAATTATGATAAGCGAAGTAAGCCAAGCACAAAAGGATAAGTAAATGAGTCTGCTAAGGGAACAAAAAAACATATAATCGAAAATGTGGGTGAGTGCAGAGTGGAGACTCAAAGCCCAATGGTAGCCAACCGGACACCCCTTGCTGAGGGGCTGTGGGGAGGAGATGAACCAGGCAGGGAGCAGGGTAGCAACAATGAAACATATATCTTTCCTCTAGTTCTTAAATACTTCCTTCCCCCCAATATCATGATCCCAATTCTACCTTGCAAATCTGGCTAGGCCAGAGGATGTACATTGGTACAGATAGCAACTGGAAGCACAGGAAATCCTGGACAGATGACTCCTCCAGAACCAGTGATGAGAGTGGCAATGCCTGGAGGGTGGAGGGAATGTGGGGTAGAAAGGGGGAACTGATTACAGGAATCTACATATAGCCTCCTCCCTGGGGGAGGGACAGCAGAGAAGAGGGCAGGGGGAGATGTCAGACAGTGTAATATATGACAAAATAATAATAATATATGAATGATGAAGGGTTAACGAGGTAGGGGGGAGTGGGGAGGGAGGGGAAAAATGAGCAGCCGATATTAAGGGCTCAAGTAGAAGGCAAATGTTTTGAGAATGATGATGGCAACAAATGTACATATGTTCTTGAAACAATGGATGTATGTATGGATTGTGATAAGAATTGTACGAGCCCCCAATAAAATGATTTCAAAAAGAAAAAGAATGCAAAGGGGCATAGGGGAAAAGTTTGTATACAAATGTTCCTGGGTGAGGTCCAGGTAGTTTGTGAGGGGCCAGACCAAATCCAGGTATACATATGGTAGCCAACTAAAAATGAGGTGGGGGGGAGAAGAAAAAATAAATGGGTAGCAGAGAACAGGGTACTAACCCACCCAAGCAGACGGTATTGTTTATAGCTCCACAGGGAAAGAGGGATCAAAGTTCAACCTGGTGCCCCAAGATGTGAATGCAATATATCAGCATGAAGCAGAGAACCAGTAGGGAGATCTGAGGAGTGGATCCCAATCCCAAGTATGTAGATAGCACCCCCTCCCCCAAGAAGTATTTACTTCAGAGGACAGCACTGAAAGTGTAGCTCAGCGAGAGGGACATGCCTTATGAGAGCACACGAGATCAAATGAAGGGGGAGGAAGAGAGAGTGGAGCACATCCTGGCCCACCAAGCCTTGAGGACAATATTCCCATTCAGAGCAGCCAAGGCACAGAGAGGACCATATGGCTGGCCCCACTATAAGACACGAGATCCCTCAATGACCCATAGCCCTACAGGGGACAACACTGGAGACACAGTGTGGGAATTGCACCTAATGTGACCCCACCACACCGAGGCAAAACACTAAGGAAGGGCATGCAACAGAACAGCAAGGAAAACAGAACAAGGAAGTTCTCAGGGAATACCAAAAATAGACTTTGTGGCCCAGGCATGGCACCCTATCAGACTTAACCTGAAAACACTCCTAAAGGTCAACAAACAGACCTTGAACTATTTACAAGCTTTTTTTTTTTTGGTCATTGGGGTTTGTTGTTGTTTTCTTTATTTTTGTTGTGTTTTGCTCTGTCTTGTTTTTGTGCACATTATTATCTCTGCGGATCTATCTAAATAAGAAAGGTGGGTTAAATAATCTGGAGGAGAAAGCAATGAGAACGGCAGATCTTGGGGGAGATGGGAGAAGGAAAGTAAATGGTGTTAACAAACCCAGGGACAAGGGAACATCATGTGATCCAAAACTGGTGGTGAGGAGGGTGTAAGAGACCTGGTAGGGAGTGATTAAGGGCAATGTAACTGAGAGGAATTACTGAAATCCAAATGAAGACTGAGCATGAAAGTGGGACAAGAGAAAAATAAAAAGAAATAGAGGAAGGAACTAGTAGGCAAAGGGCATTTATAGAGGTCTAAATACAGGCATGTGCATATGTAAATATATTTATATATGATGGAGAAATAGATCTATGTGCTTATATTTATAGGTTGAGTATTAAGGTAGCAGATGGACATTGGTCCTCCACTCAAGTACTCCCTCAATACAAGAACATTTTTTTTTATTAAACTGATATTTCATGATGCTCACCTTTCTGACACAATCACTGAGGACAAAGCAGGTGCGTAAGCAAATGTAGTAAAGAAAGCTGATGGTGCCTGGCTATCAAAAGATATAGCATCTCTGGTCTTAAAGGCATGACGACAAACAGCTGAGAAGCAGCAACATCCACATGGAAGAAGCACATCAGTCTGTGTGATCATGAGATGTTGATGAGATCAGGTACCAGGCATCAAAAAAATCATATCATTGTGAATGACGGGGAGTGCGGAATAGAGTCCCAAAGCCAATCAGTAGGCAACTGGACATTCCTTTACAGAAGGGTCACTTGGAAGAAATGAGCCAGTCAGGGTGCAGTGTAGCAATGATGAAACGTACAAATTTCCTCTAGTTCTTTAATGCTTCCTCCCCGCCACTATTATGATCCCAATTCTACCTTATAAACCTGGCTAGACCACAGGATGTACACTGGTACAGATAGGAAGCAGAAACACAGGGAATCTAGGACATGTTAACCACTCAGGACCAGTGGTGAGTGTGGTGATACCCGGAGGGTGGAGGGAAGGTTGGGTAGAAAGGGGAAACTGATCATATGGATCTACCTATAACCCCCTTCCTAGGGAATGGACAACAGAAAAGTGGGTGAAGTGAGATGTCAGACAATGTAAGACATGACATAATAATAATTTATAAATAATCAAAGTTTCTTGAGGGATGAGTGTGGGACAGGAGGGGTATAAATGAGGAGGTGATATCAAGGGCTCAAGTAGAAAGCAAATGTTTTGAGCATGATGATGGCAACAAATGTACAAATATATATGACACAATAGATGTATGTGTGGATTGTGATAAAAGTTGTATGAGCCCCCAATAAAATGTTTTTTAAAAACCCCTACCTTACGGAACTCACAAGATTGTTAAACAGAAGACACATGTCAATTATTGTTGTATAGTTGAAAGAACAATTGCCCACCAAAGGCCTGAGATGACCTGGGATAAGTAACTTGCCTGACTATTTTGATTCCAGATTCACCATAGATAAAATGAAGAGTAAGGTTAAATGATTTCATTGGTTTCTTCTAGCTCTGTAATTATATAATTTTACCATATTGTCCAATGACTGCCCTCATCCAGAGACAAGCTGCACTTCCATTACCTTTAAGGCCCTGTAGAGAAATACAACCGTCCTAAGGAGAATATTCTGGATAGAATGTCAGTTGTGGATAGGGCTAAGTTTAGCTGTGCTCACACATATACATCAGGTTCTTGGATCCTTAGGTCCCAGAAACCCACTTTCACTGTCATTGCCTCCAAACCCCCACTTTCTTCCTCATACCCATTTCCCAGAGTGAGATTATAAGCATCAGTGCATACGTGTTTGACAGAGGATATTTCTACATGTGCATTTGCTTATACTGCAGATTTAACCAGGAATGTAGTAGAGTACATAGGTGGAAAAATTATGCAAACTTCTTAAACGTAGCCAAGCAAGCCGAGGGAATGATTTGGGACTGGGACCATGGTCCCACCAAGGACAATGGTCTTGGGAGATGCCAAGATTAACTGCAATAACATAGCCACAAAAACAGTGTTCTACAGTCTACTTTGGTGAGTATTAACTGGTATCTCAAAAGCTCATCAATGGCCATCTAAGGTACAACTCTTGGTCTCTCCCTATCCAGAGCAAAGAAGAGTGAAGTAATTCGAAGACATATAGAAACAATTAGTTCAATAGACTAATGGATCACATGAGCATCATCAGTCTCTATCACTTAAAGACCAGAAAAACTAGATCGTGGTTGGCTACCATGATCATCTGCCTGAAAGGGATCATGTTAGAATAGAAACTCCTGGATCCAGTGGGAGAAAAATGTAGAACGAAACTCGAAATCATAAAGATCAGGCTTACTCGTTGGATAAAGACTGGTGGAACCACTGAAACTGTGATCCTGAGTCACTCTTCAGGTCTAGAAAGGAACTCACACCTGTGGCTCGATTTTCATCCAAACAATAGACAGGTCTATAAAAGGAGCCAAAAGGGGCAGAATTTACCAAAGGACAAAGTTCAGGAGCATTTAAGAAAGGAGGAATAGAAACAGGAAACAGGAAGGAAGTTGGGTAAGTGATGTTATGTTGTAGGGAGTTCAATCAATTATATGAAAAAGGAAGTGTATGAATTGTTGAATGGAAAATTGATCTACTCTGTAAACCTTCACCCAATTCACAATAAAAAAATTTCAAGAAAAAGTTGAAAAGATTACTCAAATGATTAAACTATTCTATGAATATCCTCTGTCACCGAAGGGAGTCTTAACTTGGGGAAGATAAAACAAACAAAATTCATTATTTTAAAATATTTTTATTAAAAGTGGTGGCATGAGGAAGTTTTAAGACAATGGAAAGCTTCATTGGTGACAAAAAGGCCAGGAAAGTTACACTAACAATTTTCCTCCACTACAACAATGAACTTGTGCATTGTATGGGGATAGGAAGGGCTGTCTAGGTGAATTAATTGGGAGATCTTAACTTATCCTCCCTATAGCCCTGATTTTGCCACTTCAGACTTCTCTTTGTTTCCCAACTCAAAGGATGTTTAAATGAATGCAATATGAGTTCCTTGAAGTGTCAAAATTGCCATATTAATGGTATAAATCAAAGAAAGCAGAACTCTTCAGGGAAGGGTTAGAGAGATAACATCACTGCCTTTAGAAGTATATAGAGGGAAATATATTGAGAAATAATGACTTCTCGTTTTGATATTTTTGTTTAATAATGGTTTCTATAATTTTGTAACTGCATATATATTTGCCTATATTTTCAACTCAACTGGTTTGGTAGATGAGGTTGTGGGTATAAGAGTCTTACCTTCTTGCCCCATTTCCTTCTCAATAACTTAGGGATTTATCAGGAAGTCCTATAGCTCTGTATGTCAATATGAAATCCATTTGACCACATGATCCTTATTGCTTCTTCCAATTTTTAGTTTCTGAAATTATTTAGATGGGACTTTCTATCTAGCAACGACCTTGTTCCAGGCTTAGCTTGACTGAGCACAGCAAGCTCTCAGATTTCACTGACAATACACTTGGAAGTAAGATGGCCCTGGGTGTGGGTGGGGGGTTGGGTATGGGTGGAATCACTGGCTTCATTAATGGAAATATTGATGAAAAAACAGCTGAGGACCATCTACTATGTTTCCTAGGACCCAGTGTGCAGCAGTGGGGATATGCGCATGGGGTAATGTACGTAGGGAGATATTTGAGTTTATCAAATCTGTGTGATGACCTCAAGCATCAAGCGTCAAAGGAGTCCATTTCCTATTTTCTTCTTCTAAGATAGTCCTAACCCTAAGGAATAAAGGAAAGGATTCACCAGCATCTTGTACAGCTTCTCTAAATGTCTCTTGAACTTCCTCTGCCTCCACTCTCCCCTCCCACACACAGGCCCCTGTAAGGCCCCTTTTTCCTTTCTTTCCAGTAACCCTTTAGTGATAATCCTTTTGTGTGTCCGTTCCTTCTGCCAATTTTTAAATCATTTTATTGGGGGCTCATACAACTTTTATCACAATCCATCCATACATCCATTGTATGTCAAGCACATTTGTACGTTTGTTGCCCTCAACATTCTCAAAACATTTGCTTCCTACTTAAGCCCTTGGTATCAGCTCCTCATTTTTCTCCTCCCTCCCCACTCCCCTCTCCCTGATGAGTCCTTGATACTTTAGAAATTATTATTATTTGTCATATCTTACACTGTCCGATGTCTCCCTTCACCCACTTTTCTGCTGTCCATCCCCAAGGGAGGAGGTTATATGTAGATCCTTGGTTCCCCATTTCCAACCTACCTTCCCTCCACCCTCCAGTATTGCCACTCTCACCACTGGTCCTGAAGGGATCATTTTTCCTGGATTCCCAGTTTCTGGTTCCTATCTGTACCAGGGTACGTCTTCTGGTCTAACCAGAGGAAAGTTGTATGTTTCATCATTGCTACACTGCACCCTGACTGGCTCATCTCCTCCCTGCAACCCTGCCCCAAGGGAATGGTCAGCCAGTTGCCTACAGATGGGCTTTGGGTCCCCAATCTGCACTCCCCCTCATTTACAATGATATTATTTTTTGTTCTTTGATGCCTGATCCCTGATCACTTCGACACCTTGTGGTCACACAGGCTGATGTGCTTCTTCCATGTGGGCTTTGTTGCTTCTCAGCTAGATGGCTGCTTGTTTACCTTCAAGCCTTTAAGACCCCAGATACTATCTCTTTTGATAACTGGACACTATCTGCTTTCTTCACAACACTTGCTTTTGCACACATTTGTCTTCAACAATCGTGTTGGGAAGGTGAGCACCATGGAATGCCAATTTAATAGAACAAAGTGTTGCTGCATTGAGAAAGCACTTGAGTGGAGGACCAATGTCCATCTGCTACCTTAATACTAAACCTATAAATATATGCACATAGATCTACTTCCCCAACATCATATATAAATACAGTAACATATCTACATGCCTGTATTTAGACATCTATAAATGCCCCCTTGCCTCCTAGTACTTTCCTCTATTTCCTTTTACTTTCCTCTTGTCCCACTATCATGCTCAGCCTTCATTTGGGTTTCAGTAATTCTTCTTGGTTCCATTGCACTTGATCAATGACTACCAGTCCTCTCACACCCTCCTTGCCACTGAATCTGGATCACTTGTTGTTTCCTTGCCTTCTGCCCATTTTAAGCATGATTTCCTCTAGGTTAAAATATTGGAGAAGGTATTGGATTGTGATGGGTCTCACCTTCCTATTGGGAAGGTATCATGTGCCTGTGAACAAGAGCATGCACACAGGGTGTGTCCCTCAGTTCAAGCGGATGTCACATGACCATAATTGAATGCAACAGTCTTTCCCAGAAGCTGACAGAAAGCATCTTTTGCTGAACACTGTTTTCTAAAACTCCAGCCAAAATAGGAATCCTGTTAAATCCAGGGCTCTATGGCTTTTAAGGGACACTAAGAACAGAGCTCTGGTAGTGTAGTGGTTTTGTGTTGGGCTGTGATCCCGGTGGTTAGCAGTTAAAAACTACCAACAGCTCCATGGGAGGAAGACTGGGCTTTCTACTCATGTAAGCAATTACAGTCTCAAAGCCCATTAGGTGGTCAGCATTGACTTGAGGGCAATGACAGGGTTTTGTGAGGGTTGTTTTTTTTTTTTTGTGTGGAAGAACTACATCGCACCCTGATTGACTCATCTCCTCCTCTAGACCCCTCTGTGAGGGGATCTTCAGCGTCCGACAAATGGGCTTTGGGTATCCGCTCTGCACTTCCCCCTTCATTCACTATAGTAAGATTTTTTTTTATTTCTTTTTGTATTTCTGATGATGCCTTTTACCTGACCCCTTCGACACCTCGTGATCGCACAGGCTTGTGTGCTCCTTCCATGTGGGCTTTGTTGCTTCTGAGCTAGTAATGCTATCTTTTTAATGAACTTTTCTTAATTAGGTTATTTTCTTTTTGGTGTGCTAGCCAGAGCTACATGCAATATCCCAAGGATAGCACACATCACAATTTTCTAAAATGGAAAAATATTGTCTTCTCCTTTTGACCTCTAATAAATGATTTAAACAGATAGTACTCTGAGAAAACAGTCCTCCAACTCCAAAGCTACCTTTGGTGTACTGGTGCATTATTTAATGTATAAGTACTGGGCCTTTGTGTTACATTTTTCTACTCTTTTCCTGTTGAGGCCTACAAGGGTTAGTACTTAACCCTGGGAGTAGTGGGTAGGGTTTTGCCAGAAATGAGAAATCATTTTAACTATTAATCATTCAAGGAAGTGGAAGAGAATCGGAAGATAGAAACTACAAAGAGGATCCTTGAGATCCAGGAAGAGACGGGGATTGGAAACATCTATACTGGAAGGAATATAGATGTGCAGTAATGTGTAACTATTAAGTGGCACACAAAGACGTACCATGTTTGTGGATTAAAAAACTCACTGTACTGTTTGTAATTAATGCCGCTGATTTGAACATGTAGGAATGGTTTGATTGTGTATGGTTTTGCTGTGTATATTCTCAACAACAACAAAATGAAAGTTTAAAGATAAAAGCAAAGAAAAGGTTACTTGACCTTTACCACCTACCTTACCCAAATATCACTTCAAGATGAATTATAGATCTGAATGTGAAAGATAAAACAATAAAGTTTGACGAAAAAAAGCACAGAAGAATAGCTTCATGATTTACGGGTAAGCAAAAGCTTGTTTGTAAAAAGGATGCAAATGTGGTCGCCATAAAGAAAGAAAATATGTTAGCTGCATTAAAATTTGGAGCTGCTGTTCAAGAGGCATCATTAAAACAGTGACAAAGAGAGCCACATAGTGGGAACAGGTATGTAAAACATGTTTAACTTACAGAGCATGTATCTAAAATACATTTATAAAATCCCTACTAATCAATACTAATAATAACACATAGACAACTCAATAGAAAAAGGAGCCAGAGATTTGGAACAGCAATTTACAAAAAGGACAAAAAATTAAACACAAAAAAACTAACTTTATTACTTACTATGGAAATGTACCTTTGAACTGTAATTGGATATAATTTCACCTTCCCTCAAAAACAAACTCACTGCCATCAAGTGAATCCTGACTCATAGTCTCCTTAGAGGGTGAGTTAAAATGCCCCACACGGTTTTGAGACTGCAACACTTCATGGGAGGAAAAAGCCTCACCTTTCTCTCACAGAGTGGCTGGTGGTTTCTAACTGCTGACCTTGTAGTTAGCAGCCCAGTGCATAACCGCTACACTACTAGGGCTCCTTCACATCCGCTAGAATGGCTTAATGCCAAAGAAAAACTACAATTGTAGAGTTCTTATATACTGATGTGTAGGGGTGTAAATCGAGACAATTACCTTTGAGACCTATTTAGTCACATCTATTAAAACACGTGTATACTTATAGCTCAGCAATTCCACTCCTACATATATTTCCCCCTAAAAAGGGTGTACATGTGTTCACCAAAAGTCATGTACTATATAATGTTTTAATAAGCTGCATTCACGAAGCTGCAAAATGGGATAAACTACATGTCTCTTGAATCAGAATAGCTAAGTTGTATATCCATACAATGGAATACTAAACAGCAATGACACCAAACAAATTCTAACAAGAAAGAAGCCAGACACAAAAGAATGTATATATGTGAGCCAATTGTATGAAGTTTCGGAAAAAACAGACATAGAAATTGATCTACGTTAGAAGTTAGGATAGTGGTGACTGTAGGGAGTAGCAGCAATAGTTGAACTCGTAGGAGGGAGACTTTGGAGGTGCTGAAGTGTGGTGTTTCTTGATCTGGAGGCTCATTCCATGGGTGTGTTCACTTCATCACATTGCATCCTCGTGTTAAGTGCATTCTTTGGAAAGTGATTTGTACTTAGACTTTAAAAAACAAAACAAAATGTGTACCTATACTATGGAGGTGTGCTTGGGGTTGAAGAGGCTAGAACTCTAGCAAAAAAGTCTTCCCATTGGGTTCCCAGAGAATGGGATAGTGCTGGAATTCCAGAAAGTAAAACCCTGAAAATCAGATTCTATAGCTTTCTGGCACACTGTGTTGATGTCTGAGAGTTAATCCACGCCTGTAGGAAATTCATGAATTGTATGATCCATGAATCGAGTTGTGATAAATATAGGAAACGTTCATTTGTTTAGGGGCCAGAGTATTAAGATTGTTACTTATCTTAGGTTAACTTATTTTAGGTTTGTGGTTGTCATAAACGCAAGAGAGAAGGTAACATTGGGAACACAGTCCAGTCCCGAGTTAGGGTAGTTGAAAAAGTTACATTTCTCAGACGCCCTTGTAGTTATTATGACCACGGACTGAGTTTTGGCCAATATGGGTAGAACCAGTGGAAGAGAAATGTATCACTTCTAGGCCTGGTCTAGGAAAACCTCCCTTGCGTGTTCTTCCATGGTTTTGTCTTGTTTTAAAAGTCCCTACCTGGTACAAATGGGCAGAAATGGAAAAGACTGGTGAAGTTAGACAGCCTCCGTCAGGTTGGCTTTGAAAATCTCGTGGAGCCGAGTCCTTCCGCCCCTCGGACTCCGTTCGATGCTAAAACTGGGGTTTGTTTTGTCACACACTGGCATTTTCTTAACTAATATATTGAGAATAGTAAAAAATGTCTTATAGAATCGCTACTCTTTGTCCCCTTATAATCTACAAAAGCTTACTAGCTTGACCTTCCCTTCACTTCCTCTTACCTCATAAGTCATAGTATCGAATAAGCATTTATTAGGTTGCAAGATCACACTCAAAAGATTCTTTGTCATCTTTACATTCACCTTGTTACACTAACAATATCTTTCCACATATTTTTCCTTTACTACTTGGTGACTAAAAGAGTTTAGGAATATCTTTAATTACACAATGTCCATTTTTCCATTATATTAACATTTACATTACATATTTCATTGCAAGGTTTCTAGCCCCAAGTCACTGCCTCTAACCTTCAGGTTTCTCTCTTTCTCTCTCTCTCTTTTTAGAAAAGCTCATTGTAATATCCATTGAGACATACTGACTGAGGCCAATGCTAACTTGTTAATTGTTAAAAGCAATGGGCTCTTTTGGGTCCTTATTATACTGGACGTCTCTGACACATTTGATGGTGTTAATTCACTTTTGAAAACTCTCAACTCCCTTATCTTCATAAACCCCAGACTGCTGGTATGCCTTCTCTCTCTCTAATGGTCCTTTTTGGATCTCCTTTTTGAACTTTTCCCCTATTTTGTTCTAAAAATCTTGGGGTTGCCCAGTGTCCCATTTTCAGTTTATTTTCCCCAGGATTAGGTGATTTTATCTACGTTCATTATTTCTTATATTATTTCCTCCCTTCGGTGCCTCATAGCAGAGTGAGCGATCTTAGATGTCCATTTGACAGTCTTCAAGTTAAAAACCAGCCCACGCCTCTCTCCCCAGTCATTCTTTACAGAATATATGCCAGCCTACTGAATAAGATTTACAAAACCCTTGTCTAAATCAATTCACACTTTTTCAGACTATAATGTCTACTCCCACTCCTACTTCTTTTTGTCATTTAAAATTTTACTTTAGATTTTGTCTCTAGCAGGAAACCTCTCATATTCTCCCATGCTGCTCAGGCTTGTGTGGGTGACCTTTCTTTGTCTTTGACTCCTACACTCTGCCTAGCTGACTCGGGAATTTCTGATTGATTTAAAGTGAACTCTATGTTTGCTCCAGGTTCTAGGACGAATTCCTAGGTTCTTTGTAATGGGAGCCCTGATGGCAAACTAGGTTACATATTGGGCTGCTATAGAAACCATCAAGAAAGATGAGGCTTTCTACTCCCATAAAAGGTTTGTCTGGGAACCCCACAGGGATTCTGTCCTCTTCTGTCCTATGAGCTGCTATCAACTTGATGGCAGTGTTGTAATGAACACACACACACACACACACACACACACACACACACTTACAATGAGATCAATTCACCAAGAAATTGGTTGAGGCCAATACAGGAGGTAAGTGGTGAGTAATAGATAGAATAATGCCATTGTTCAAAAACTAGGAGGATCATTATTTCTAAAATGTCTTTCCTCTTTCTTGCTGTTTTACGCTAACAGAAGTCAGAGTAAACACAATTCCCCCCACCTTCTGAAACCCCACCATAATCCCTTGGACAGAATGCCAGTTGGCCCACACCAACAAATCATTCCATAAGACATGGCTCAGCGCCATTCATCTAATGTACTGAAGGCCCTGGAGTGCCAAGGTCATGCAGCCTATTGGGGGAGGGAGGCCTGGGCGGGGAGGCCCACAGAATGAAGAAATGCATTCAACATTAATGCCTGAATTCACTGAGAATCTTCCCACGGGTAGCTGAGCTCGCTCGCTCTCCCTTCCTCCCACCCCAAAGGCATCCGGGTTTCCACTCTCCCTCTCCTTTCCTTTGAAAGCCCGGGGTCCCTTTTTCCAGCTTTTCTTACCCTTCTGGTCTCCTACCTGTCTGGATCAGAAGAAGGTAGACAAAAGGAGTCAGACTCAGGGCCCTGGAGCCTCTGGACAGGGCTCCCCTTTCTCTCTTCATTTTGGGTGGCATTCTCCAGCTCTGGTGCAGACAATTAGCATGATTTCTCCACTCTGGGCACGTCCCTTTGTACCACTTGGAGTTTTTCTGCCTGAATACAACTCTGCCAACTTCCCTCTGAATACACAGAGCTCTGTGTGTTGCTGGGCTTGTTTTTTGCTCTCCCTCAGACCTGGAATTTTCTAGTTTCAAAGTCCTATATCCCCAGTTTGGAAGTGGGTATCTGCTTAGGAAAAACAAATCAATATAAGGTTCAATACAGTGGGTCCTGGTGGCTAAGTAATCCTTGGCTGGTTTCCTCTGGGCCCCACTACCAGTAGGAGATGGGGATCTGGGCTAAGAGGGGGAACTTGGCAGGAATATAGCCTAAACTGAACAGGAAGACAGACTAAACGGAACGTTTTGTTCCCACCCATCTTGTCTCCAACCTGCTATTCCTGGTCTTGGGGAGAATACATATAGGGAAAGACCTCCATAAATCCTAAAAAAAAAAAGTAGAGACGTTTTTTTAATGGAAATTTTTAAAAACTTGGAAATGAGAGATTCTATCAATTGTTGAAGAAACAGAAGCCCCCACTCCCCACGCAACCTGGTATTCTAGTCTAAAGGAAGAAAGTGGAATAATGGCTTGAATTCTATATTTATTATACCTGGCTTTATCCTGCTTTGTTCCCTCTTGTCACAGAGTCATACAGATGCTGGGACTTCTTTCCAGAAATCACTGAATCCAGCCAGTTTTCTAAAATAAGTCAGAATGAAGAGGAAAGTAAAAGGCCTAACAGCCAGCCCCTCAGAGTAATGTTACTAGCTCAACACCCTAGCCTTTCAGATTGGGAGTGGAGGCGGTGTGTGTGTGTGTGTCACCATCAGTCTACCCTGGGCTCTCAGCCACAGTTACTCACCAGAACTCTCAGTGGAATGTACATTTTATTGACTCCGTGATCCTAGGACAGTCTCACAACATCTTTGAGCTCCAGCTCTGTCAGCTGTAAAATGAGGGAAATGATATACTCCATACAGGAGCTATTGGTCATGGAAGTGTTGATGATGATTTGATATAAGGCAGTGGTTTTCAACCTTCCTAATGCCGTGACCCTTTAATACAGTTCCTCCTGTTATGGTGATCCCCCAAACATAAAATTATTTTTGTTGCTACTTCATAACTGTAATTTTGCTACTGTTATGAATCATAATGTAAATAAATATCTGATATGCAGGATGTATTTTCATTGTTACAAATTGAACATAAATTAAAGGATAGTAATTAATCACAAAAATAATATGTAATTATATATTGTGACATATTTATTTCTAGTTAAAAATAAATGAAAGGGGTCGCGACCCACAAGTTGAAAATCGCTGATATAAGGAAATACCTAGGAAATCCTTTGTTATAGAGATTTTGTTTTTTGATAGAGAGATGCTGAATTCAGAAAGAACTATTGCAATAAAGAGACTGCGCTAATATTTCCAAGAGTCTTGGGGGTAAGCCAACAACAGAGTTTTTATTTATAGAGACAAGAGTAAACCAAAACCAAATGCATGCTGTTGAGTCTATTGTGACGTATGGCCGCTCTATAGATCATAGTGTTTCTGATGCTGTAAATGCACACACACATTATTTTTATACTTACCCGATCAGGCATTCATTTTATTTATTTAAACACTTGTGTGTGTGTGAACTCTCTAAGGATTTCCAGAGCAAGGTCAGATTTTCAATAAACAATTCATGCATATGTTGTTGCATTACAATGTTTCAGTCCCCACAATGCAACATTACTTATCTCACTTCCGAAGGTCCCCACTTTCATTCTGCCTTCTTTCCTAACCTTTTGAACTTTGTCTTTGAGTCAATACTGTCTTTTTGATCCCAGATGGTTGATTATACTAAGGTATGCATACCTCTCTAGTGCTATTGTTCCCTCATAAACCTATTGTTTGAAAATTGAGCCACAGGTGTGAGTAAGCTCCTTTCTGGAAATTCCTGAAAGATTAAAAAGGACCATGTCTCAGTGGTTTCATTAGTCTCTATGGAATAAAAAAGCTTAGTATTTTTTATGATTTTGAATTTTGTTTCATGGTTTTTCTCTAAGTCTATCCAGGAGTAGTGATCTTATCGAGTCTGGTCTCAGCATCTTGGAGGCTGATGTTCGTGTGGTCCATTAGTTCATTGGACTAATTGTTTTCATGTGTCTGGTTTTTTCCCCTCTTCTTTGCTCTGGACAGGGAAAGACCAATAGTTGCATGGCCATTCATGGGCTTTTACGACCCTGGCTGTACTCATCAAAATAGGATGTGGACCTGACTTTATGGATTATGTCATGCCACTTGAAGTCATCCTACTGTTCTGGATTCCCAAGTAACTCATTTCCTCAAAATGTTTGATATTGTCTAAAAGAAGTTTTAATAACTTTGCTTCCTTTATGCTCCACCACATTCATGAATATACTCGAAATATAGGTAAGCACAGTGCAAGGTCAAGTGAATAAGGTGTGTGGGGCAAGAGAGGCATGCGCACGGAGATGGCTGTGTGAGCAGGTGCTTTGTGGTGGTGAAACCAGTTCCCTGTTTGCCACAATCAAGACTTTTTTTGTAGCACATTATTACAAAATCTTTTCAGAACCTCTAAATAAAAAGCTTTCACAGGGGTCACCTAAGACCATTGGAAAACACATTTCTGATGGCCTTAGGAACCGAGACACTGCTCCTCTATATACGACCACATACGAGTAACGTGTGAAGATTAATACCCATGCTACACCATGTTTCAAGACAAAATTTCATTTATTTAGAAATAAATTAGAAATAAATATTTTAAAATATATAATTACATATTGTTTTGTGATTAATCACTATGCTTTAACTATGATCAATTTGTAACAATGAAAATACATCCTGCATATCAGATATTTACATTATGATTCATAACAGTAGCAAAATTACGGTTATGAAGTAGAAATGAATATAATTTTATGTTTGGGGGTCACCATAACATAATGAATTGTATTAAAGGGTCACGGAATTAGGAAGGTTGAAACCAACTGATCTACAGACATTGCTTTTACAGAAAAGTTCACTGTGACCAGAGAGCACCTTCCCAGGTGACGCCACTGGGTGCACTAACTCAGGGCGAGTTGCCGGATACTCACCTCATAGAAAAAATATGTACTATGAAAGCTCTACTCCATCCAGCGCAGTTCTGGTTTTTGTGGGGTACCCCCTCATATAGCAGTATTTATCTCTTTCCTTTAAGAGATGATATCTTAAACTTTTTCCCCTACCCTTTCTCTGGCATTCATGCAGTGATATTTTATGTCGTGATAAGGTCAAAGTTTACAATTCTCCACTTGGTCATTCCTACCAAACCCCGGTTTGGGATTTGTGAATTCAATGCTTGTCTTTTTAAATATTCGTTTTACACGCTGAGGAAAACACTGAATAGGCAAAAATTTAAGAAGACATTAATTATTGCATAGCCCATCTGAGCTGAGGAAGAAGGAGAGCTGGAAGCCTTGGTTTTGAACTTTACAGAGGAAGGCTAAACAATACTCTGGAATAGGAAAATTCAACCTTTTCTTTTTTGTTTCTATGTACTTGACTTTCCTCATGGACTCTTCCTCCTTGAATGAATTTCTGCCCTTCAACAAAGATAAGCTGTTCATAGGTAGATGGCTTTACTTTTAGGTTCTCCGTTCTGTTCCATTGGTCTATGTGTCTATTGTATCAGTGCCAAGTTGTTTGGCTACCATGGTTGTGTAGTAGGGTTAGAGACTGAGAAATGTAAGACCTCCTACTTTGTTCTTCCTCTTGAGTAGCATTTTATTTAACTGGAGTCTATTTCCTTTACATATAAAATTGGCCATTAGTTTTTCCATCTCTTTAAAGAATGATGATGGAAATCTGGATTGGGATTACATTCTACCTTGTAGATCACTTTGAGTACTATCGACATTTTCACGTTTAATCTTTTCATGAGTATGGTCTATTTTTCCAATTATGTAGGCAGTACATTGATCTCATGCCATATTTCCTGCCAGTCCAAGTAACCATCAGTGGAGTGCTGTCTTTGGATTCATTTGATTTTGCACCTGTCAGCCTGTGGTCTTGCTCCCTCCTTTCCCTGCTTCCTGGGTCATCAGCCCCCACAGCTTCATGAGTCAGGAGAAGCCTCCACCTTACCATCTGATCCATGGACATGAACTGGACTGGATTTACTCACTTCTACAATGATATGAGCCATTTCTTGATACAAATCTCTTTCTATATACATTACACATATAAGCATCACTAGTTTTGCTTCTCTAGAGAACACAGTCCAACACAGGAGTTGTTTTGTTTTTTGATGAGCTGATCAATTTCTTCTTTTGTTATTGGTCTGTTCAAATTTTCTATCTAAGTCTGATTTTATTGAGGTATATAGTGTGTTTGTAGAAAATTTTCAAATTCTAGGTTTTCAAATTTATAGGATCATAGTTATTCAGAGTACTGTTATTAAACTTTTTATTTCAGTTGACTATTTTATGATAGTCCCCATTTCAATTATGGTCAGGGGGAAATCATCAGAGGCTGATTATATGTGTAGATCTTGCAAATGTATTTTGAATGTCCACTGTCATCCATAGCCTTCTACAAACCAGAACTTCACAAATTAAGCTCTGATACCATCTTTTCCATCAGATTTGGATTATATTACATACAATCCTTGGATCACAAATGGTGTGCTCCTTCCATGTGGACTTAGTTGTCTCAATTAAATGACTGCTTGTTTGACAACAAGCTTTTAGGATCCCAGATCCTATTCTTTTGGACAGCTGGGCATCATCTAGATTCCTCACCACACTTTGTTGTAGCACTTATGCCTTCCACGTTTACTTCACGAGGGTCTGTATTAGGCAGGGCCATGTCATAAGAACGAATTATTCTTAGGTTGTAGCTAGGATTAAGTGCAAGCCCCAAATCCATTCCCAAACCTGTTTTTTATCTGTCTATGGTTCATCTTAGAGACATCTTTCTCATTTTGTGGTAGAAAATCTGATTACCTCGCTGGAGCATAAATTCCTTCTACTTATAGTGCCATTGATTTAACCTGTGATAATATATTTAAAACAAAATTGAGAAAAGGAGTTAAGCAAGTATAGGCCAACTACAAACTGCAATAAGTAGATCATTCACTTGTATAGATTAAATCCTTATGTGACTGCAGACTGTTCGCACAAACAATGGGAGATGACTGACACTGGCAAACTAAAGTGTGTCGGAATAATACATATTTCTTTTTTAAGGTTAAATATTATATAGTGCAATTTATTTTTTTATTTTTGTCCTCTTCATTTCAAAACAATTTTTAAATCATTTTATTGGGGGCTCGTATGACTCGTCACAATCCATCCATATATTCATTGTGTCAAGTACATTTGTACATTTATTGTCCTCATCATTTTCAAAACATTTGCTTCCTACTTAAGCCCTTGGAATCAGCTCCTCATTTCCCCCCTCCCTCCTCACACCCCATTCCCTCATGAACTCTTGATAATTTATATTATTATTATTATTATTATTTTGTTATATCTTATACTGTCCGACATCTCTTTACCCACTTTTCTGTTGTCCATCCCCCAGGGAGGAGGTTATATGTAGATCCTTGTAATCAATTCCCCCTCTCTACCCCACCCTACCTTGATCCCCCCCTCCCCCCCAGTATCGCCACTCCCAGCACTGGTCCTGAAGGGATCATCTGTCCTGGATTCTTTGTGTTTCCAGTTCCTATCTGTACCAGTGTACTTCCTCTGGTCTACACAGATTTGTAAAGTAGAATTGGGATCATGACAGTGGTGGTGGTGGGGGGGCGCCCGGGGCTGGGGAGGAAGCATTTAGGAACTACTAGAGGAAAGTTGTGTGTTTCATCATTGCTACACAGCACACTGACTGGCTAGTCTCCTCCTCGTGACTCTTCTGTAAGGGGATGTCCAGTTGCCTAAAAATGGGTCTTAGGTCCCCAATCTGCACTCCACTTCATTCACAATGATTTGATTATTTGTTCTTTGATGCCTGATGCCTGATCCCTTTGACACCTCGTGATCACACAGGCTGGTGGGCTTCTTCCATGTAGGCTTTGTTGCTTTGAACTAGATGGCCACTTGTTTATCTGCAAGTCTTTAAGACCCCAGATGTTATATCGTTTGATAGTTGGGCATCATCAGATTTCTTCACCACATTTGCTTATGCAACCACTTTGTCTTCAGCTATCGTATTGGGAAAGTGTGCACACAATGATATGATTTTTTTTGTTCTTTGATGTCTGATACCTGATCTCTTCGGCACCTCATGAGCACGCAGACTGGTGTGCTTCTTCCATGTGGGCTTTGTCACTTCAGAGCAAGATGGCCACTTGTTTACCTTCAAGACTTTAAGACACCAGATGCTATATCTTTTGATAGCCAGGCACCATCAGCTTTCTTCACCACATTTGCTTATGCACCTGCTTTGTCTTCAGTGACCCTGTCCAGAAGGTGAGCATCATGGAATGCCAGTTTAATAGAACAAAGTATTCTTGCATTGAGGGAGTACTTGAGTGGAGGCCAATGTCCACCTACTACCTTAATACTAAACCTATAAACATATGCACATAGATCTATCTTCCATAATCTCTATTTCCTTTTACTTTCCTCTTGTGCCATTTTCATGCTCAGCCTTCATTTGGGTTTTAGTAATTCCTCTCTATTACATTACCCTTGATCACACCCTACCAGGCCTCCTACACCCTCCTCACCACCGACTTGGATCACCCGTTGTTCCCTTGTCCCTGGGTTTGTTAACACCACTTCCTTTCCCTCCACTTCCCCCTCTCCCATGTACCCCCGGAACCGTCGGTCTGGTGTTTTCTCCTCCAGATTATTCATCCAGCCTATTTTATTTAAACAGACCTGAGGGGATAAAAACATGCACAAAACAAGAGAGCAAAACAAAGCAACAAAATGAAACAACACCACCACCAAAAAGCCAGTGACAAACAACAAAAAAGAAAAGTCTGTAGTTAGTTCAAGGACTGTTTGTTGGCCTTTAGAAGTGTTTTCTGGTCGAGTCTGATAGGGTGCGAAGCCCTGGCCCCAAAGTCTATTTTTGATATTCTCTGGAGACTTCATTACTCTGTTCCTCTTGTTGTTCTGTTACATTCCCTTAGTGTCAGCCTCGCTGTGGTGGGAACAGATCAGGCACCATTCCCACACTGAGTCTCCAGTGTTGTTCCTTGTAGGGCTCTGGGTCAGTGAAGAATGTTGTGTCTCATAGTGAGACAGGCCATAAGGTCTTCTCTGTGGATTGGCTGCTCTGAGTGGGAATATTGTCCTCAAAGATTGGTGGGCCAGGATGTACTCCACTATCTCTTCTTCCCCCTTCATTTGCTCCTGTGTGCTCTGAAGGGGGATTCCTGGGTCGTATGGTTGCTCAATTTCCATCTGTTTTAGATATCGCCAGATCGATTTCCACAGTGGCAGTTGATGAGAATCCTGTCTCTCCACAGCCCCTCCAACACTTGTTGCTTTATGATTTTTTTGAATTGGGCTATCTTTGAGGGTGTTAGATGGTATCTCGTTGTTTTTTGGGGGGGTTGGGTGTTGGTTTTTTAATTTATTTATTTTTCTCCTTGTTTTAATTTACATTTCTCTTATGGCTAAAGATTGGGAACATTTTCTCATATGTTTATTGGCCATTCTCATTTCTGCCATTGTGAAACTTCTGTTCAGGTCCTTTGCCCACCTCCTCAGTGGGCAATTAGTTTTTTTTTATTTTTGGAAGCTAGCAGAGTGTTGTAGGTTTTAGTAATAAGTCCTTTGTCTGATGTGTCATTGCTAAAGATGTTTTCCCAGTCCGTGGGCTCTCTTATTACTCTCTGTGAATTATTTCGATGTACACAGGTGTTTTATCTTCAGTATATCTCACTTGTCAATTTGTGCCTTCTGTGTGTTTGTGTCCTTCCTTATTTCTGATAGCCTAACTATTCCCTGTGCAAAAGTTCTCAGGTTGGTCCCAATTCCCTCATTGATGGCCATAGTAGTTTAGGCTTCTACTTTGAAGTCTTTTATTCAAGGTTTTTACATTAATTTTATTCTTGTGTGTGGAGTGAGATAGGGGTCTTGCTTCATTTTTCTGCAGGTAGATATCCCTTTTTCTCCCACCACTTGTTGAACAGGGCATCTGCTTCCCATTGGATATTTTGGGGGCCCTTATCAAAGATCAGTTGTCTGTATGCTGATGATTTTATTTCTAGGTTTTCAGTTCTTTTCCATTGGTCTGAGTATCTGTCATTATACCAATACCATATAGTTTTAACCACTGTGACTGTATAATATGTGCTAAAGTCAGGTAAAGCAAATCTTCCCACTCTGTCCTTCTTCTTGAGGCGTTCTCTGTTAATTCTGGGCTTCTTCCCACTCTATATGAAGTTGGTAATCAGTTTTTCCATTTCTTTGAAGAAAGATGAGGGTAATTGTATCAGGATTGCATTAAACTTATATAGTGCTTCCGGCAGAACTATACTTTACTATATTGAGTCTTCCAATCCATGAGCATGGGATAGTGTTCTATTTTTTGAGGTCACTCTTGGTTCCTTGTAATAGTGTTCTGTAGTTTTCCTCATCTAGATCTTTTGTTATTTTAGTCAGGTATATCCCTAGATATTTCAATTTGTGTTTGGCTATTGTGAAGGGTACCACCTTTTTGATCTCCTCTTCTGTGATCTTATCCAACGTGTATAGCAATCCAATGGATTTCTGTTTGTTGACCTTATATCCTGCCACTCTGCCAAACTCCTCTATTGCTTCCAGTACTCCCCTTGTAGAGTTTTTGGGATTTTCGATATATAAAATCATATCATCTGCAAATAACAATAGTTTTACTTTCATTTCAAATTTTATTACACTCTTTTCATTGCTCTTTTAAAAATCATTTTATTGGGGACTCATAACTCTTATCACAATCCATATGTCAAGCACATTTGTACATGTATTGCATCATCATTTTCCTTCCTACTTGAACCCTTGATATCAGTTCCTCATTGTCCTCCTCCCCTCCCCTCCCTTCCTTATGAATGCTTGATAATTTATAAGTTCATAATCACCCCAAATAATACATATCTCAATAAATCAAATAGGGCATTGAAATGGTAAGTAAATAGTAGTCCACCTACCAACAGTTTGATACTCTTGGTATGACTGTCTTCTGCTTCTTCACACACCGTGTAGTTTCAGCCTTTAGTCTTTGGGCTACAAGTGTGTTTGAGATAGACCCCAGTTTTCCTAGTGGGGTTTGTACATCACATACCTCTGGTATGGCCTTTGGAGTATATTATGCACCTCAAAGATCCAGGGCTCAATGTCCCAGTAGTCTATGGAACATGGTCTGGGTCCCAGGGGGTGCTGGACAGAAACTCGGTCCAATATGCCCTATTAGAAGCATGGTACCAGACATACTCTTCCCTTATAAGAGTAGTGTTGGTCTCCCCCCACCCCTCATCTCACTGGCAGGTTGGTCATTCCCCCCGACTTTTTTTCTTTCTTTAACTAACAGAGGTACTCTTGTCTTCTTTAAGACATGTATGCTCCCCTTTCATCCTCGACTTAATTTTCCCATCAGTATCACTTATCACTCTGATAGGAATGTCTGGTAATTTGGGGGAACTTCATCACCTTCTTGCATGGTAGCCAGTAAATGGTCATTTTCCTTTCCCAAATCTTGGAAATCTGAGCCTGGTTGATACGAGGTCTCCTCTGTCAAAGTGATTTTCAAGATCTACATATAGAGAGGATGATGTATGGTCCATGACAACTAGTCTGGGTTTCCACTGAGTTGCTTGGCAGCCTTGTTAGCAAATTGTATGACCTGAATCTTTGGTGTTTTTGTTGAGTTTCTTTCTAGTTGTTCTGACTGTCATTAACAGTGGTGTATTAAAGTCTTCTTCTACTATTGTAGAATTGCCTATTTTTTTTAATTCTACAAAGGTTTGATTTGTGTATTTTGAGGCTCTTTCATTGGGTACATAGATATTTATATGGCTAGGTCCTCTTGTCCAATTTGACCCTTTGATCATCATATAACAGCCTTCCTTGGCCTTTATGGTGGTTTTAGTTTTAAACAGGTCTTATCTAAAATTAATATTGTCACTCCTACTCTTTTTTTAATTGTCACGTGCTTCATATATATTTTCTGAAATTTGAATTTTTAGTCTATTGTCTTCTTTGTGCGTAAAGTGTGCCTCCCGACAGCATATTATTGCTGTGTCTTATTTTCTTATCCATCCTGCTTCTGTCTCTTGATTGGTGCACTTAATACATTTACCTTCAGTGTATTTATTAATAGGTATGAAGTTTGCTATCATTTGGCTCTGTGTATGTTGCTGCTGTTGTTGTTTGTCTGTTTTGTTCCACATAATTTGCTGCACTGAGTTTATTTTATTTGTGAGTTTGCTATCATTTCCTTTGTTGTTGTTTTAGTATTAACAAAATTTATGGTAGTCTCTTTTTAAAATTTTGATAAGAACGCTGTGTTAGGCTGGTTTGACAAGAGAAACAAATCCAGTGACACTCATATGTGTGTAAGAAAAAGCTTTACATCAAGAAGTAGCTATACATCAAGAAAACATCCCAGCTCAGTCCAACTCAAGTCTATAAGCCCAATATGAGTCCATAAGTCCCTCTTCAGACTCACACAGCCACATGCAATGGAGCAAAATGCAGGAAGATCACAGGCCAGTGGGTGAAATCTTGTGACTCCAATGGCGGTGGAAGCATCCCAGGGTTCTGGCAGATCACTGAGTGAGTTCCCAGCAAGAAGGTGAGGGCAGGGAGAGAGAGGGAAGTCCCCAGGACCCTTTTTATGAGAAGGCCACTCCCCAAATGAGGCACCATCAGGCTCTGTCCTGATGGACTGGCTAGATTCCAAGTCCTACACTTTTATACAGCAAGCTGACATGAAATGGTGTAATTACCAGAAAGGCTTATTAATTTTATTTTAAGTTACCCCGTAATTTAGTTTTTCCCTAAATTTAAAACAATTTATTCTGTTTGAAATCATCTTGATTTCCATTCCACTTGGAATTTCTGCATCTACATATGTTATTTCTCTCGTTATTTTGCAATTGTCTTCATTTACAAACTGATATATCTGATTCCCTATTTTTCATCTTGTAGGTTTGTTTTACTTTGGCTACAGCTATTTATGGACTGCCTTCTTTGTGGGATTGTCATGTATGTTGATCTCAACTTGTGGTCTGCAATTATTGGTTTTTATCTAACAGACTACTTATATTATTTCTTTTAAGGGGGGTCTGGTTTGTACAAATTTCCTTCATTTCTGTTTATCTGGCAATGACCTAATTTTGCTGTTGAAATTTGTGGGTAATTTTACTGGGTGTATAATTTTTGGTTAGCCTTTTTATAATCAAACTTTTATATACATTGTATTCTTTCTCCTATCATTTCTGCTCGCAAAATAGAACTTAGCCTTTAGAACTTGTTCCCTTTTGTAGGTAACTTTTTCTTCTTCCTGCATGACTTTCAGGACTCTTTCTTTATGTTTAGTTTGGGAAAGTTTGATTATGATATATCTTGGTGATTTTATTTTAGAGTCTATCCTACTTGGAGCTTGATGAGTTTCTTGAATATTAGTATTCTTGTATTTCATGATATAAGTCTACAATGGTTTTTTTTCTGCTTTTTGGGGCACCTACTGCCCTGGCACTCTGATCACATGTAAGTTATTTCTCTTAATGCTGTCCATATAGTTCTTAGGCTTACTTTGTTTCTGTTGTTTTTCTGAATGTTTTTGAGCAGATTAATGTTAAGAGATTTATTTTCAATCTTGCTAATTCTGTCTCCAGTTGTTTAAATTGTATTCATTTTCCCTTTGTGTATATTATCTATTTCTGAAATCTTAATAATATTTCCTGGATTTCTACTTGCTTTTTCTTTTATCATTTATTTTGTCAGTTTGTCCTCATAGTGTTTTCCTGAATTCTTCAGAATGTGTGTTTGTATTTTCTTTGATTTTGACTATAGTTTCCTTAACTCTTCTCTCAATCTATTTAAATTGCCTAATTATCTTTTTTTTTTTTAATTTCTTATCCTGTGATTCCAAATCCACTTCCTCAGGAAGGGCCTGTGGTTCTTTATTGCACTTGCTTAACCACTCAGTCTCATTTTTTATTATGATCTGAAAATTTTTCAGTAGAAACCATGCAGGCAAAAAGTATAAAACTTGCCAACCAAGAATCATATACCCAGAAAAATCATGTTGGTGAAAGTAGGACATTTTCAGATAAACAGAAATTAAAGGAATCTATAAAAACCAAACCTACCTTATAAGAAATACAAAGGGCAGTTCTTTGAACAGAAAATCAACAATAGGCAACAACCCAACATTAACGTATATGACAATAACACTCCGAAGTCAACCCAGATATAGAAGTATTCAAAGTAAAAAAAGCCTACAAGACAGAAAATAGGGGACTGGAGATATCAATTATGAAAACAATTACAAAGAGACCAAATAGTGGAGTTACAAAACTTTCAAATATAGTCGAAGTCGAGTGGATTTTTCGATAGAACAGATATTTTAAACTTGGGGGAAAATTAATAAGTTAAAAGGTAACTTCAAGCACAATGAATAAACCTTTCCCCCAAAAAAGAAGACTATCACAAAGATTTAGTAAGCACGAAATGTCAATGAAGAAACCAATAAGAAAATCCCTGAACAAAATGCACAGAATATTAAACAGAATAAAGAAACTGAATGACAGCAATACATGTATACCTGCCTGTGAGAAGGTCACATTGCAGTGGACTGTGAGCGCAGCTCTCAGCCAACAGCCAGCAATAAATTAGGCACCTCAGCCTCACAAATGTAAAAACTGTATTCTTCCAATAACCACATGAGCTTGGAAAAGGATCCTGAGCTTTCCAAGGAACACAGATCAGATGGCACCTTAACTGCAGTCTGGTGAGACCATGAGCAAAGACCAAGCTCCGTTGTACCTGGACTCTTTACCCCATAGGAACTATCCAATAATAAAAGAAACGATACAATAAATACAATAATAAATGCATACTTAAAATGTTTTATTTAGTTTTAAACTTCTAAATTTGTTATGTGGTAATATGTAATGCAGCAGAGAAATTTAATGTGTGTGCATGTGTATACATTTATACAGAGACAAAAGACTTCTAGGTCTAGCTCAACCTGGTACAGGAGATAGAACAAGTAGGACAGTGAAATGATCTTTGAACTGACTAATGCAGCAGAAGCAGGAGCTTTGAGGCAGAGGTGATCCTGAGAAGTTAGGCTTTTAGAAATTTGGAGAAATATTGATATGTTGGTTTGGATTTCCACCAAATAGTCCCCAAGACAAGGAGTTACATGGTTTACTTGGACAGTGATCCCAGTCAAACCAGGTATTATTTGGACAGAATTAAAGGGAAAGATGTTAATAAAGGATTTATATAAAACAAATAATTATAGTGGGCAGCTGGAGCTTAATACTGCTGGGGAATTTTGGGAAACAGTGAAGAATTTATTTCAGAATTATTAGATCTGAGGGAAAAGGAAGTAGATGGAATGTATCCACCAACAACTATCAGAAGAATAGATGCATTTGAATTATGCTGCTGAAGAATTCTGAAAGTATCACAGATGATGAAAAGAACAGATGAATCTGTCTTCGAAAAACTACAGTCAGAATGCTCCTTCGAGGTAAGGATGGTGGCTTCATCTCATGTGCTTTGGACATGTTTTCAGGAGAGACCAGTTCCTGGAAAAGGACATCATGCCTAGAGTAGAAACTCCTAACTCACCGCCATTGAGTTGATGCCGACTCATAGCGACCCTATGAGACTGGGTAGAATGCCCTTGTGGTTTTGAGACTGCAACTATTTGCAGCAGAAGAAAACCTTGTTCCATCTTTGTTCCACAGAGCGGCTGGTGTGTGAACTGCTGACCTTTGGATCACAGCCACCATGCTCCCAAGACTCTCCTTGAGAAAGTAGAGTGGCAGCAAAAAAGAGGCGGGCCTTTGAAAGAGTCATTGACACAGTGTCTGCCACAATGGGCTCGCACATAGCAACAAGTGTAAGGATGGCACAGGACAGGGCAGTGTTTCGTCTGTTGTACGAACGAAACAGGGTCACTGTGAGTCCAACCCGACTTCATGGCACCGAGCAACAACGCTACCACCGTCAGATGGTGGTTGAGGGTTGCTCCTGCCGGGAGAGGAGGTGCATTCCCTAGATGGCTCACCTGCTCGGGAGGAGCCCTCCAGTTAGCTTGAGCTACATGAGATGCATGGAATAACTTATCAAGATGCAGGACTCAGTCAGGGGAAGAGAGAGAGGAGAGGTACTGCACTCAAGGGAGAGCAGACCTCTTGAGCTTCTCCACTCGCCAGTGTTATTACCGCCCCAACGGAGGACGTCTACAGCGTGTCAGATGTGGAAGCTATAGGGCACAACAACTGCAGACTCAAGATGGTCTCACACTATCAAAACATTCTCGCACGTACACACCGCCTGCTATTTGCAGTACGTTCTTGGCACATTCAAACAGTCACACAGTCAAGGTTTAATCAAAGTCTTTGTGTCCAAGTCACCCTCCCAGGGGGAACTGGGCAATGTTTCTCCACACCCAGGAGGGGACGCTCCATCCAAATCTTGTTCCCTAACAGCGCTCTGTGAGGGTATGCACTACTAGTTTACTCTGCTGGCATTTTACATGCATTTGCTATTTAAACAAGAAAACAAAATGTTCAGAGGTCAGCAACTTACCAAAATCACATAGCTACTACGTTAATAATCAACAAGGCTTAGGCTTTTAACCTTCTCCTCACATCAGTTTCACCACCTCCTCACTTTATCACGAGGGACTTTTAAATCTCCTATCCTCAAACTCACTCTCTGACTAAACTGTAGGATGTAAGTTGCCCCTTTCTGTCACCTCCTTGAGCCTTTCTGGCATTTTAAAATGATTGGTTCCATAAGCTTTTAGTCAAATACTGCCAGAGATTTCCCTATCATAAATTTAACGAGAGAGAGAGAGAGAGAGAGAGAGAGAGAGAGAGAGAGAGAGAGAGAGAGAGAGAGAGAGAGAGAGAGAAAGTTTCAGGAGACAAACATGAGCCAGAGAATTTGTAAAGCTGCAGAACATTGCCTGGGAAACGAGGAATTTGTGTGAGGCTTTGTGCTGCCTGGAGGCGGGGCCTAGCTGCTCCAGCATCCTCTGAACAAGACAGATTTGCTAGCTGCTTTTAGAACAAAAACCAGTCTGTTGTGGGCCTGAACAGTGAGGAATGACCCTCCCCATGGACATTTTTCTTCTTGTCCTTTAATGTTCTTTTTAGTGAACCTACTCTGAGTTGATTTCGAGAAGCATCACGTAGAAAGACGAATAAGAAGCAAAAGATTCCTTTTTGACAAGGGACCTGCTGCCTGCCAATTTCTCTGAATGCTCCGAGTGTCCGGAGGAAGGGTACTACACAGACAGGGTATTTGGAAAGGCAGGCGAGTGACTGGGGAATGGGTAGCATGGAACCGGAGTAAGTGCCATTGCAGCACTGGGAAACTGAAAACATCCAAGCCTTTTATGTTGAGAGTAAATATTTGATTTCTAAATAGAAGTTCCACCCCCTCAGAAACTGAGAGGCTTGTGTGTCCATGGTTACCAAATGTGCTTCATTCAGCAGCTCTCTAGAACAACAAAAGGATAAATTAATTGGCATTAAAGTACTGGAAAGAACCAAATTTTGTTGACCTATTTAAGATGCAGTGAGAACATTCTAGAGATACATCTCTATAATTCTGTTCTTCTAAAGCTTCAGTGCTCAAATATAAGCAGTTTGAAATTCACGAAGAAAGACACATTACACCCAAGTCATGAAAGGCTTTGTTATTCCTTCTGCCAGATCCTCAGATGGTGGCTACCCACCAACCCTGTTCTCTAGAAGGATTTTGCTCTCATCCTCCAACTCTCACCCTCTTCCCCCAAAGGTAGGCACAAACAAAAATTAGCCAGTCAGCAATTAATACTTGCCAAAGGTGTGAAGAGTACTTTATGTTCCAGACATTAAAACAGAAGAGTGAGCTGTAAGAGAGAGGGAAAGAAGTCCAATAAAAAGTAATACAGTGGAGGGACGGGGGCTGGAAAGGGGGAACCGACTACAGGGATCTACATGCGACCTCCTCACTGGGGGACGGACAGCAGAAGAGTGGGTAAAGGGAGACGTTGGACAGGGAAAGATATGACAAAATAATAATTTATAAATTATCAAGGGTTCATGAGGGTGTGGGGAGTGGGGAGGGAGGGAAAAAAATGAGGAGCTGATGCCAGGGGCTTAGGTTGAGAGCAAGTGTTTGAGATTGAATGTACAGATGTGCTTTACACAATTGATGTACATATGGATTGTGATAAGAGTTATATGAGCCTCTAATAAAACAATTTAAAAAGTAATACAAAAGAATATTTTCCAAAACCATTATCTGATAAAAATCTAATAACCAAGGTAATGTGTTTTGTTAAGTGCCTTCCGGTTGGTTCCAGCTCATAGCTACCTTATATACAACAGAACCAAACACTGTACAATCTTCCTACATTTATATATGCAACCCAAACCCAAATCCACTGTCATTGAGCCATAGCAACCGTCTATTGGGCTTCTGAGGCTATAAATCTATATGGAAACAGAGAGCCTCATCTTTCTCTGGCAGAGAAGCTGGTGTGTTTGAAACTTCAGTCTGCATTCAGCAGTCCAACAACATGTGTGTGTGTGTGTAGCATAAACACACCCATCACTTGCACACACACATAAATAACTTAGCCACAAGAAGACAAAATAACCCGATCATAAACTGGACAAAGAACTTGAATAGACATAGCACATAAGAAGGCCGTTAACGCAACGTGGAAGGGCACAAGAGTAATATACAAAATCAGGTGGATCCCATTATTCTAACAAAAGAGCTCTGAAAAGAAAACAGGAACACAATACCGTTTGCAGTAGCACTTAAAAGATGAAATAGTATTGTTGTTAGGGTGATAGACACCTTCAGGCTGATTTCAACTCCATCGACTCGATGGACAACAGAGATAAATACTGGCTGGTCCTGAACCGTCCTCCTGTGTTTGAGTCAATTGTTAAGGCATTGGACCTACTTTCCCAAGCATGATGTCCTTTTCCAGGGACGGATCCCTCATGATGATGATGTGTTTAAAGTACTTGAGATAAAGTCTTGCCATCCTGTATTCTGGCTATACTTCTTCCAATACAGATTTGTTTGTTCTTTTGGTCCCCCAGCACCATTGAGTTGATTCTGATTTAAAGGGAACATATAGGACAGAATAGAAGTTTGGATTTCCAAGACTGTAAATCTTTAAGAGAGTAACAGTCTCACCTTTCTCATACAGAGTGACTGGTAGGCTCAAACTCCCGAACTTTTGATTAACAAAGCAGAAATAGCTCACTACCATTAAATCAATTCCAAATTATAGCGATCCTATAGGGGCAAGGTAGAACTGTCCCTTTGAGTTTCTGAGACTTTAAATATTTACAGGAGTCGACCACCTTATCTTTCTCCTATGAGGTGACAGTGGGTTCAAACCAGTGGCCGTGTTATTAGCACCTCAATGCATAACCCATTATGCCACTATAGTTCCTTGACTTTATGATTAGTGTAATAGTAATTCACTAAAGCACCAGGGCTCCTTTTTCTTCTGCCAGTCCATGGTAATATAACCAGATACAAAAGACTTACATGAAAAAGTACAAGACACAACTATAAGAAACCTAGTGCCCGGCTATCAAAAGAGATAGTGTCTGGGGTATTAAAGGCTTGAAGATAAACAAGCAGCCATCTAGCTCAGAAGCAACAAAGCCCACATGGAAGAACACACCAGCCTGTGTGATCACGAGGTCCCAAAGGGATCAGTTATCAGGCATCAAAGAACAAAAAATCATATCATTGGCTGCACACCTCCATGATACAATCGCTGAAGACAAACGGGTGCATAAGCAAATGTGGCAAAGAAAGCTGATGGTGCCCGGCTATCAAAAGAGATAGTGTCTGGGGTCTTAAAGGCTTGAAGGTGAACAAGCGGCCATCTAGCTCAGAAGCAACAAACCCACATGGAAGAAGCACACCAGCCTGTGCAATCACGAGGTGCTAAAGGGACCAGGTATAAGGCATCATGCAAAATATATAATAGTGAATGAAGGGGAAAGTGCAGAGTGGAGACCCAAAGCCCATTTGTCGGCCACTGGAGATCCCCTCACAGAGGGGTTTAGGAGAGGAGATGGGTCAGTCAGGGTGCGATGTAGTACCGATGAAGAACACAACTTTCCCCCTGATCCTGGATGCTTCCTTCCCCCAACTACCATGATCCGAATTCTACCTTGCAGGACTGGATAGGGCAGAGGTTGCACACTGGTGCATATGGGAGCTGGAGGCACAGGGAATCCAGGGTGGATGATACCTTCAGGACCAGGGGTGTGAGGGGAGATACTGGGAGAGTAGAGCGTGAGTGGGTTGGAAAGGGGGAACCGATTACAAGGATCCACATGTAACCTCCTCCCTGGGAGATGGACGGCAGAGAAGTGGGGGAAGGGAGACTCCGGATAGGGCAAGATATGACAAAATAACAATCTATAAATTATCAAGGGCTCGTGAGGGAGGGGGGTATGGAGAGGGAGGGAAAAAAGAGGACCTGATGCCAAGGGCTTAAGTGGAGAGCAAATGCTTTGAAAATGATTAGGGCAAAGAATGTACGGATGTGCTTTATACAATTGATGTATGTATGTGTATGGATTGTGATAAGATTTGTGTAAGCCCCTAATAAAATGTAAATAAAAGAGTTGAACGAGCCCCCAATAATATGATTTTTTAAAAAAGAAACCTAAAGAGAAGAGAACTACATAAGTGAAAGAATATACCATGCTCAAAAGAAGATTTAACATTGTGAAAATGTCCATACTATCCATAAGAATCTACAGATATAAAGTAATATAGCTGTAGATTCTATCATCATTCTTTAAAGAGACCGAAAAACTATTCATCTTCATACAGAAAGCCAAGAAACCCTGGAGAAGTAAAATATTAGTTCTAAAGAAGAAAAACAATACAGGAGATCTCATGCTTCCCAATCTCAAAACCTATTACACAGTCATGTCAGTCAAAACAGCCTGACACTGGTACAATAGAAACACAGAACAATGGAAGAGAATTGAAAACCCAAAATTTATCTATCTATGGACAATTGGTATTTGACAAAGGGAACAAGCTCATTAAAAGAAGAAGAGATAGTCTTTTAAAAATGGTGCTGGCAGAACAAGATAGGCATTTTCAGAAAAATGAAGAAGGTTCCATATTTCTCTGTGTATAAAAAAGAACTCAAGATGCATGATGGTTCTAAATGCAAAAACTATAACAATCACCAAAGGAAAAGGTAAGGACAAACTTGGTGTTAGTCTAGATACTTTAGAGAAACAAATCTACAGAAACTCATGTATAATAGAGAGTTTTATATAAAGGTTAAGTGCGCATCAAGAAAACATCCCAACCCAGTGCTGCCCAAGCCCAGAAGTCCAACATTAACCCATTAACCCATATGTCCAACACCAATCCACAAATTCTCCTCCATCTCACAAAACAGACTCAATGATGTCAACTGCAGGAGGAAAGCTGAATCAGTGAACGTGTAAGCATCTCAGTGCTGGCAAGAAGCACCCAGGGCTGCATCGGGGTAGGTCCGTGTGGCCTCTCCTTAGGGATGTCTTGCAGGAAGTGAGCCTTGCCAGCTAAAGCAGGGAACTGGCTAAGGCAGCTGCACCCTGGTCCGACCATCACAAAGCAAGAGACCCAAGAAGAAGAAAGGTGAGGCTCACTGAGTCATTTATCCCTTCGCCCTTAAATTAACCCCACATGTGTTTATCAGCCAGGTTGGCACCATAAACTAACTACCTCAGGGACTCTAATCTCAATTCAGACTTACTGCCATTGAGTCGATTGTGTCTCATGGAGACCCTGTAGGACAAGGTAGAACTGTCCCAGGAGTGGCTGGCGGTTTAGAACTGTTGATCTTGTGGTTAGCAACCCAACCTGTAACCACTATGCTACCAGAGCTACTAGGACATGGTATAAATACGCATAAACAAATACACAAGCAGAAGAAGGCAGATTAGGTTATCGGATCTCCTTACACATTTATGCACATTCAGGGAGAATTCAATAGTTGGCGAAGGAGTCAAGCTCAAACTTCTCCTTATTTGGTTTTACTTTCTTTTCCCTACCCTTGTTTTCAATCCTTTGTCTGATTCATTTGATTCCTTTTGTTTTGTTCCTTTGTTTGCTTTCTTTACAATCCTTTTTGCTCTTCTTTTCTTCCCTCCTCTCTAGTTTTGCTTATTGTATTTTTGTTTGCTTTTTCCTCTACCTTGTTTTTACTTTTCTTCTTCTTTTTTAGTTATTACATTATTTTTTCTTGCTATTGTTTACCAGCTTTTTCATGTTTATACATTTTTTAACATTTTGACATTTTTTGAAAAATTAGTTGGGTTTTTAAAAAAATCAATTACACCAACACACAATTCACATCCCATACGTTCCAATAATTTAGTCATATTCAGAGGAGTTGTGCAATCATCACTACAATGAATTACAGGACATCTCTTTTTTCTTGTACTCATTGTCGTTAGCTACCCATTTCCTGCCAGACTCCCTGTCATGTCCCTTTGAATCTATTGATCCAGTCTTTGTCTCTATAGATTTACCTATTCTGAGTTTCATATACATAAAATCGTACAAAATCAAGACAGAATACAAACAAATGGCCCAACATCAATTACCCAGTGAAATAAAGGAAAACCTTAATGGATAACAAAGCAAAACTGATTAAAAACTGGAATAATTATATAGTGTGTCAAGAGGGAGCTCTGTGACAAGGTGTTGCATTTTGACCTCACTACAATTGCAGTCTTCTGGTTATAAGGCTTTTCCCATCTCTGATTCATAGTTAGAGGATTCATGAGAGGCTCTCTCTACATGGGAGGGGGGTGGGGGGGAGGGCTTCAGAGAGGTTTCAGCCTTTCACAGTCATCCACAGCCCTCTGCAAACCAGATGCTCAGAATTAAGTCCTTACACCATTCCCCACTCTGGGTTTGGATTTCATGGTTTACAATTCTTGGACCACACCTGCTGTTGTTCTTCTGTGTAGATTTAGCTGATTCCTCATTTAGATCAGCTGTTCCTTTTAAGCTAAGCCTTTAAGACCCCAGATACTATTTTTTCTGATACCTAGGAACTACCTGCTTTCCTCACCACCCTTTGCTACAGCACTCATATCTTCCAATGATTACTTCATGGAGGTAAGAATTGAGCAGGGCCATGTGACAAAAACTAATTGTTCTTATATTGGGACTACGATTAAGTATGAGCTCAAAATCCAATCATATATCCATGGTTTAAAGATATACCTGGTTCACTTTAAAGACATCATCATTATTTTATTGAAGGGTATTACAAATTATCCCTTTGGGGCATATGGTAGTTCTAATGATATTGCCGTTCACTTAGCTACTGGTATACAATTTAAAACATTGTCAAGAAAAAGTATGCATGTATAGGACAGTTTTTTAGACCCAAATACATGGATAATTGAATTTTCCAGGTTAACTTAGGAGTCTGGACACTATTAACACTTACAATAAAGGTTGGAGGCAGGGCTGAACTTTCATTAATGCTATTTTAAAAAGATAAGGAGAGTCATTTCAGTGTTAGGCACATGGAATTTCTTCAGTTTCTTTAATCTGCTACAAGTGTGTTGAAGATAAACTCCTTTCTGCTTAGTGGGATTTCCAAATTGAATCATTCTTTTGTGGCTTGAGGGATGTTGTGTACTTCAAAAGGACAAGGTCTAAAGTCTTAGTTGTCTATAGGGTGCCTACATCACCAAGGGGTGAATACAAAATAAATCAGAGGTGTCCAATTAAGTACACAGTGCTGTACTGATTCTCCCATTGGTGGTCAATATATTAATGTTGGGCATTTTCCTCAATGGCGTGCTGCCCCACCTGTTTTGTCCACCAACCAAAATACAGTCACCTTCTCCTGAACAGACATGTCCTCCGCCACTGCCTCTTTAGTTGGATTTCCAGTGAGTTCCTTAATCGCTCTTGTAGGAGTGTCTGTAAATTTGGGGTGACTGTAGATTAATACGATATGGCAGAAACTGATTGTCTTTTCCCTCTTTCCGCATCATGGGAAACTGATGGGGCTTCCCATCATGGGGCTTCCCATGGAGGAGTGATTTTTTTTGTTTACATTTTATTAGGGGTTCATACAACTCTTATCACAATCCATACATTTACATACATCAATTGTATAAAGCACATCCATACATTCTTTGCCCTAATCATTTTCAAAGCATTTGCTCTCCACTTAAGCCCTTTGCATCGGGTCCTCTTTTTTTCCCCTCCCTCCCCACTCCCCCTTCCTTCACGAACCCTTGGTAATTTATAGATTTTTATTTTGTCATATCTTGCCCTATCCGGAGTCTCCCTTCCCCCCCTTCTCTGCTGTCCATCTCCCAGAGAGGAGGTCACATGTGGATCCTTGTAATCGGTTCCCCCTTTCCAACCCACTCACCCTCTACTCTCCCAGTATCGCCCCTCACACCCCTGGTCCTGAAGGTATCATCCACCCTGGATTCCTTGTGCCTCCAGCTCCCATATGCACCAGAGTACAACCTCTTCCCTATCCAGTCCTGCAAGGTAGAATTCGGATCATGGTAGTTGGAGGGAGGAAGCATCCAGGATCTGGGGGAAAGTTGTGTTCTTCATCGGTACTACATCGCACCCTGACTGACCCATCTCCTCTCCTAAACCCCTCTGTGAGGGGATCTCCAGTGGCCGACAAATGGGCTTTGGGTCTCCACTCTGCACTTCCCCCTTCATTCATTATGGTATATATATATATATATATATATATATATATATATATATATATATATATATATATATATATATATATATATATATATATATATGCATATGCATATGCCTTATACCTGGTCCCTTTGGCACCTCGTGATTTTGATAGCTGGGCACCATCAACTTTCTTCACCACATTTGCTTATGCACCCGTTTGTCTTCAGCGATCGTATCATGGAGGTGTGTACCCAATTATATGATTTTTTTATTCTTTGATGCCTGATTACTGATCCCTTCGGAACCACGTGATCACACAGGCTGGTGTGTTCTTCCATGTGGGCTTGGTTGCTTCTGAGCTAGATGGCCGCTTGTTCACCTTCAAGCCTTTAAGACCCCAGACACTGTCTCTTTCGATAGCCGGGCACCATCAGCTTTCTTCGCCACATTTGCTTATGCACCCATTTGTCTTCAGCGATCGTATCATGGAGGTGTGCAGCCAATGATATGATTTTTTGTTCTTTGATGCCTGATAACTGATCCCTTCAGGACCTCGTGATCACACAGGCTGGTGTATTCTTCCATGTGGGCTTTGTTGCTTCTGAGCTAAATGGCCGCTTGTTTATCTTCAAGCCTTTAAGACCCCAGACACTATCTCTTTTGATAGCCAGGCACCATCAGCTTTCTTCACCACATTTACTTGTTCACCCGCTTTGGCTTCAGCAGTTGTGTCGGAAGGTTGAGCATCATAGAGTACCAATTTAATAAAAGAAAGTATTCATGCACTGAGGGAGTGCTTGAGTAGAGGCCCAAGGTCCTTCCACCACCTTAATACTAAGTCTATAAATATAGACACATAGACCTATTTCCCCATCTTCATATATATATTTGCATGTACATGTCTTTGTCTAGACCTCTATAAATGCCCTTTGCCTCCTAGCTCTTTTCTCCATCTCCCTTGACTTTGGAGGAGTGATTTTTAAGACGTACAAAACAGGGATGTTCTATGTTTCATAAGCACGAGGCAGGTTCATTGCCTGGCAACCTCTACTAGAAGATTAGACGACTTGAGAACAAAAACCTGCCTTTGTCTTGGTGTTTATTTTTTATAGCAGTGGTTTCCTACAATATTTGTCCTTTTGTAATTGGCTAATTGCACCCAGATTAATGAATTGCAGATTCAACCTGTCATGAGATGTTTTGTGATTTCTTCTCTATGTTTCAGGGACACATACTATTCCACTGTGTGTATGTATCAGTTTCTTTATCTGCTTATCTCCAGTTGGTTATTGGGGCAGTTTTCAGCTTCTTGCTATCGTGAACGGTGCTACAATAAACATATGAAAGCATTCATCTGTGTCTGTTCTGGTTCTTACGTTTTTATGTGCCCAGTAGTGGTAGTGCTGGATCATATGAGATCTCCATTTCCAGTTGTTTCTGTTAGTGCCGTATCGCTTTCCACAATGGTTGTACCTGTTTACCAGACCACCAGCAATCAATGAGAGTTCCATCCTCTCCAGCATTTGTTGTTCTCTTCTTCCTTTCTTTCTGAGACTGTAATTCTTTGCCCAAGTAGAAAGCCCGTCTTTCTCTCAGAGCAGCTAGTGCTTTACACTGCTGACTTTGCAGTTAGCAGTTCCACGTACCCACTGTGCCCCCTGGGCTCCTTCCCACACTCACAGTGGGACATCATTCGGTCCTGCTTTTCCTCTGGATCTTATCTCAGGTGGCAGTCAGTTCCACCAGTCTGAAAGGTGCCCATGCTGCCTCTACCACTGTTATGCTTAAAGCAGGTGCCAGGCTTCTGGCCATCATGCTCTGAAGTTGCACAGGGACGCTAAGTAGTGGATACTAAGGTGGAAGGGCAGCTTTAATTTTCGTTTCCAACGTGTGGGGAGATAGCGGCTGAAGAACGCACAGCTGAGTGAAGGGCCAGCACTGGAAATGGAACCTATCAATCTATTGACATGACACTTTTAGCTAGGACTGAGCTTTTCTTTTCTTTTTCTTTTTTCCCCCCATTTCTTTGCTACGTATCACCCCTTGTGAGCTGTTTGCAAGCCTTATTAAATGTTTTCTTTGTGGCTGAGGAAAAATAGATGGTCCAGAAAAGAGTGGAAAAAACTATAAGGAGGATGGAGCGGTTAACGGACGCTGTACCTGCTTGCACAGGAGCTCGGGCAGCATAGCTGGCAGCTAACCAGTCGGTCAGCATTCAAAACACAATCTGCTCCGTAGGCTAAAGAAGAAGTAGCCTATTCTGCAATGCTGCAGTCTTGGAACCTCACAGGGGCAGGGCTCTTTCCCTCTAAAGTCAGTTGGAATCAACTTGAGGGCAGTGAGTTTGGAGTTCGGTACCTGCTGGAGAGCCCCGTTGGGAACCCAAGAGCCAAGTAGGAGGACAACATTTAATGCTAACTTGAAGTTTTTCTTTCTGGACTTAAGCATGGAGTATCTTGTCAGGTGAACCGTAGGAGAGTAAAAGAAATCTTGCCAGGGCCAGACGTAAACAGCTCTGTCTCGAACAATCAATCTCAGGGTGCTGGAGATATGTCAATATTGATTTGGAAGTAGAACAGAATACATCCCTATTTGTCAATGGTTTTTATTAACCAGAGTGACCCAGGCTTCCAAGAAAAAAAATTCAGGAGGTAGAAGGAGGGCTGAGACACTTAAACGTATAAGGTTGTTTCCACTGAGAGAGAAAAAAATGAAGTTAAAAAAAACTAGTCTGCCTTAAAAAAAAAAAGAATGAGCTCTGAAGAAAGAGGAGCAGGAAGAAAGTAGGAAAGTTCAGGAGGTGAAAGAACTGAGGGGAGGTTGGGAGTAATAACATAAATCTGCTCCCACTGATCCCTTTGATTAAAGTAAGGATAGAAAAGAGCCCATGGACTTACTTATAAACGTTGAAGCAACTTGTGAAATTTTGGGTTTTTAAAAAAATCATTTTATTGGGGGCTCGTAAAACTCTTATCACAATCCATACATACATCAATTGTGTAAAACACACCTGTACATCTGTTGTCCTCATCATTCTCAAAACATTTGCTCTCTCCACTTAAGGCCCTGGCATCAGCTCCTCATTTTTACCCTCCCTCCCCGCTCCCTCTCCCTCATGAACCCTTGATAATTTATAAATTATTATTATTTTTGTCATATCTTACACTGTCCGATGTCTCCCTTCACCCACCTTTCTGTTGTCTGTCCCCTGGGGAGGAGGTTATATCTACAACCCAGGAATCATGAATTTGGGTGCAGACTGCAGAGTGGATCTTGTCATATCAGTTTTAAATATGCTTGATTGCCGGGTCTCTTTTGGGGAGAGTCTTTTTGAGAAAATCCACACAGAAATTATTTTTCATCACCAAGAAATATTTTTTAAAGTTCTTAGTTACTGGACATACTTTAATGGTCTGGACTTGAAAGATACCTTTTTTCCTACATCCCATTAGCAGGCCAAAGTCAGCCCAATTTTGCTTTTGAATAGAGATATGGCAACAAGGGGGGGTAAAAAAGCTTTTGGTTTAGTGAGTTCTACCTGTGGATTTAATAACAGTGTTATACATTCTGCCTGAAGCCAGATATTAAGTGCCACTTAGAAAAACTGACAGCTGGGGAGACTAAAGCTAAATATGTGGGCTTTTTAACAATACAGAAGTAGCAAAGATTTCTCCCAGAATATATAGAGGCCACATGCTGGTTTGCACTGCAAACAACTGTGGGGGGTTCCCTTGGGATGGTGAGATTTTGTTAAATATGGAACTCTAATTTTGGAATATTGTCTTAGCCCCTCTGTTTGGTCACCTAAGGACATGCCTGAGACTCTTTGAGATGGACCCCTGCATGTTAGGAAGTGCTTAAAGGCTAAGACAAACACGAATGAAAGCCCCTATCCTCAGACTCACAGAGTATAAAAAAAGCCTTTGAAGTTTATGTTAAAGGAAGACTAAAAGAGGAAGGGGGTTCTGGGGGCTCCCTGGAGACACCCCATTCGTTGCCTGTCCGTTTAAGAACTTGCATTCTGTTCCACAGAGTTTTCCTTCTGTCTCAGGGCAGTGGCAACTGACAGTGTAATTACACAGAAGATAGTAAAGTTAGGACACAAAACTCTGTGCACTGTGACAAGCGCGTGCTATCAAGCTAGAAGGAAAGGGACATTTCTCATCTCAGCCCACACAACACTGCAGAGCCTAGCCCGAGCAGCCTGAGCGTAGTGTCGCCCTCCAGTGGCAAAAGGAGGCACCAGAGCTCAACCTAGACAAAATTGGCAGCCGCGGCCGGTGGCAGCGCATGCTCTTCTCACAGATGTAAGTGTTGGAGCTGAACAGTGTTTCCAACATAGGCACAAGTTTATTAGTTCACTTGTCAGGGGAGCCAGCCCCCTGACAAATCATCACAGGCCCAGCAGGCGCAACTGTACAGCGATTATAAGGAAAGGTTATAGTAAAGTCATAGAGAATAAGAGCGAGAGGAGAGTGAAATAAAGGAGTCAGACACATCTCATAGTAGCATGCTCACCTTGGCTCCTCTTGGTGGTACATATGGAGATGGGAGAAGAGAGAGCAGGAGAGAGAGGTTTATTGCTAACCAAGGCTTATATATCTTTTGGGGACATGTAAGCCCCCTAGTTACAGGTAAAGACATATGTCATAGGAAAGGGTTGTACTATAATGGAAGGGGGACAATCTAGGGGTACACATGCTTTAGGAAGAGGAGGGTATACATGTGACAAGATGGGTGGACCCTAGGTTCTTGTTGGGGGCCTAACCTTGATTGCCCTAGAGCTGGAGACTTTATTTAACCTAAGCTTTCAGGGGAAGCAATCCATTGTCCTAACTGCAGGGAGTGAGCCCCCACCTGTGGGGGACCAGAGAGTAGTTTGATTGCTGACTGCCTTCAGAGAGAATGTCTCTAAGCATCTGACCTCCCACCATATGCTGGCAAACAGCCTCTAATGTTTGGCATATCTTTGGGAGAGACAAAGTTGGAGAAAAGTCTTTTTATATCCCACAACTTGTATTCATCAATACACTTTGACAAAGAAGCCTCCCCCGCAAAATAACATTTTATTGGGAATTAATACAGGTATCATATTATTTCATACTTCAATCCCATCAAGCAGTAGTGTACAATTGATACCACAATCGGTCCAAAGCATTCTTTTCTTTACTGAGCTCCTTGACACCAGCTCCCTCTCTCCCCATGCCCCACCCTGTCCCAGCCAGAAATACACCCTTATTCGACCTGCAGTCCCTATAGGTTCATCAATCCTGGGTTTCATATACCGAAAAACAGGCAAACATATAACGAAAATTCAATGAAAAACACAGCTGAGACTGACTGCTGTCTCCTTTCACCCACTTCTCTGTTTCTCATGCCCCTAAGAAGGGGTTATATGTAGATCATTGGGATTGGTTCCTCCTTTCTCTCCCAACCTTCCACTTACCCTCTTGGTATCTCTAATCTCATAATTGGTCCTGAGGGGTTTATCTGTCCTGGATTCCCTGTGTTTCCAGCTCTTATCTGTACCTGTGTACATGCTCTGGTCTACTCAGATTTCTAAGGTAGAATTGAGGTCATGATAATGGGGAGCAGGTGGGAGGGAAACATTAAGGAACTAGAGGAAAGTTGTATGTTTCTTCAGTGCTATACTGCACCCTGACTGCCTCATCTTTTCCTCATGACCCTTCTGTGAGGGAATGTCCAATTGTCTACAGATGGGCTTTAGGTCTCTACTCTGCACACTCACCCCACCCCATTCACATTGATATGATTTTTTGTTCTGGGTCTTTGATGCCTGGTACCTGATCCCATCGACACCTAGTGATCACACAGGCTGGTTTGCTTCTTCCATGTGGGCTTTGTTGCTTCTCAGCTAGATAGCCGCTTGTTTATCTTAAAGTCTTTAAGACCCCCAACCCCATATCTTTTGATAGCCTGGCACTATCAGCTTTCTTCACCACATTTGCTTATGCACATATTTTGTCTTCAGTGATTGTGTCGGGAAGGTGGGGTGAAGGGAAACAGAGGTCAGTGTAAGACACGGGAGGAAAAATGTTATAAATTATCAAGGATACATGAAGGAAGGAGGGGAGGGGAGGGGGAAAATGGGGAGCTTATATAAGGACTCAAGTAGAAAGAAATGTTTTGAAAATGATGATGACAACATATGTACAAATGTGCTTGGAACAATGGATGTATGTGATAAGAGCTGTAAGATTCCTCAATAAAATTATTTTTTAAAATAAAATATTAAAAATAAATAAAAGGATTGATCCAAAAGAAAAGAAAAACACATCTTAGACAAACCACAATATGAACAAACAAAAAACATTGAAAACCAGACCAGGGTAACGTGCATCAGAAGGGGATCAACTGACATAGTTTAACCTTTCAATTCAGGCGTATCATTTTGATCTTCTGTAGTCATCTCTCCAGTGCGCTCTGTTTGGTAAGCAGTCTCTTCCCATCCCTCTGTAATGGATAGAGGGAAATCACTGGAGGCTTATTTCCTGTGTAGATCTCACAAGTGTATCTTGGGTTTCCATGGTCATCCATAGTCTTCTGCAAACCAGAATCTCACAATTTAAACTCTAATATCATTCCTCCTTCAGCTTCGGATTATATGATTTACAATCCTTTAGTCACTGATGCTCATGTGAAGAAGCCACTTTTAATTGAGTGTGTGGGAGGGTTTATTGACTTGGTTTCAGAATGAATTCGTTTTTAGATTATTTCCTTATAGAACTGAGACAGCACAGGAAATTGTCCATGTTCTCTTGGGAAATATCATTCCCTGGTTTGGCCTCATCTGCAGTCTGACTAATGATAATAAGACTAATTTTCTTCTAACAGTGGTTCCAGAAGTTTCTGCTTAGAAACCACCATACCAATTGAAGAATCAGCTCAACAAATTGTATCCAGGAGTTAGATCACTGTGGACTAATGTTTTACCTTCAGTTTTACTAAAAGTCCATACACCTCCCAAGGAAATGGAATAATGCTGCCATTTTTTTTTTAGTTAATGTAAAGATGACCCTAATTATTCAATTTCCTGTCCTCGGTGACCTCTACCAGTTAAAAAATGTACTCCTGACTCACTATTTGCTTTCTTTAATTTTAGTTCTGTTGCAAATTCACAAAGCACTAAGACTGAGCAGAAATCCCCATTACATGTCATTGAACACCGTTTCCAGTGCCAGAGAACTAAGATGAACAAAAGACTATAATCAAATAATGACCTGCATCTCTTTAGTAAAGTTGGGTAACGAGCTATTTTTCTAGTAACTATCCTGGAAGTGCTGCCGGACCCACCAAGAAATCAGCATGTTAGCCTGTCTCACAGCTAAGGTTATAAGGCAAGACTACAAGGTCCAGCATTAGACCAACCTTGTAAACAAAGGAAAGCTAGAAAACTTTTATGGATTATTTCATTCAAATGACTTATTTCTTGAAACTTAGAAAAATTAATCAATTAAAAATTTTAGCTTCAAAGAGAGAGCTATGTAGCCCAAGTTACATAAGGTAGATTAAGGTAGTGGGCCTTATTGAAGTTGGACTAAGTTACTTTACTTAATTCAGTCTCAGTGTTATAACTCACTTTATGACTGCAAACATGTTGGATATAGATATCACCTGGAAGGGCCAGCTAACTCTGAGAATCTTATTTGCCTCACTGCTATTGATGAAAAAGCTAGGTCCTGTGTGTTAGTCTGGGTAGACTAGAAAAACAAATCCATGGACACACATATGTGTATAAGAAAGAGATTTACATATAAGAGCAATTAAACATTGAGAAAACATCCCAGCCCAGTCCAGATCAAGTCCATAAGTCCGATATTAGCCCATATGTCTGATACCAGTCTATAAAGTCCTCTTCAGAGTCAGGAAACACATGCAATGATGCTGAATGTAGAAGATCATAGGCCAGTGGATAGAAACATCTCAGCGCCGGCAGGGGTCTCTGCATAGCCTCTCCAGCACCCAGGGCTGCATCAGGGGTTCATGTGTCTTTTCAGCTGCTATGTCTCCCAGGGTGTGAGCAGAGAATCTCTCACCTCCAAGGAGGAAATATCGGGACTCCCAGAATCCTTAGGGAAAGGCTATACCCACACAGATGCCTCATTGGCTATGACCTGATTAACAGGGTAGACTCCACCCCTATAGGCTTAATCCTTAAATTGACAATTACAGAACTACCACATCCTGCTATCTGGTTAGTCGTCAGAGACATCTGAGACTAAGATATAAAGAAGCTTACTGCTTTTGTTTGCTCATGGCCAATAATGTTTCTGTGTTTATCCTGAAGCTTGAGCATAATGTAATGTAAAACATCTGTACACGACTCCCCAATGTGCAAAGTAAAAGGTTTATATTTTCTACATATTTTGATTTCAAACAAGATGCCACCTAGACAGCCTATGTTGCTGTCATTCTCTTTGCTGGTTCCATTTTGTAAAAAAACAAACGTCTTTTTCTTCCTCTCTAACTTGGAGTTAGAGAATTGGCTCTGCTGCTCTAGGCTATAAACCTGATTAGCAGTAACAAGCTTCATTCTTATTGATGGGGTGTGTGTGGGGGGTGGGGTCATAGTTGTCTGCTTCTTGAGAGTACCAGACTTTCCAATATAATTTTGTATGATAATAAAATGCACCATATCTGTGTTGCCTAGTAGGCTCCAGCCATATTAAAGCATTTTAAATGTGATTAGTGGGGCTGAGGAAACAAAATTATTTAATTGTTTTATTAGGGGCTCATACAACTCTTATCACAATCCACACATACATCAATTGTGTAAAGTACATTTGTACATTCATTGCCCTCATCATTCTCAAAACATTTTCTCTCTCTCTACCTAAGCCCCTCGTATCACCTCCTCATTTTTCCCCTCCCTCCCTCATGAACCCTTGATAATCTACAAATTATTATTTTGTCGTATCTTGCCCTGTCCGACGTCTTTTTAAATTGATTTAATTAATTTAAATAATTTAAATTCAAATACCCACCTGTAGTTCATGGTTACCATATTGGACAACTTAGCTTCTCACCCAGCGAGAGGACTCTTAGTGAAGTCAATTAAAAAACAAAACAAAAATATAATGAAGGTGTTTGGTTGGCCTAGGTTAGGCCATTTGAACATCTCTGGGTCAATCACTATGGCCAAGGGAATTGAACACTAGAGTGAATCAGATGTCCAACCCCACAGACACAGCTGAGACAGGGGGAAAAAAGGAAAGGGAAGCTGGGTAGTCAAATAAAAATCATCTAAAGATGGAAGAGGTGATTTTTTCCCTTGCCTTACACGTCACTCATTTTATATATTTATTACTTTAGTTATCACAAATATCTTGAAAACTCAATTATTCTCATCCTATACCACAAATGAAAAAAACAAATGCGGGTTATCTGACTTGACTACTGAACTCGAGTCAAAATATAAATCCAAATTTGTTTCTAAACTTTGTCCTCTCCAATGTAATACTTTTGTTCTTAGAGATTTTGAAGATAAAAAGCATGGCTATTTGTAGTAGATAATTTATTTTAATCATTTTACTGGGGGCTCGTACAACTCTTATCACAACCTACACATACAACTATTGTGTCAAGCACATTTGTACATTGGTTGCCATCATCATTCTCAAAACAGTTGCTTTCTACTTGAGCTCTTGGTAGCTCATTTTTCTTCCTCCCTCCCCACTCCCTCATGAACCCTTGATAATTTATAAATTATTATTATTTTGACATATCTTACACTGTCTGACATCTCCGTTTACCCACTTTTCTGTTGTCCATCCCCCAGGTAGGAGGTTATATGTTGATTCTTGTAATCGGTTTCCCCTTCCTACCCCACCTTCACTCTACCCTCCCCGTATCGCCACTCTCAGCACTGGTCCTGAAAGAATCATCTGTCCTGGATTCCCTGTGGGTCCAGTTCCTATCTGTACCAGTGTGCATCCTCTGGTCTAGCGAGACTTGTAAGGTAGAATTGGGATCATGATAGTGGTGGGGTGGGGCGTGGGGAGGAAGCATTTAGGAACTAGAGGAAAGTTGTATGTTTCATCGTTGCTACACTGCACTCTGACTGGCTCATCTCCTCCCCATGACCCTTCTGTAAGGGGATGTCCAGTGCCTACAGATGGGTCTTGGGGCCCCAAACTGCACTTTCCCTCTTTCACAATGATTTGATTTTTTGTTCTTTGATGCCTGATACCTGATCCGTTTGACACCTCATGATCACACAGGCTGGTGTGCTTCTTCCATGTAGGCTTTGTTGCTTCTGAGCTAGATGGCCACTTGTTTACCTTCAAGCCTTTAAGACCCCAGAGGCTATATCTTTTGATAGCCGGGCACCATCAGCTTTCTTCACCTTTGCTTATGCACCTGCTTTGTCTTCAATGATCCTGTCGGGAAGGTGAGCATCATGGACTGCCAATTTAATAGAACAAGTATTCTTGCTTTGAGGGAGTACTTGAATGGAGGCCCGATGTCCATCTGCTAGCTTAATACTAAACCTATAAATTCTGGTATATGTACATAGATCTATTTCCCAATCTTCATATATAACTATATTTACACATGTGCATGCCCGTATTTATACCTCTATAAATGTCCTTTGCCTACTAGTTATTTCCTCTATTTCGTTTTACTTTCCTTTTGTCCCACTATCATACTCAGCCTTCTTTTGGGTTTCAGTGATTCCTCTCAGTTATATTGCCCTTGATCACGCCCTACCAAGCCTCCTACACCTTCCTCACCACCGACTTGGATTACTTGCTATTCCTTTGTCCCTGGGATTGTTCACATCACTTCCTTTCCCGCCCCCCTCTCTCCCCTGGAACTGTTGGTACCATTGTTTTCTCCTCCAGATTGTTCATCCAGCCTATCTTTTTTAGACAGCCCTGGGGAGATTGCACAAAAGCAAGACAAAGCAAAGCAAAGCAACAAAATAAAACAAAACACCACCACCACCAAAAAGCCAATGACAAACAACAACAAAGAAAAGTCTGTAGTTAGTTCAAGGACTGTTTGTTGTCCTTTAGGAGTGTTTTACGGTGTCTGATGGGGTGCCAAGCCCTGGCCCCGAAGTCTATTTTTAGTATTCCCTGGGGACTTTGTTGTTCTGTCCCCCTTGCTGTTCTGTTACACGGCCTTAGTGTTTTGTCTTGGTGTGGTGGGATCAGATCAGGTGCAATTCCCACACTGTGTCTCCAGTGTAGGGCTATGGGTCAGTGAGAGATGTTGTGTCTCATAGTGGGGCCAGCCATATGGTCTTCTCTGTGTACTGGCTGCTCTGAGTGGGAATATCATCCTCAGATCTTGGTGGGCCACCATGTGCTCCACTCTCTCATCCTCCCCCTTCATTTCCTCCAGTGTGCTCTGATCAGACATGTCCCTCCCTGAGCTGCAACTTCAGTGCTCTCCTCTGAAATAAATTCTTCTCAGGGGAGGGGATGTAGTAGTTAATTTTAACAAACAAGCAGAACACACAAAAAGGAATGAGTTGGTATATGTAAATTATATGCAAATAAACTGTTGGAGAAAAATGAATGACTTGTTTTTATTTAGCTATCTAGTTATCATGATTGCCTTGTTACTTATCCTACAAAATATTTTAGAACTTTTCTCTTTTGAAATTGCTTTGAGAGCCTGAGATATATGTTTTGAAATATCTTTAATGATTCAGTTTCTTACTGTTTAGAAATATACCTTTTCAATTCAAAGCTGAGGTGAATAATTGAGGAAATAGTATGGGGCCACATCTGACCCTCTCTGGCTACAAAGGGAGAGAATATCCAACTCCACACCAGCCCAAGGCTTTGCCACAGGTAAAGGTCGGAGATGCTTTCGTCCTGCTTCCTTCTTTACCCTATTCTGAAACCAATTACCCCTCCCAAGGCAATCTATTTCTCTGCCTGGTTAGGGATTTGTTGCACAGGCCACACAGAACTCACAGACAATACTCGGGCTTATGAGGTTTACGGGGAAGCTAACAGTTTACAAAATGGTATGGATGCAGTTCTTTTGTCTACAGCACCTCTTCTCATCCATGGTGGCAGGCATGTCTCTCTCTGGTCCTTGACTTCTCAATTGCGTGGTCTCTTGTCCTCTGCCTTGTTCCATGGGTCTCACTCTGCTTTGTTTTGATGTTGCTCCTTTGTTGTCTCATGATCTCAGTGCTGCTCCCATTGGTGCCCTTGCTGTCTCTGCCAATTCAGCAGGGATCTCACATGTGTTCAGCTGGTGGTTCTTCTTTCTTGATGGTCCTGGGATTATTTTCCCTGTGTCAGAGAGGACTCACTCTTATATACCCAGTGACATGGAAAAACTGACCAATCTTCTAAAATGTTTCACACACCCTATTTTCATGGCTCTGCTCCACCATTTGGTGGGAGTTATAAAGAAATGGGCAGACGAGCCATTGTGAGTAATTTTACTTTATCACAATAATGTAGTTAGTCAAGACAAATAAAATCATTTTGGCCAAATATAGGTTTGTTTTAAAGTCTGTTATCTTAGCCAAACTTCTTGAGCTTTGAAGAACAGAGACCCCAGTGAGGTTATCAATAAAGGAGAGGCATGTTTACTACAGACTTGGAACTGGCATTGGAAAACTCAGATACTTAGGCACCTCCTGGAACTAGTTTTCCTAGGTTTCTCTGATTGCTTTTTATTTGCCTGCTCCATTTACCTTACCTATCAACTCCCTCTATTTTTCTACTCTCAGGACTCTATATTTTATCAGCAATAGAAAACATAATGCAAAAATGCATTGTAAAGAAGTATATTGGAAAAAAAAAAGAAGTATATTGGCTCACATACAGAAAGTCTACAGGTGGGGAACCATGAGATTTGGTTAAATTCAAAGGCTCCACAGTGTCAAAAGGGAATAGAAAAAAAAAAAAACCACTTTAAAATGTGGCCAGATTAGGCCCTAGAGATGCTGATCTCTTTGATAAGGAAAACAATAGGGATAAGGAGTTTTTGGATTCCAAATACTAGGAGTTACATGAGTTAGCAACTGCCTGGGTCTCCAGTTCCTGGGTCCCAGCAACACTCAGGGTAATGGTTAGTTTTTTGTGCCAACTTGGCAAGGCTAGGGTACCTAGCTGTTTGGTCATACACTGTTCTAGTTGTTATGTAGTAGTTATATGCAGTTTTATCAGTCAGCCTTAAATAGAGCAGATTACCTTTCATAATATAGATGGCTTCAACCAATCAGTTGATATGTCTTGAGGAAAAATATGGGAGTTCCCCTTGGGTATATTCTACTTCAACTACAGACTTATTTGGGGTCATAGCTCCTCTTTATTCTTTCCTGTAAGAATCTTCAGCCTGTCACCTGACCTATGAATTCTGGACTTGCCACACCAGCCTATTTGAAAAAATGAGGAGCTAATCCAAGGGGTCACATAGAAAGCAAATGTTTTGAGGATGATGATGGCAACAAATGTACAAATGTGCTTGACACAACGGATGTATGTATGGATTGATAAGAGTTGTACGAGCTTCCAATAAAATTATTATTTTTAATTCCTTTCTCTGTCTCTTAGTCTGGCTCTGTTTTACTAGGGAACCCTGACTAAGAAAGATGGTGCTTTATTTGGGTCTCCAGGTAGTAGACCAGCTACTCCCCTCTGACCCTCCCCTCTCCCCCAGGCTGTTGGTGGTATGATGACTGATTCTGGGCTTAGTAGCTGAAGGCGTACTCCACTGTGGCACCAAGACTCCCTGGCAAGGAGGTACCCGGGTGCTAACTGGGTGTGAAGGGGAAAATAATGTCTTACAAGAAGAAATGAGAAAAAAAGGGGGTGGGGATGAAGTGTCCTAGGATTCCAGCAGGTCTAGGAGCAAAAGGTGGTCACTCGCATGAGGCTGTAGTGTTGAAATATATGTGAAAAATGGATCTGAAAACTTACGTTGTAAAAAGGATCAACGTGATTTAGTGTGGGCATAATTTGTTCCTCACAAGGACTCCCCCAACACGCTTGCCTGCCTTCCTCTTCCAACCCTTTCCAGTGCTTCCACCTGGGACCCTTAGCCCGTTCAGTTAGTCAGGTCTTCAATGCAAAGGATCTCGTTGGGCTGCAAGACTGACGGTTCAAATCCACCAGCCACACATTGGGCGAATGATGACGCTGCTGCTCCCGCACAGATTTAGTCTCGGAAAACATATAACGGGTCGCATCGACTCGGAGTCCATTCTGTAGCAGTGGGTTGATGTTTTCTGTTCCGGGCGCGGCTCAGAGATAAACCGGATCTCGCGCCAGCCGACCAACGCAGCCCAAGGTTGCGTCTCTCTAGCCGCGTTCCTAAGGGCTCGGCACTTCCTCTTTCGGCAGCGGGGATGACGGACTTCCGGCGCCTAGACCCCGCCCCTGACCCCGCTGGCCCCGGAGGTCAGATGGGGCCCGGAAGGGGCGGGCCCAGGCCACGCTGGGCGGGACATGGCGGCCGAGCGGGAAAGTGGCGGTTTACGTCGGGCGGTTTGCTTAGCGACGAGTCCGCGGCCGGCGGCGGTGCTGCGTCCAGTTGGTCTCTCAGCGGGAGCGGACGCTGCGCCTCAGAAGGCCCCGGCCTCCTGGCCGCGCGGCATTTCCTGCTCTAACCGGTTTCCGAGGATTTGAATCCAGGTTCCCGTTTTTCCCTCCGGATGTTAGTAGCGTTGCTCCTGAAACTTCCTACGTCGACGTGCCCACCACCGTGTGCATCTGCTCACTCGCAGTCCGGTGCATTTTTCTGTCTCGCCCCCATTCCTTCCAGGAGTCAGCCTTTCATTCCCTCTTTATGTCGTCCCGTTACGAGCGTTTTCATCTCTTTACAGCAGAACCCTTGCTCTCTGATTCTCTGGAGCCAGGCTTAGGCCCCTTCCAGCCCCCAAGCTTATTCCCCCTTTCTGGGCCGTGTGGTTCATGCTTTAGGTTTTGTTTTTTAAAGAGTGTGGGCTTAACTTTTCCTTTCTCCCAACTAGGAGTCAGATGCCAGTGGTGATGGCTCCCCTCAAGAAGCCTCGGCATACCCCAAGGCTGCCCCTGGCCTTAAACCCCCTGAAGAGTAAGGACGTTTTGACAGTGCTTGCTGAGAGGAACCAGACCGTAGTACCAGTGGGGGCGTGGGTGGAACCTGCCTCTACGGAGAGTTCGGAAATCCCCGCGTATGTGAGTGTTAGATTGTTGGAAATATGGTGTTGTTTACCCGCATATGTGAGTGTTGGTTGAAATATGTTTTCCCTGTGTTGCCGTTTCCTTTCTATTAGCTTTCTCTAATGTCTGATGCTTGGATAAGCTGGGGATATGGGTTGTAGGTTGCCTTAAATAAGCTCTTGCAGCAGGATTATAGAAGAGACATGTATTTGCCAAAACTCGTTGCAGTTTATTTGGCATAGCCCAGAATTTATTACTCATTTATTTACCATGGTGTAAGACAGGACAGGTTTTAAGCACTTGGTTACTAAGCAAACGAGTGGAGGTTTGACTTCACCGTTGAACACCTCAGAAGACAGGGCTGGCAATCTGCTTCCAGAAGGTTAGATCCTTAACTCCGGAGCAGTTTTATTCTGGGCACATGAAGTTCTGATGTCACCCAACAGCATAAATACATATATGTATAATTCTTGGGCAGTGAAAACACTAAATGTACCCGGCTGCTAATCAAAAGGCTGGCGATGTCTTGGGAGAAAGGTCTGATGATCTACTTCTGAAAAACCAGCCATCGATACCCCTGTGGAGCACAGTTCTGTGGGATACATGAGGCTGCCATGAATTGGGGTCCACTCAATAACAGTGGGAAATGTATATGGTTAAATGCTAAGCATATGATACCTACTCAAAGAAGAAAGATATGACTTTGAATTAATGTGACCAAAGAAGTTTTTTAAGAATTTGCCAACAAATGATCCTTGAACTAAAAAAAAAAAGAATTTGGGTTATCAGACCCCTTCCCTGGGGGACGGACAACAGAAAAGTAGGTGAAGGGAGACATCGGTCAGTATAACACATGACAAAATAATAATAATTTATAAATTATCAAGGGTGAGGGAGGGACAGGGGTTAGGGAGGGGGGAATGAGGAGCTGATACCAAGGGCTCAAGTAGAAAGAAAATGTTTTGGAAATGATGATGACAACAAATGTACAAATGTGCTTGACACAATCGATGGATGTATGGATTGTGATAAGTGTTGTATGAGCCCCCAATAAAATGATTAAAAAAAAAAGAATTTATGGGATCGCTGAAGACAAATGGGTGCATAAGCAGGTGTGGTGAGGAAGGCTGATGGTGCCCGGCTGTCAAAAGAGATAGTGTCTGGGGTCTTGAAGGCTTGAGGGTGAACAGGCAGCCATGTAGTTTGGAAGCAGAGAAGCCCACATGGAGGAAGCGCACCGGCCGGTGCGATCGCGAGGTACCAAGGGACCAGGTATAGGGCATCATGCAAAAAAAAAAAAAAGATATAAGTGTGTGTATGTATGTGTATATGTGTGTATATGTATATATATATGTATATATATGTATATATATACCATATTAAATGAAGGGGGAAGTGCAGAGTGGAGATCCAAGGCCCAAGTGTCGGCCAATGGAGATCCCCTCATAGAGGGGTTTAGGAGAGGAGATGGGTTGATTAGGGTGCGAGGTGGTGCCAGTGAGGAGCACAGTTTTCCCCCGGATCATGGATGCTTCCTCCCCCCAACTGCCATGGTCCGAATTTTGCCTTGCGGGGCTGGATAGGGCGGAGGCTGTACACTGGTGCATGTGGGGGCTGGAGGTACAGGGAGTCCAGGGTGGATGATACCTTCAGGACCAGGGGTGTGAGGGGTGATGCTGGGAGAGTGGAGGGTGAGTGGGTTGGAAAGGGGGAACTGATTGCAGGGATCCACGTGTGGCCTCTTCCCTGGGAGAGGGACATCGGAGAGGGGGGGGAGGGGAGACTCCGGATAGGGCAAGATGTGACAAAGTGTCGATGTGTGGATTGCCAAGGGCACATGAGGGAGGGGGGAAAGGGGAGGGAGGGGAAAGAAAAAAGAAAAAAAGGAGGACCTGATGCAAGGGGCTTAAGTGGAGAGCAAATGCTTTGAGAATGATTGGGGCAGGGAATGTGTGGATATGCTTTATACAGTTGATGTATGTTTATGTATGGATTGGGATGGGAGTTGTGTGAGTCCCTGATAGAATGTAAAAAAAGAAAAGAGGAGAAAAAAATGATTGGGGCAGAGACTGTACAGATGTGCTTTATACAATTGATGTATGTATATGTATGAACTGTGATGGGAATTGTATGAGCCCCAATAAATTGTTAAAAAAAATAAAGAGAAATCTGAGAAGAGTTAGGTGGACTTGAAAAAAAAAATAATTTGGGTTATCAGGGTAGAGGAGGTGATGTTTCAATTAAGGAGAATGGGGATAGCAGCAAAGGAGCCGTGGTAGTTCTGGCAAGCATAGGCCTGCAACTCTAAAGTTGGTGGAGAGCCACTGACCTCTTCTGGAGTTCGGTGAGGTTGTCTGTTCCCATAAAGGTTTCTAGCCTGGGAAACCCTAGATAGGATTGCTATGAGTTGGAATCAACTTGAAGGCAGTGGGATATTTGTTTGGTGGTAGTAGAAAATAAGCAGCTTGGGTTCAGAATAGTATGAGCAGAAGAAATTGATAGGAGTGGAAGGGCTAGTATGGAGATAGTGGTTGCTGGGTGGAAAATTAAAGTGGTAGAGAATCATAGGGACATTTTGAGAAGTGATTCATTCTTCATATTATTGGGTCAGTTACATTGATTTTACAGTGTTTTGAGTAGATAAATTACCTCAATGTTTTTTAAAGTTAGGGTGAGGTTGGATGGGGGAGGGCAATCCACTTGTCACTTGTTGGCATGGTTACTTTAGTGGTAAGGAATGGAAAGGAAAAGCTTTCTAGTTTGTTCTGGCTATCTATTTCTATGTTACAAACTACCCTAGGACTTTGACATCAAGCAAATATTATTATGTGTCAGATACTGAGACATGTGTCCCAGAAGCGCTTGCTATCTGGTAACTCAGATGGGTAACTCAAGTAGTTAGAGATTAGGACAGTTCAGATGGCTGCTGGTTGGCATGTTCCGCCAGGTTCACAAGAGAAACAGAGCTAGTGACTCTCATCTATGCATAAGAAAGAGCTCTCTTCCTCTAGTCCACAAGCCCCTCTTCAGACTAATGCAGAGTGCAGGAAAATCACAGGCCTTTGGGGGGCAAAGTTATGTGAATCCAAGGTCAATGGAAACATGACAGAGTTCTGACCGCTCTCAGGGTCAGTGGCAGAGAAAGGGGAGGTTCCCAGGGCCCTCCTTATAGAAGGGCCCAGCTCCAAGGAAACAGCATCAGGCTGTAACCTGAGTGACAGGTATGACTACCACAGTTGGATTCTTGGGTTCTTTACGTGGCATCTGCTGGGTTGTAATAGGCACGATACTTTCTCACATATATAGCACCTGCGCTAGGATGACTAAAATGACTGGGGACTGGCTGGACATCTTGTTCCACATGATTCACTCTGCATAGCTTGTTCAGGGTTCCTCACAGCATGATAGTCTCAAGGTAGTCTGAATTCTTATATGTGGCTGTCTTCACCCAGAGTGAACATTCCCAGAGACCTAAGCAGAAGTTGTGTTATGACTACCTTGGAAAATCATGCAGCCGCTTCTGCCTCATTGGATTGTATATAGTAGATCTAGTTTGAGAGGACATGGAAAGGCTTTGTTTGGTGACTGTGGAGTTTAATTACTAAAGCACTGAAGCACTAATTCCGTTATGAATTTTTCAAAATGTATGCTTTAGTTGTTTTGAAAAACACGGCATTTATATTGCCCTCTTGGGTAGCCCATAGGGTATAAAAAGACTATGAAAAGTTAATTGTATAACTCAAGCAATGTTTACTTTTTGTATTAGAGTTTAAATTATGTCGTTTGTTTTGTGGAGCACTGAAGTCTTCGGTGAGAACCCTAACCCCAGTTTGAATTTTGATATAAGTTCAAACTGCATTTGAATTCGTTCCGACCATTAACCAGCAATATGGCAGTTTGACCCTTAGGAAGAATGTGTTTGAAAGTTGTGGTTCAGTGAATTACTTGATGTGGTTCTTTTTAGCCATAATCTTTGTAATTCTTAAGAGTAAGAATTACTTAAGAGTAAGTAACTACTGGGTAAGACTAGCAAATAGGAGCTGTTTATAATCCATTAAGGGTATTGAATCGCTTGCTGCTAATAAAGATATGATGTATAGAACCATGTGGGGATTGGTTGGTTTTGCCATCCTACTAGGTTTAAAATAAGCCATTTCCGAATTAGAAACATTCTTGCTACCATCAAGATAGAAGAGCCAAGAGCGGAGCATCACTTCAAGATCCTGGTGCTGACTCTCCTCAAACCAGGAGACAAAGAATTGTGACACTGGAAATAGTAGGAAAGAAACCAGGAGATTAGCAGGAAATGGCATGGTGGGCTTCCCTGCTCCATAGGATGGGGCTTTGATCCAAATTTTACTGTCAGAGTTGAGTGCCTCTGGGCATTTATTAGCAAAACTAAAAGAATTTTTTACCACTTCCTCAAGCAGGGCAGACGAAGATTTGGAATGATTGAGAGGCTGAGGACCAAGAGAGGGCTTTAGACAGGGCTGAGAAGAGGCTGTCATAAGTGACTATCTGTGTCCTGAGTATTTCTGATCTTGAATTGGACTTTCCTAATAAATCCCATTACCCTGAGTATTATCTTTGAGTCCTATGTAGCTATTGCTGTGTGCTGTCTGAGAAACAGAAAAATCAAAATATTTTCTGCCCTCAAAGACTTAATAATCAGTGTAAGAGTCAAGAAGTACAGTACTCAATTAACTTTAGTGAAAATAGGTGCCATATTTTATGAGAACTTAGAGGAAGAAAGAATTGTGGAAGTATCTGGGAGATAATTAGATAGTTTTAAAGAATGAGTACCGTATATACTCGAATATAAGCCGACAGAGTATAAGCCGAGATACCTAATTATTACCTGGGAAACCAGAAAAACTGATTGATTTGTGTATAAGCCTAGGGTGGAAAATACAGAAGCTATTGGTGAGTTTCAATAATCAAAACAAATGAAAATAAAATTACTAAAAATTGAGTCATCAGTGGGGTAATGTATTTAAATATTTGTTTTAAATAAAAAACATAAATAAAAGGACAAGTCATTTAACATTAGTAAGCCAGCACAGTAAGTGGAAAATAGGTTCAACAAAAACAATAAGGTATCAACAATGTTACCTTAAGAGTACTATTCCCTGAGCTCAATCAGCAACCTAGTTAAAATGTAAAGAGTTAAAATCCTTCAAAACTGGATTCCTCATCATCATCCGTATCCCAACGCAGAGCTTCAGCTGGTGTGAGGCCATCATAGACGATGTCCTCACTGAGATCGCCGTCATCACCATCACTGCTGTCATTTTCATACAAAGCATAGTCTTCACTGCCATCCATAGCATTACTAATACTACATTTCTGGAAGGCACGTCACACCATGTCTTCTGGAATGTCTTCCCATGCATCTCGAACCCACTTTGCTATTAACTCTGTGTCAGGCTTCATGAGATTTCCACTGGCCCGTGTATTAGCCGAACCCCAGTTTTTCAGCACAGTTTTTGTGCTGAAAAACTCAGCTTATACATGAGTATATATGATAGGTCTTTTCTAAATAAAGATGAGAAGAAAGGCATGCTAAGTTAAAGGTGAAAAATATTCTCAATATGAGAAAATTTTACAACAGGGCAGATTTGGAGGAATCTGGTGTATCTCGACTATTCTAACTTTTGAAAATGTGTAACATAATATTGGTTCAGTAAGAATAGTTTATTAAGGGTTAATGAAGCTGTTCTTATTTTAATAAAGATATGAGTACTTATGAAATTCCGTTTTAGTTTGTGATTTAGTTTACATTCTTTATAATCACTAGTTACATCTACATCATCATTTTTGAATGTCTGTGATTTCCTTACTCTTATCAGAATTTCAGGTTGTAGGACTGAATTATGTTTTTAAGACTGGTGCATTTACAACAGAGTCCTAGTAGGCAAAATTGCAGACACTTATGCTTTTAATATTTTTTTAATGTGTATAAGAAAGAGCTTTATAAGACCAATTGAATATTGAGAAAACACCCCAGCCAGTCCAGATCAAACGCATAAGTCCACTCTTAGCCCATATGTCTGATACTAATCAAGTCCAATATTAGCCCATATGTCCGATACTAATCTATAAATTCTTCTTCATACTCATGAAACAAGTGCAATGATGCCAAATGCAGGAAGATCACAGGCCAATGGGTGGAAAGTTTTGTAGATCCTGTGGCGGTGTAAGCATCTCATCAGTGGAAAGGGTCTCTTTGTGGCTCCTCCAGCTCCAGGGCACTAGCATAACACCATGTGTCCTCTCAGAAGAAATGTTTCCCAGGGAGAGAGCATGTGTCCAGCCCCCAGCGAGCTATTTATCTCCTTAGTGCCTCCAAATGAGGCTTTCAACCTGCAACCTGATAGACAGGCTAAACTCCACCCCTTCACTCTTTTTTTGTCCTCAAAGTGACATGTATTTTCTTTTTTTAAAATCATTTTATTGGAGGCTCATACAACCCTTATCACAATCCAGCCATACATCCATTTGTCAAGCACATTTGTGCATTTGTTGCCCTCATCATTCTCAAAACATTTGCTTTCTACTTAAGCCCTTGGTATTAGCTCCTCATTTTTCCCTTTTCTCCCTGTTCCCCCTCCCTCATTAACCCTTGATACTTTAGAAATTATTACCATTTTGTCATACCTTACACTGTCTGATGGCTCCCTTCACCCACATCCCTGTTGTCCATCCCCCAGGGAGGAGGTTAGATGTAGATCCTTGTAATCGGTTCCCCCTTTCTACATCACCTTCCCTCCACCCTCTGGTATCGCCACTATCAGCACTGGTCCTGAAGGGATCATCTGTTCTGTTTCCAGTTCCTATCTGCACCAGTGTACATCCTCTGTACTAGCCGGATTTTAAGGCAGAATTGGGATCATGATAATGGGGGGAGGAAGCATTTAAGAACTAGAGGAAAGTTGTATGTTTCATGGTTGCTTTCGTGCACCCTGACTGGCTCGTCTTCTCCCTATCTTTTAAAGACTTCAGCATGTGTGATTGAAGAAGCACTAAAGGAACAGCTAAGAAAAAAGCAAGAAACTTTGAAGCATTTCCAGAAGCAAGTCAAACACCGAGTAAATCAACAAGTTAGGCTGAGGAAAAAGCAGCAGCTTCAGCGGTCTCATGAAGCAGTAAGTTGAGAAGTGTGCCGAAGGAAAAACTGAGTGGAGTGTGTGTGTGTTTGAACTGGCAGTGACCAAATGCTTTTTTCCCAATGCTGTATAACATTTGACTCACTAGTGAGAACAGTAGTTTTTATGGAAAACATTCTTGTCTTATACCTGTGTTGAAGGAGTCCTGGTGACGGGTGTAATGGTTACGCAATGGGCTGTGATCCACAAGGTTAGCCTTTGGAACCACCAGCCACTCCGGGACTTTCTACTCCTGTTACCAATTACAGTCTCGGAAACTCACTGCGGCAGTTCTACCCTGCCCTATAGGGTCACTACGAGTTGGCATCGACTCAAGGGCAGTGAGTTTTGTTTTTTTTTTCATACTTAGGTTGCTCTGATTTACTTTTTTGGTTTCACCAAGTAATTACAAAGCCTGTTTTGAGTTTCAGATTCAGGCTTGAGTTTGAATTCTAGTTTTACTATTTACTAGCTAGCGACTCTAATTACTGAACTTTAAGGACTGTAAGTTTTTCATCTGTAAAATGGAATTACAGTATTGTCTCAGAATTATTGTAAGACTTAGTTGAGATATATAAATTATAAGTATATAATGTCAAAATCCAAACTCACCACCATCAAGTCCATACTTCTCATAGTGACCCTATAGAACAGAGTAGATCTGCCCCTGTGGCTTTTCCAGGCTATACACTAAATCTTCATGGGAGCAGAAAGCTTCATCTTTTTCCTGTGGAGCCAGCTGGTGGGTTTAAATGGCCAGCCCTGTAGTTAGACCAGTGCATAGCCCACTATGCTGCCGGAGCTCCTAGCATATAAAAAATGAAAGCATTCACTGCCATTGAGTTGATACTGACTCATAGTGACCCTCTAGGACAGGGCTGACTGCCTCTTTGAGCTCCTAAGGCTATCACTTTATAGGAATGAAAAGTCCAATCTTTCTTCTGTGGAACTTCTGGTGGTTTCCAACTGCTGACCTTGTGCTTCACAGCCCAATGCATAACCACTATACCATTAAGACTCCATAAATATATACAGTAGGTACATGGTAAATGTAACTTTCTTTACCAGCTAAAGTCCCCCCTTCCAAAACCAAGCAAGATGTTGTGGAGTTGATTCTTATATTGCGACCCTAAAGGACAGTAAAACTGCCATATGGAGCCCTGGTGGAGTAGTGGTTGTGCATTTGCCTTTAGTCCGCAAGGTCGACAGTAAAAACCCAAAAGCAACTCCTTGGGAGAAAGACTAGGCGTTCTGTTCCTGTAAGTAGTTATCGCCTCGGGTGCCTACAGGTCGCTAGGAGTCAGCATGGACTTAAAGGCAATGAGAGTAGTATAATGTTGATAGAAACGGACGGCCACAGTCTTTTTCCTGTGAAGTTGTTGGTGGGTAGTGGGTTTGAAACACCAACCTTATAGTTTGTAGCCGAGCATGTAGTCACTATGGCACTGACTGAAAGCCCCCGCATTTACCATTTGAAAATTTTCCCCATTTAAAAATGACTGTTTGGAGGCAGTATTTGATGATTTGTAATTGTAGTCGACTTTGAGGAGAATCTCACTGTTCCCCTTCCTTCCTGTGTGTAGGCAGAAAAAGAAGGCTTGATTGCTATGCAGTCTTCAGATCCTGCACACTTAACTCCTAAAAGGAGAACAAGTGTTTTTTCAAACCACTTGAATACTGCTATTGGAAGTTCTTGTTTATACCTTTTCCCAGAAGATGAAAAGAATCATAATGAATTATTCCAGCAGCAAGCCCAGGCTGTAAGTAGATGCTCATTTTATTTTTATGATTTTTTTATTACCTAACCTAAAAGTATGGCATATTTTGGAGATTAATTTGGGGTTAGGAGACATGACAGTCAACTTTTCTTCTTTTGGAAAGTGATGAATAGAATTGTGAGATGATGCTTGATTTTCACATCTATTTATTTATTTTTGGTAAGATACTTTACAATTTTCTAAAGAAAGATACTAAAGTTCAAAGTTTACTGGAAAGAACTGTAAGTCAAAGAACATGCATTGTTCCTATGATAGGCATGACTCGACTCACTGCCGTCAAGTTGATTTTAATTTATGGCGACCATATAGAACAAGGTAGAATTGCCCTTGTGGTCTCCAAGACTATAACTCTTTCTGGGAGTAGATCGCCTCCTCAATCTCCCACTGGTGGTTTTGAACTACTGACCTTAAGCCAAACTATGCCACCAGGGCTCCTCAAAGATATTTCATGTTTAATTCCAGCCTACCACAATAAAGCAAATATCACAGTAAAGTAAATGAATTTTTTCCAGTGCATATAAAATTTGTGTGTGCTATAGTTAGCTACTTAATATCATCTGTTAAGTATGCAATAGCATTATGAAAAAGTTTGAAATATTATAAGAAGTGCCAAAATCTGATCCATACTTTTGGGAAAATGGTGCCAGTAGATGCAGGGTTGTTTGAAGTCTACCACAAACCTTTAATTGGTTAAATCTTAGTATCTGTAAGATGCAGCAAAGTGAAGCGCAATGAAACCAGGTATACCTGTCTACTGAAATGATCTACCCTTACAGCTGTATAGCTATGTAACTTATGAGTACGTTACAGCCAGTGTTTAACATCTGGTTTGAGAAATGATTGATAACCTCTCTTATAAAGAGGTTGAATACTTATAAGGGTGTTTTAAAAATGTAGAAAGATTCCATGATCTTTTAATTTTATATGGAGCATTTAATTCATTGTTAATTTTGTTTTTAATCTTAATTTTGTCATTTCATTTGATTGCCACTCTTACTCCCTCTATAGTCATAGGTCAGTTAATAATATAGTAAACTCTCAATTATCATTCCCAGAGTTTTTTTTAACAAGGTAACATTTATTTAGTGGCTTATCTCATAGACCTAAGGTAGGATACTGGACCTCACCCCATAGGAGATGATTATGAGTTTCTGTTCAAGGTGATGGAAAAGTTGGAAAACTGGGTATTGGCTGCATACCTAATACAATTGATAATCCTAAATTTAGCATGCGAAGAATATTGAAATGACAAATGTTTGTCGCAAACATGTTTACCACAGTAATAATAATAAACCCCAAACCACTGTACTAAACCAGGTCCTTTTACATCACCTCATACCTGTAAATCACTGACATTACCTAGAAAACCCCTTCCTTAATGCACGTGAACTCTTTTCTGGTTGGTGTCTTGTTCTTAATACTGCTTTGAGAATTGTCCATCTGATTCTAAAATGTTTTGCTGGGGATAGTGAGAGGAAGTGGGAAAATGATGGCTAGATGAAAATAAAAGATGTATATGCCTAACATGCATGAGCATCAAGATAAGCAAATCCATTTGTGTTAATAGTATAAAATTGAAAGCATTAGAAACACATTATCATGTGGACATGATGTAAAACAATTTTTCTTTGTCAAACTGAATTTTCTGTTACTCAGTTTGTAATAATATTTTTTTAATTTGTTTTTTAAGATTACAAAAATTTTAGCAAATTTTTTTTGAGCCCCCAGATATGTATAAGGTGCCAGGGATAGAACACTGTCTAAGGTAGAGAAATAGTTCTCGTAGATCTATCTATAAACCCAATTTAAGTAAGATTTGACTTTATATAATTCATGAATAGACCTTAACTAGCAGCACATACTTGGATACATCCTATTTGTTAAGCTTTGTAAAATGTGAAATAACTCCTGGAATTTGTATTTCTAAGTAGGACTATGAAGCTAATAGGCCCTCACAACCCCCCACCCCCCATCTATTAGATATTTTTAATGTAAAGACATTTTCTCTATTTGTAAAAACTGTTCTATGGCAATTGAGGAAATTTTAAATAGTAAGGATAGAGTTGGAGAGAATTCCTAAAGGATGTGGAATTGAGGTGTATGTTTTGAATTGGTAAGCTTTGGATATGCAAGAGGAAATAGAACTCCAGAAATAGGAATGGTTAAAGGTCTGCAGTCTACAGGGAGTTTAGTATATTTGGGAATAAGTACTGATGGATGGGACTTTTATAATTGGTGAGATTATAGGGAAGAATAACAAAAGGAGATTGGTAAATCAGTTTGAGAAAAAAGTTTTTAGAAAATATTTAAAAGTTTAAATTGTGTTCTTTTCTATTGCAAAAAAAATTGTTGTAAAACACAGCATTTGCCAAGTTAAAGTTTTTCATGTGTACAATTTAGTTACATCAGAAACTTTAGTCATCTTGTGCAACCATCACCAATATCCATTGCCAAATTTTCTACTATTGTAAGTAGAACTTCCCAAACCAAAAACAGACCACTGCTGTTGAGTCAATTCTTTTTTATAGCAACTCTGTAGAGCAGAGTAGAACCGGCCCATGGGGTTTCTAAGTCTGTAAATCTATACAGGAAAAGTCTCATCTTTCCCCTGTGGAGCAGTTAGTGGGTTTGAATCAGCAGGCTTGCAGTTAGAAACTCAAATGTCTAATCCAGTACACCGGCAGGGCTTCTTAAACAGAAACTCAGTACTTCCTCAACAGTGAGCCCTCTTTCCCTCTCCCTCCCACTCCAGTACTCACTAAGACACTTTCTATGCATTATTCTTTTCTTGAAAGAAGATGAACTACTAAAGAATGTTTGGTGACTTAACTGTTTGGGATCTGTAAACTTTATGATGGGACTCCATGAAAATGGTTACTTTTTTGCTGTTGAAGTTTTGTAAGTTCAATAGTTTCTGTTGAAGGTTTTAGCCACTAGATGTCACTGAACATAAACAATGATACATTATTGAGATCTGGTTGAGCAAATAATGAACATAATTGAAAAGGAATCATTTTATTGGGGGCTCTTATCAAAATCCATACATCCATCCATTGTGTCAAGCACATTTGTACATACGTTGCCATCATTTTCAAAATATCTTCTTTCTACTTGAGCCCTTTTCATGTCTTGCACCGACTGATGTCTCCCTTCACCCACTTTTCTGTTGTCTATTCCTTGGGCTGGGGGGTTATATGTTGATCATTGTGATCAGTTTCCCCTTTCTCTCTCCATCTACTCTCTACCCTCCTGGTATTGCTACTTTCATTATTGGCCTTTAGGGCTTTATCTGTCCTGGATTCCCTGTGTTGTGAACTCTTTTTTAACAATTAGGGGCTAATACAACTCTTATCACAGTCCATACATATACATACATCAATTGTATAAAGCACATCTGTACATTCTTTGCCCTAATCATTTTCTTTTTTTTCTCTTTTCTTTTTTTACATTTTATTAGGGACTCATACAACTCTTATCACAATCCATACATATACATACATCAATTGTATAAAGCACATCCATACATTCCCTGCCCCAATCAATCTCAAAGCATTTGCTCTCCACTTAAGCACTTTGCATCAGGTCCTCTTTTTTTCCCCCCTCCCTCCCCGCTCCCCCTTCCCTCATGTGCCCTTGGTAATTTATACATCGTTATTTTGTCATATCTTGCCCTATCCGGAGTCTCCCTTCCCCCCCTTCTCTGCCGTCCCTCTCCCAGGGAAGAGGTCACATGTGGATTCTTGTAATCAGTTTCCCCCTTTCCAACCCACTCACCCTACACTCTCCCAGCATCGCCCCTCACATCCTTGGTCCTGAAGGTATCATCCACCCTGGATTCCCTGTGCTTCCAGCCCTCATATGTACCAGTGTACAGCCTCTGCCCTATCCAGCCCTGCAAGGTAGAATTCGGATCATGGTAGTTGGGGGGAGGAAGCATCCAGGATCTGGGGGAAAGCTGTGTTCTTCATCGGTACTACCTCGCACCCTAATTAACCCATCTCCTCTCCTAAACCCCTCTATGAGGGGATCTCCATTGGCCGACACTTGGGCCTTGGGTCTCCACTCTTATCTGTACCAGTGTACATGCTCTGGTCTAGCCAGATTTGTAAGGTAGAATTGGGGTCATGATAGTGGCGGAGTTGTGGGGTGGGGCAGCAGAGTATTAAAGAACTAGAGAAAAGTTATGTTTCATCGGTGCTATTTTGCATCCTGAATGACTCACCTCTTCCTTGTGACCCTTCTGTGAGGGATGTCCACTTGTCTACAGATGGGCTTTGGGTCTCCACTCCACTCTCCCCCTCATTCACATTGATATGATTTTTTTGTTCTGGGTCTTTGATGCCTGATACGTGATCCCACTGACACCTCATGATCACACAGGCTGGTGTGCTTCTTCCATGTGGGCTTTGTTGCTTCTCAGCTAGATGGCTGATTGTTTATCTTCAAGCCTTAATACTTCAGATCTATATCTTTTGATAGCCGGGAACCATCAGCTTTCTTCACTACATTTGTTTATGTACCCATTTTGTCTTCAGCAATCCTTTTGGGAAGGTGAGCATCACAGAATCCTGGGTTATTAGAACAGTGTTCTTGCATTGAGGGAGTACTTGAGTAGAGGCCCAATGTCTGTCTTCTACCTTTATACTTAACATATAAATATATGTGCTTAGAGCTATTTCCCTATTATTATATATAAATATATTTATATATGTACATTCCTGTATTTAGACCTTGTTGCCTCTTAATTCTTTACTCTATTTCCTTTTCCTTTCCTCTTATTCCACTGTCATGTTCAACCTTCATTTGGTTTTCATTAATTCCTCTTGGCTTCATTGCACTTGATTAAGCCCCACCTCGCATCCTACGCCCTCCTCACCATCAATCTTAGATCACTTGTTGTTCCCTTGTTCCTGTGTTTGTTGGCTCCCCTCCCTATCTCCCCCTTCCCCCTCTCCCATGTCCCGCGGAACCATCAGTCTTATTGTTTTCTCCTCTGGATTGTTTATCTTGCCTATCTTATCTAGATAGACATGCAAAAACAATAATAAACATAAAAACAAAATAACAAACAAGAATAACAAAGAAAAGCTTATAAATAGTTCTAGGTTTGTTTGTTGACTTTTATGAGTGTTTTCCAGTCTAGTCTGATGAGGTGCCAAGCCCTGCCTATGATTAGGGACTTCATTGCTTTGCTCCTTTTGCTGCTCTGTTGCACACCGTTAGTGTTTCACCTTGGTGTGGAGAGGTCAGATTGGGCACAATTACTGCACTGTGTCTCAGTGTTGCCCCCCCCCCCCATAGCTCCATGGGTCAGTGCTTTTTATGACATTTCTGATGTATTTATGGTCATGTTTTTGCTAGAACATTTCTGAAACTAGGGTCCTGTTAGTCCTAGTTTCTCTCTCAAGTAATAGAGAATAGAATATCTTGTTTTTTTCAAAAAAAACAATTCAAATATTTAATTATCTTCTGAATTTTCTTTTTTCTTTTTGGTATCTACATTCATAATGCTTTGTCTTTTTGTCAAATGACTTCATACTCAGATTACTATCTTGGTTGATTCTTCTAAACATTGCTTTGTTTTTCAGTGCTATTCTCAAATATGAACCCTTAAAATGAACACAGTCCTCTGTTCTAAATGTTATTTGGCCAAGACCTCACTTATTCTGTACCCATACACCACTCTCCATTTAATAATATTTGGAAGTACTTACTAATTTCAAAAATCAGGTAAGTTTGAACACCCGAACTTGAGAACCAGAATTGGAGAACTCAACATTCAAGTGGTTATATAAAACAAAACCAGCCTCTTTTTGTTCTTGTTAGTATATTTATACTTCCACTGAGTTTCTGCAGTCTTTCTTGATAACGTCATTTTGGTGGGGAATTTAACAACTTATCAGTGGGGTCAAACTGTGGAATAGAACTCTAAAACATAAAAGACAGTAGACTTATTGGTAGGACTGGTGGAACCCCTTTAGTCACCCTTCAAGTTTGGAACTGAACTCACCCCTGTGTTAGAATAATCAGCCATTTAAGTACAAAAGGGCAGCATTTTCCCAAAGGCAGAGGGTTAGGAAAGAAGGAGAAATAGACACAGGAACCACTGGGAGGAAGTAGAGGATAAAGTGTTTTTTACGTTGAGGGGATTGAAATGGATGAGTTGAAACAAAATGTATGTAAATTGTTAACTGTAAAACTTATGATCTGCCCTGTCAACCTTTAACTATATCACAATAAACAGGGTTTTGATTGTTTGTTTTTTTTTAATTCAGATGGTAAAAACAATTAAAAAAATACTGATCATTGTTTTATTCTCACCTCTTTTATTCATGTATAAACTAGTAAGTTCACACTAGTATTTAATCATTAACTTGACTAATTTAGTTCTCATAAAATGACCAACTTTCCTGGCTTGCCGAGATTGAATTTTTCTAGAAACTGGGTCACATCCATGCAAATAAGTATAATTGGTTACCCTGTCTATAGGCGTGTGCTTTCTTAGGTACAGTTGATCTTGAACAATACACTACAGTTTGTAGTTATTGATCATCATCGTGTGTTTAAAGTCTGCCTCCCTTTCATCAGTAACCAAGGTGTCATCTGCATATTACAGTTATTAATAGGCCTTCCTCCTATCTTGATGTATCGTTATTATAGTCTTTCAATATGGATTACAACTCAATGTAGAGAAAATCAGGATTTTCACAACTGGACCAATAGGTAACATCGTAATAAATGGAGAATATTGAAATGGTTAGTCTTTCTGTTGAAATGGTCAAAACTTCTTCTTGCCAGGATCCATAATCAATGCTGATGAAAGCAGCAGTGAAGAAACTTAGTGACGTATTGTTAAGATATTCTCTTAACAGTGGTGAAGAGCAAGGATGCTACTTTGAAGACTACGTTGCACCTGACCCAAGCCCAGGTGTTTACATTCACCTTATATGTGTGAAAGTTTGATGTTGAATAAGGAACACTGAAGAGGAATTAATCCATTTGAATTATGGTGCTAGAAAAGAATTTTGAAAATACCATGGACTGCTAGAACAGTGGTTCTCAAACTTCCTAATGCTGTGACCCTTTAAAACAGTACCTCATGTGGTGTTGACCCCAAATATAAAATTATTTTCATTGCTACTTCATAACTATAAGTTTGCTACTGTTATGAATCATAAATATCTGATATGCCGGATGTATTTTCATTGTTACAAATTGAACATAATTAAAGCATAGTGATTAATTACAAGAACAATATATAATTATATATTATAAAATATTTCTAATGACAAATAAATGAAATTTTGTCCTGGAGCATGATGTAGTATAGGTAACAGTCTTCACACTAAGTAAACGTATATGGGCATATCTGTATGTGGGCGGACCCGCCTGGAGATGGATAGAGGAGTGGTGTCTCGGTTCCTAAGACCATCGGAAATATGTGTTTTCCAATGGTCTTAGGTGACCCCTGGGAAAGAGTTGTTTGACATACCCCACCCACAGGGGTCGTGAACCACAGGTTGAGAACCATTGTGCTAGAACAAATTTGTCTTGAAAGAAGGCCAACCAGAATGCCTTAGATGTAAGGATGGTGAGACTTCATTCCACATAGTTTGGACATGTTTTCAGGAGACATCAGTCCTGAAAAGGTAAAGTAGAGGGGCAATGAAAAAGAAGACCCTTGATGAGGTAGACTGACACAGTGACTGCCACAGTGGCAACAGTTATTAGATTGGGAAAAGTGGTGTACATATGTTTGCTATGAGTCAGAACCAACTTGAAGGCAACCAACAGCAACTTGAACCACATAATTTGAACTGCACGGAACCATGTAGATTTGGGGGGTGAAAGGGGGATTCCTTGTGATTTTAATGATCTTCATGTGTGTAGCTTGTCTCTCTATTAAATATAGTATCAGTAAAAAAATATATATCTCTTGATACTTTGTCATTGTGATAAATGCAATGCTATAAACCTTGTATAATATCAGCACTCATACACAGTGCCACTTGTGGTGCTGGAAATGCTCTCAATAAGCAGAGAAAAGTCATGGCAGTACAAGAAAAAGTTGAATGGCATGGTATGTACTGTAGTTTGAGGTCCCCAGCTCTGCTTGCCTGTCATTTCAAGATAAATGGATCCAGCTTCAGGCCACCATAAAAACAAGAAAGGAAACGTCATGAAGACATTGCTGCAGTAACATCAATTGGGAAAACCTTGTACTCTTTGCAAAATATCTTTTATCTTGTATTGAAAATGCAGCTTTTATGTAGGTACAGTATAATATAGGTAAACATTATAAAATATGTGTTATTAACTTATTTATACTATTGCTAAGGTTTCCATTGAAAATAGGCTATTAGGTAGCTTTTGGGGGAGTCAAAAGTTTTACCTCTAACCGCTGTGCTATTCACAGGTCAACTAAACTTACTTTTCTACTACCAAGTAATATTCTCTTTTGACTATAGCTTCATAATTGGTATATTAGAGGCTCTTTTAACTTTATTTAGATCCATTTGACTTTTTCCTACTTTTCTTAGTATTTCCTAATTCATTGTATGAGTTAAGGGACTTTCATTGGTCCAACTTGTCTTTTTGCATTACATCTAGGTGTCTACCAGCCTACAGTTTGCTTGGTATGTCTATGTTACACCAGTTTATAACTAGTTTTGACAACTGATACATTTGCACTTGGAGCCATGGGCTATAATAAGGCACTCATGTGAGTTGAAGTTTTAATAACGTATCTTTGTAGCCACTGAAAAGTCTAAAGTATATTTAAATAAACTACACTGTACTTGTATAAATACAACTTTAGATAGATATGGCATTAGCACATACTTTAAATAGATAGTAGGCTACCATTGCAACAGGGTAGTAAAATTTTATGCACATTAGGTCTTAGTCTTTTCCCATGGCCTACATATTGTTAGTCATTGTTTAATTTATACAGCCACATATATATTCCTAACTGACTAAAAAGTTACATGATCAAATTAAATAGAACTGAAGAAAATATAAGTGTATGAGGAAAAATGTCATAGTTGAAATATGAGGATTCAAAGGTTTGTGGAAAGTTTTACTAAAAGATAATGCAATTTCTCTACAAATGTTTTGAGTTTCCCTCATATATATGAGGTAACAGTTCATATATGCAGAGATTTATTCCAAACAAAATGTTGTTTAAAACATGATTTTTTGAATGCTGGATCTTGCCACCCTTTCCTCAAAGGAGCACTCGCCATACTTCTTTCAAGACAGGTTGATTTGTCCTTTTAGTCCATGGTACTTTGAATATTCTTCTCCAGCATCACAGTTCAAGTGCACCAATTCTTCTTCAGTCATCCTCATTCAGTGTCCAACTTTCAATGCATATGAGACAGTTGAAAATACCATGGCTTGGGTGAGGTGTACCTTAGTCCTTAAAGTAGTATCCTTGCTTTCCAATACTCTAAAGAAGTATTGTGAAGCCGATTTACCCAATGTAACACATCTTTTGATTTTCGCTTTCATGAGCATTGATTATGGATCCAACAAAGACAGAATTCTTAATATTGATCTTTTCTCCGTTTATCATGATGTATGTTACCTATTGTTTCAGTTGTGAGGATTTTGATCATCTTTACATTGAGTTGAATCCATAGTGAAGACTGCAATCCTTGATCTTCATGTGCAGGTGCCTCAAGTCCTCCTCATGTTCAGCAAACGTGCTGTCTTCATATTGCAGTTTGTTTATAAGCCTTTGTCCAGTTCCAATGCCATGTTCTTCACAGACCCCAGCTTCTCTCATCATTTTCTCAGGATACAGATTGAATAAGTGTGGTGAGAGGATATAACCCTGACACATAACTGGCCTGGTTTTAAACCTTGCAATATTTGTAATCTAGGAGGCCAGAGGTTCAAATTCAGAGCAGAAATTCTAGGGGAAGGGCTCTTCTATCTCTGGAGAAAAGTCTTTGTCTCCTTTCAGCATCTGTAGGCCTGGCATTCCTTGAAGATCCCCATGTGTCCTTGTCACTTATCTTCTCCTGGATCTAGGAACCTCATAGTACAGGGACCCTAAGTAAAATTGACTCACTCCACTCCTGGCTCTTTGTTTCTTAGCCCTGGTAGCTCCCTCTCCTTTTTATCTTGCAAGATAAAAGATGTTGTAGGCCATATCTCACTAAAACTCTACTCACATTTGATGAGGCTGTGATGAGCTTAAAGGTGTTGCCTCACATCCCTTATCTTCTTTTTGGTTTTAGCCCATCAGTTCATATCATGGAGGATCAGTACTTAGCTGTCACATTATGCTATCATAACTGCTTAGCTACTGAGAAACATGGTGTAGACAAGTTGATGCATGTGTGATGGTTAAGTTTTCCTGTCAACGTGCTGTACTTGTAAGAAGATATAGGTGGAGTCCAACCTATTCATAAGGTCATAGCCTAATGACATCTCCTTGGGGGTGTGACCTATTTATAAGTGATCCTGTGAAGAACTGATCTCTCCCTCTCTTGCCCTCCCCATCTTGTTTGCTTATATTTTCTTCCTATCTTCTAGGGCTGGGCTCCATGTGGACTGCTCTGTCTTGTTTCAAAGAAAGCTTTTGAGTGAGTCTGGAGGGCCCTCCAGCTAGCATCTGACTCATGGAGTTGAGTTGACCTGAGCTGGGCCACTTCCTTGATAGATATTTCTTTTTGATATAAAGTTCTTTTTTATACATATATGTCACTGGCTTTCTTTTTAGAAAACTCAGCTTAACACATGTATTTTGGGGGACACAGTTCAATTCATGACCCCATGGTATTTTCTTTTTTTTCTTCTCCATAGTATTTTCAATTGCTTCATATGTATGTGAAACAAGAATAAGGAGTACTGGAGAAGAGTTGATGCTAGGGAAGAATGTTAAGTATACCATGGACTTCCAGAAGAACAATTGTTTTGGAAGAAATATAGTTAAAATGCTTAGAGTCTAACCTGTCAAATCAGGTTGCAGCTTGATGACCTCATTTGGAGGCGCTAAGGCGATAAATAGCTCGCTGGAGGCTGGACTTATGCTCACTTCCTAGGAGACATTTCCATTGACAGGACACATGGAGCTACGCTAGAGCTCTGGAGCTATAGGAGCCACATGGCGACCCCTGCCAGCGCTGAGATGCTCACACCACCACTGGACCCACAAGACTTTTCACCCACTGGCCTGTGATCTTCCTGTACTTGGTGTCATTGCATGTGTTGCGTGAGTCTGAAGAGGACTTTATAGATTGATATTGGACATATGGGCTCATCAGATTTTATGGGCTTGATCTGGACTGGGCTGGGATGTTTTCTCAATATTCAGTTGCTCGTGTATATAAAGCTCTTTCTTATACACAGACACACACACACACACACACACACACACACACACAAAAGCTGCTTAGAGGATGGTGAAACTTCACCTCAAGTACTCTGAATATGTTGCCAGGAAAGACTTTACCATGCTTGGTAAAGTAAACACTTGGTGCAGCAATAGGCTTAAACATAGGAACAATGGTGAGGATGGCACAGGACCGATATAGGGTTGGCATACATTGGAACCAATATGATGACAGCTAATAACAACCACTTGAGGAAATGTGTATCTTCTACGTGGTTCAATGATTGACCTAAAAATGGTGTATCATTCATTTCTTTTTCCCCCCAAGAAGATATTATATGCAGATTTGTGTGATACATAATGCATTTCTATGAAAAAGAAGTCAAAATGTGTGCATACTGATATTACTAGGTAGAGCCAAGAATGTACGCAAAGTCCACAGATCTAATATAAACCCTCATTTATAAACTGCTGCTTGGAGTAGTTGGAACAAATTGTTTCTGTTAGGATGTTTGAGTTGCTATTTTAAGTTAATTTAGGAAAGCTCTCCAGAGTCAAGGAGCTTTGAACAATCTTTTAAATGTTGAGTGTGTGAAAGGTGTGTATATATATGGAAAAAAAGGCCCTAGGCATACTAGGAATAGAGTCTTACAAAGAATGTTGAAAGTTCTTAGGTATACAAGAACCAGTTTATAAGTATTTCTTATTTACAAACTAGATAGATGGTAAGTAATATGTTTGTTTAATAATATTTCAGTATATGAACTCAGACTTTTAGATTCTAATATCTGTAGTGAATATAAAACGTGCATAACGTGTATGAAATGTAGCTCTGAGATTAATGAAAATAATGTTACAAAGATACTGTTGCTGATTAAAGTTTCCTTTGCAAGTAATCCTCTTGTTTAAGGTGTGGCATTATTTAATAATAGAGGCCTCCTTTCCTGCTGGAACACTGATTGTATTGGTGTTAAGTCTTTATCTTGTTTTTGTTTGTTTCCTTCTTCCTGGCAGCTTGGTCAAACCATGAAGCAGGTGCGTCACCAACTGGCATCCTTTAGAACTACGGGGGGAAATAAGTCATCACTGTTTCCAAGTGAAGTGAAAGAAAGTGTTCCCACCCAAGAGGTAAATTTCTTATTTTTAAACAACATTTTACTGTGTTTTCAGTGGAAGTTTACACTGCACTTTCGGGTCCCATTCAATAATTTCTATTTAAGTGGCTCAGTGACATTAGTGACATTTTTGACAATGCATGGGCATTTTCATTATTTCTGTTCTAGACCCATTAATCTAGGTCCCCTCCTCCCTTACATTCACATCATGATTTTAAAGTCATGTTGACCAATTAATCTATAATGTGCTTTTATTTATTTAGTCTTCCTGCACTCATCTGTCAGTTTGTCATACTCTGGGTGCTTGGGTGTTGCTGTAATGCTGCAAGTTATGTCACTGATATTTCAAATGTCAGCATTGTCATCCATAGTGAACGGGTTTCATCAGAGCTTTCAGACTGAACAGACTAGGAAGAAGGCATAGGCAGACCACTGCTGAAGGATTACTCCTGAAGACCTTAGGATTCGCAGGGGATCATTGTCTGGTATAGTGCTCGAAAGTGAACCCCCTTGAGGTTAGAAGCCACTCACAGTATGACTACAGAAAAGCTGTCCTCAAAGTAGAGCTGACCATAATCGATTGACCAGAACTTTCAAGATCTTCATTTGCTGCTGGGGAATGACTCACAATGAGAATAAACACCTATAAATATACAGTAATAATCAGAATGTGGAATGTACATAGTATGAGTGTGGGAAAATTGGAAGTCATCAAAAAGGGCATGGACATATAAAGATCAATGTCTTAGGCATTAGTGAGTTGAAATGGGGTGGTGTTGGCCATTTTGAATCACACAATCATAAGACTTACTGTGCTGGGAGTGGCCATCAATTGCTCACATACACAAGAGCGCCAAAATACAACTTTGAGTGTATCCTACCTAATTTAGAGATCATCTTAGCAGATACAATACATGGAACATTAGTGACTGAAGACTTGGTAAGGTCTGGGATGACATGAAGAACAGCACACATGAAAAAAGCAAATCCTTACAGCCTACTGCCAGCTGGTTAATTTTATCCCCTAGTCACCCTTTGTAGGGGATCCAAAGCTAGAAATATTCATCAGAGCAAATTGGCTCAACGTTCTCCCCAAGAGCAGCTGGTGGCTGGGAATCCCTAACCTTGTGGTTCGCAGTCCAGAGCTTACCCAACAAGGCCACTAGGCCTCTTTAAAGAAAACAAAGGGCCAGTCAACTTGAGAGAGAAAAGGCCAAAGTGGACGTCAGAAGAGACTTTGCAACTTGCTCTTGAATTTAGAGAATAGAATGAAAAGCACTGACCCGAAAATTCCAAAGGGCAGGAAGACAAAGCAAAGCTTTGAACAAGGTTGACGTTGTCAAGGATTTTATTGTATTTGAATCCACAGTCAAGCAGTCAGAAAATCAAAGAATATATTATTTTGGGCAAATCTACTGTACAAGATCTCTTTAAAGTATTGGCGAGCAAAGACGTTGCTGTGAGCACTGAGGTGTGCTTTACCCAAGTTATCTATTCAGTCACCTCAAATGGCTATGAAAGCTCGGCAATGAATAAGGGAGACTGGAGAATTGATACATTGGAATGACGGTGTTGGTTAAGAATATTGAAAGTGTGCTTCCACGGACTGCCAGAATGACAACTAAGTCTTTCCTGGAGGAAGTGCAACCAGAAGGCTCCTTAAAAGCAAAAATGGTGAGATTTTACCTTACACACTTTGGGCATGTTATCAGGAGAGAGCCAAACCAAATCAAAGCAAACTTAATGCCATCGAGTTAATTTTAACTCATAGGACAGAGTAGAAAATGCCACATTGTGTTTCCAGAAAGTTTCTTCTTTCTCCTGTAGAGCAGCTGGTGGATTCAAAATGCTCACTTTGTGCCCAGCAGCCTGTGGGGGAAGCCAGCCCCTCACCCTATCACAGGTTCAGCGAGCGCAATTGTACGGTTAAGATATATAAAGATTATAGTAAAGTCATAGAGAAAGAGTGAAATAAAGGAGTCAGGCACATTTCCTAGTAGCATACTCACCTCAGATCCTCTTGGTAGTACACGTGGAGGTGGGAGACGGGAGTGTAGGAGCGAGGGAGAGTGATTTATTACCAACTGAGGCTTATCTATCTTTGGGGGCGTGCCTGCCCCCTAATTACGGGTAAAGACATACGTCACAAGAAGAGGTTGTACAATAGGCTTACACATCATAGGAAAGGGTGTACAGTAGATATAAACATAATAGGATGGGGATCAGCTGGGGTGTACACGTAATAGGAAAGGGAGGGGCTAGGGATACATGTGACAAGATAGGCGCACCCTAGCCTCAATATGGCAGCCTAACCTTGGTTACCCTTGAGTGGGTTGATGTCCTCCCTGGGCGCTCCGTCAGAGAAACAATCTCCTTACCAGAAGGGAGTGGGCCCTGCTTAGGTTGGGGACAGACCATACAGTCTGATTGCTCTAGATGACTGATAACCCTTAGGGAGGATAACCTCTGATCTACTTTAATTGACCTCTAAGTGCTTACCATATGTAGCAAGCAGCTAAGTTGGCCATATATTTGGGGGAGACAACTTGGGAGAAATCTTTCTGTATCCCATAGTAGTCCAGCTTGAAACCCACTATACAACCAGACTCCTCATCAGGAGAGAACAGCCCCTGGAATGGGATAGCCTATTTGGTAAAATAGAGGGTCAGAGAAAAAATTCAATGAGGTGGATTGGTACAGGAGCTGAAATTAGGGGCGCAAACATAACAGTTGTGAGGGCAACATAGGACAGGACAGTGGTATTGTTTTTACTAATTAGGGTCACTATGAGTTGGAGCCAGTTCAAAGGTACATGACAAAAACAATGGGTAATTTTTTAAAGGACACATTACTTAAAGGTGATAATCATTTTTTGAGCCGATTTGTCATTTAGTCACAAGGTGGTCTAGTGGTGGAGGACTGTAGTTTCAGTTTTTAGATTTCAACAGGGTGGCAGGGCGTAGTTTTTAAGTGTCCCCAACTCTTAACCAGTCTAGCAGGTGGAGTCTGTTTTTAATAACTAGATGTTCTGTTCCATATTTTTCTCCTATCAGTGGCCATCTATTGTTATCCCAGGTGATTAGTGAGTTTTGCGAGCATTAGAAGTTTCAGCTCCTCCCGAATGTGCAGCCTGCCTGGAAGCTGCTCACAGAGTCACACAAAGTCCCCCGGTTGACTCCAGGCTCCTGCCTTTTCAATGATTCCGCGGGGAGGCGTGGTGGACAATCCCTGGCCGACCACATTGGCTGAATTGAATTCACCTGGCGTAGGTGGGCCAATCCAGGTGCAGTACCCATCCATGCATACCCAGCGGGAAACCTGAACCTCTGAGCATGTGCAGTGTGCCACTCCTTTGTTTCCGTAGCTTGGACCAATGGGCATGCGTTAATGGACGTACCAGCCCTATGCTAGCCTACGTAACTATTAGTAATGGAGCTGGGCACCATCTAGTTCTTTTAGACTTAGGGAAGAATACTTATTTGTGCAGAGCATAGGTTCCCAAAATTATTTGGCCAGCTGTCACCTTTTCAGGAAAAAAAAATTTACTCAGGACCCCCATAGCAATAAAAAAAACTTTTGTACTGTAATCCATAACCCAGATAAAGTGTCGATATCTGCTTTTGCAGCAATCCTGAATCATTCTGTCAGCACCATTCACCCCCACCCCCAGGAGCATGGTATCACCCAGTTTGGGAAACATTGTTAAAGGATATTCATTTTGTAGATTAGTTTCTTCTCTGAGTTTTTGATTTCTTTCTATTTTTGCTTAGATGAGTGGTGTTGTTGTTAGGTACCATCGAGCTGTTTCCATCCCATAGTGTACGCACAACAGAAAGAAACACCGGTCCTGTGCCGCCATCACAGTTATTCCTGTGACGTGCTTGACAAAGCAGATGTCCTCCAGGGACTGGTTCTCCTAATCAGTAGAGACCAATAATTGTACCTTACATGGCTACTTACAAGCTATTCAGACTCCACACTCTATTCACCAATATAAGTATATCAAACTTAGACTTCTGAAATACATCATGCAAATTAAGTGATATGTTCCACAAGATTATGGTTCCAGTCCGTCAGACTCATAAATCCAATCCCATGAAGTGTTTGATTATGTCTAAGAAGTATCCTTAAGAGTACTCCCTTTGTGGGTTGGAAAGGGGGAACTGATTACAAGAATCCACATGTGACCTCTTCCCTGTGAGAGGGACAGCAGAGAAGGGGGGAAGGGAGACTCCGGATAGGGCAAGATATGACAAAATAACGAGGTATAAATTACCAAGGGCACATGAGGGAGGGGGGAAAGGGAAGGGAGGGAAAAAAAAAAGAGAACCTGATGCAAGGGGCTTGGGTGGAGAGCAAATGCCTTGAGAATGGGGCAGGGAATGTATGGATGTGCTTTGTACAATTGATGTATGTATATGTATGGATGGTGATAAGAGTTGCATGAGTCCCTAATAAAATGTAAAAAAAGAAAAGAGGAGAAAAAAATGATTAGGGCAAAGACTGTACAGATGTGCTTTATATAATTGATGTATGTATATGTATGAACTGATAAGAATTGTATGAGCCCCTAATAAATTGTTAAAATTAAAAAAAAAAGAGTACTCCCTTTGTACTTTATTATATAAATGATATATGAGGGGGTACCCAAAAAACCGGAATTGTGCTGGGTGGAGTGGAGCTTTCATAGTGTCCATTTTACCCACTGGGCAAGCAGCGAGCAACTCATCTGAGTTAGTGCACCCACTGGCGTCACAGTGAATCTTTTCATAAAAGCAGTTTCATGCAAACTTCATTTTTCGTGATGGCTGATTTAAGAGAATAGCATGTGGCTGTGAAATTTTGTTTCCTGCTCGGGAAAAATGTCACTGTTGTAATGTTTAACACAGTTTACAAAGAGAGTGCTATGGGAAAAACTCAAGTGTACAAGTGGTTTTCTTGTTTAAAAAAGGTGAAATGTTGATTGATGACAAACCTTGTTCTGGATGTCCATCAACTTCCTGAATGGATGAAAATGTCGACTTGTAGTGGATTTTTAGTTCATTCCACCAGCTCATTCTGCTAATCAAGCTTTCTATTTAGAGCTTCTGATAAGATTGCATAACTGTGCGACGAAAATGGCCTGGTTTGTGGCAGACGGGACTGGTTTTGACACCACGACAATGTACTTGCTCACGCAGCCATCTCAGTGTGCTAGTTTCTGGCAAAAATACTGCATGCTTCTCTTACCCTGCATACCTTACTCACCTAGCCTCACACCATGCAACTTCTTTTTGTTTCCATGAATGAAAAGGAACATGAAAGGATAGTAATTTGACGATGTAGAAGAGGTGATGAAAAACACGAGGGAGGTGCTGTCAGCCTTCTAAACAGATGAGTTTGAAAAATGTTTCCAGGAATAGAATGGCAGATTTGACAAATGTATTAAGTGTAATGTATGAACTTTGAAGGTGATAAGGTTATTGTGTGAAGGTGATAAGGTTGTTGTGTGGATAGAGCAGAGGTTGTATACTGGTGCATATAAGAGCTGGAGGCACAGGGAATCCAGGGTGGAGGATACCTTCAGGACCAGGGTGTGAGGGGCGATAATGGGAGAGTAGAGGGTGAGTGGGTTGGAAAGGGGGAACCTATTACAAGGATCCACATGTGACCTCCTCCCTGGGGGACGGACAACATAGAAGGGGGTGAAGGGAGATGCCGGATAGGGCAAGATATGAGAAAATAATAATCTAAAATTATCAAGGGCTCATGAGGGAGGGGGGAGCGGGGAGGGAGGGGGGAAAAAAGACCTGATGCAAAGGGCTTAAGTGGAGAGAAAATGCTTTGAAAATGATTAGGGCAAAGAATGTACAGATGTGCTTTATACAATTGATGTGTGTATATGTATGGATTGTGATAAGAGTTGTATGAGCCTCTAATAAAATGTAATAAATAAATACTTTCTCTTACACTCAAAAAAAATTAAAATACATAGCTATGGGGAAAAATCAGGGGCTTTTTTGAGTACCCCTTCATATGTGCATTTAGTCACATCTGTATGCACATTTGCATGCTCATATGCAAACACTTAGGTGTATATACATATGCAGATACACTGAGTAAAAATCAAGGAGACTACATCTAACTGCCTTTAGCAACATAAGGGTAAAGGAGAATCCATCTTCATACTCGAGGCCATTTGTCACAAGCAAAGATCAGACATATCTCTCTCCACTCTCCACCCTTCTTTACCTCTTCTGACACCGATCATTCCTCTCGTGGAAATGCTCCTTTCCTGTTGGGTTTCAGGATCTGTTGCAGACCTCAGATAATACTCACAGTTCGGGGGTTATTAGGGAAGCTAATGTTACCACAAAGCCAGGGTCAGAAAATATTAAGGATATAATCTTTTGTTCACAACAGCCCCTTTTTCCAGTCAGCAACCAAGTCCTTCTCTGGTCACCACTCTCTCAGCTTTCTGATTCTTTGGCTTATGGTCTCCATTAGGCCAGGAAGCCCACCTGCTGCTCTGCTTCAGTGGTCCCTTTGCCTCAGCCTCTGGTCTCAATATAGCAGGGTGTCTACAGCCTCTTACCACTTCAGTGAGGGAGAAATAGCAAAGGTGCTCTGTTATGGCTCTTCTTCTTTGGTGACCCCAGGAATTCACTCTCTGTTCTTACTTCTGAGATGACTTTCTTATTCACAGGGAGTGACAACTCAAACTGACTAATCTCCTCTTAGTGTTCACAAACTGAGATGTAGACATTTACTTAATAGGACCTTCTAGCCATAATCCCTTTTGTGATGCATTATAAATTCTAGCCTCCATGCCCGTGACTGTTATCCCATTTTGGGAGGGAATTCTCTGGTATGTTAATGGACAGGATTCAGAGCCACCAGCAGAGCACTTTGTAAACTCCTGCTGAACTGACAGAGGTAGTAGACACCATAAGACAGCAAGAGCAAGCGAGGCATGGAGGGAGACCTTGGGACAGAACAAAGGAGCCAGTCTAAGAGCAGAGGCTGAGGGAAAGAGACCTTGAGACAACAGAAGCGCAGTACTGAGAGTAAGGCAAAGCAGTGGGCTGGCTTCCTGTTTCATAAAGGCAGGGGTTGGAGGACCACATGGCTGAGAGACTGAAGACTAGAGAAGGACTCGACTCCTGGCTGAAGAGAGGTTGCTGTTGATCAATTACTATATCCTTAATGGCTTCTGATCCTGGCTTTTGATAACTTGTTAACTCTTCTAATAACTCCCTTAATCATCAGTACTGTCTGTGGGTTCTGTGTGACCATTGCAATGGAATTATTGAATCCAACAGAAAGTAGAGTGTCTTGGGAGGGATGGTAGGATGGTAGGAGGGAAGGTGAAGGTATGTCTGACCTCTGCCTTTTGGCAGTTGGCCTTGGGTTTGTGTTGACTTGGATCTTCTTCTTCGTGTAGCTAGAGGATCTGAGATATAGACCACTGCACCTTTACCTATTTGAATGGTCCCATCCAGTCATTTGGTGGAAGTTACAAAGACATCAATAGACAAGTCATTTCTAGGCATTTCATGTGCTCACACGTACATACCTATGTACACACATACCTACCTGCACACAAATTTGTATATATTTTTGTTGGACAAATTTACTTTTGATACATGGTTTAAAAAATACACAGGAATATTTATTTGTATCTTAAAATAATTTTAGACTGTTAAAATAAGTAGAAAGAATGTTAAGCATCTAGTAATGAGGAATGGTTACATATACAAGAGTAGCCATTTTAAAATATGGTAGGATGAGTATCTGAAGAAGAATAGTTTAAGACAAGGGAAAGTGTCTGGTATAAAGCTAAGTGAACAAAGTAGGATACAAAATTAAATATGCTATTTTATTGAAAATATATGCTCAAATATTTATGAACTGGCTATATTGTACACAATTTATGCTCATGGAATCAGCAGTCGAGAAACCAAACAACATATTGCATTGAGTAAATAAGTTACAAAATACCTTCTTTAAAGTGTTGACGAGCAAGGAGAACATTTTGAGGACTAAGGTCCCCTGACCCAAAGTTGAACATTGAATAAGGAAGACCAAAGAAGAGTCAGTGCATTTGAATTATGGCTCTGGTGAAGAATATTAAAAGTACCATGGACTGCTAGAAAAAAACAAATTTGCCTTAGGAGAGCCACATCCGTAGTCTTGTACTTTGGACATGTTTGCAGGAGAGACCGGTCCCCGAAGAAAGATATCATGCTTGGCGTACAGTATAGAAGGGTGGTAAAAAAAAGAGGAAGACTCTCAACAAGATGGAATGGCACAGTGGCTGCAGCTGTTCGAGCCTAACAATCATTATGAGGTTAGTGCAAGACTGGCAGTGTTTCGTTTTGCTGTACATAAAGTCACTGTGAGTCAGCCCCTCGATGGCACCCAACAACAACATAATGGCCAGGCATTGTTCTCGAATCAGGATTAGAGTGGAAAAGTACACAAAATCTTCCATGCGAAGGGGGAAACAGATAAATGATTAAATATAAAATATAGTAAGTGCTAAGTGCTATGAAGTAAAACCAAATTAAGAGTTGATGAGATGATATGCGCATAGACAAAAGCCCTGAAAATAAATGGATCAAATACTAATTATTCCTAGGGACTGTTATTACAGGGAATTTTAATTTTCTTTGAAAAAATGTTAGAATGTATTTTACTTTATACTTAGGATAAAAATGAGTTACTTTTAAAAATAAAAAAATATTTTTACTGAATAACTGGAATCCAGTTCATATGTGGAGTCTGTTTATCTGAGTTTAAAATTTTGTATGGTGAAAATATATATTTTCCTCTGTTTACTTAAATCTGGTATTTCATAATTTGATAGGCAGTATCTAATAAATTGGGCCAAAAACTCTTATTTAGTTCTTATTCACTTTAGCTTTCTAATTGCTATATTATTTTCACATTTTCCTGGATATTACACACACACACACGCACACACACACACACACAACACACACCCCCACATATGGGTTATTAGGTCCCAGAGACTAATGTTTTATATGTATGGAACAAGCTTAAACCTTTCAACTGATGTTTTTCTGAAATAATTACCTGTAGAAGGATGATTAAGTCTGTCATAACTTTATATTAACAATTCTTATGAACAAATCTTATACATCACAGGTAGCATTTAAGTGTTATTCGTGGTTATCCAAAACTTAAAAAATAAACCAATGTAGTTCATTATTATTGTTAATATTGATGAGCGTTCAGAGTGACTGATTTTGACATACAAATGTTTTTCAGCAGAAATCTCATAAGCAAATTTACTAGGCTTAATTGGAAATGATCGAAGAAAATTATATTTTTTTCTTAACACATCAAGTATGTCATTTTCCCCCCAATTCTGAACTGTTTGCTTCCCTCTTAGTGATGTGAAGTGGAAATCTGCAAATCCCAAAAGAATAATTTACAATCCAGATGAACTCTGAGGTAGTTAGTTTATTGTGCCAACCTGGCCAATAAACACATGTACGATTAATTGAAGGGCGGAGGGATAAATTGTTCAGTGAGCCTCGCCTTTCGAGTACTCGGGTCTCTTACTTTGTGATGGTCGGACCAGGGTGCAGTTGTTTCAGCGGGCAAGGCTCACATCCTGCAAGACATCCCTGAGGATAAGCCACATGGACCTACCCCAATGCATCCCTGGGTGCTGCAGCAGCTGTGTGGAGACCCCTGCCTGCGCTGAGATGCTTACATATTCACTGATTTAGCTTTCCTCCTGCAGTTGACGTCATTGCATGTGTTTTGTGAGACAGAGGAGGACTACGTGGATTGGTGTTGGACATGTGGGCTAATGTTGGACTTGTGGGCTCCAGTAGCACTGGGTTGGGATGTTTTCTTGATGCACACTTACCCTTTATATAAAATTCTCTATTACACACGAGTTTCTGTGGATTTGTTTCTCTAATGTACCCAGACCAACACAAACTCTGACTTTATTACTTTGCTAGACTTATTTTGAGTAACAATTTAACTGCTATTTTTGCTCCAGATTTGAGAATATCAGTAGATGATGTACTTGTTGCCCACTGTCACATCACCAGCACTAAAATAAGAAGTCTTCTGAGATTGTTGATGGCTAGAATGTAAGGACAAGTTGCCATTTATAAATGTAATGTATTCTCTTACTAGTTTGTTTCCCTTCATGGGTTTCACATCATGTGGGTTATTTGTTACTATGTGTGAAGTAGAACTCATTTTATCTCCTTTATTCCATATTAGACTATGTTAACTTAAGATTACTTTCACAAAAACTCAGTATGATGAAGTTAATGCTTTCTCTAAACTATTTCTATTTTTGCCTTCCTCCCTGCTCCCTAGAAAGCACTTTCTAGGAAGCCAGCATTTATCAGGATAAATATAGAAGCAAGAGAAGAAATCCCTTTCAAGACCCTTCAAGGTCTTTCAACAATAGCATATGATCATTCCTCTATGCAAAACGAGGTAGGGAAATAAATGTAAGGAATAGAGGGGAAAATAATGACTTGTTAGAACTATCCATCTAATTAAAGATAGGATTAGGGTAAAGATTATGTGTAGTACTTTTACATAGCTTTATTGAAATATAATTCACGTGCCATCAATCTAAAGTATATACTTCAATGTGTTTTGGTATATTTGCCATGTGGTTATTTTGTGCCAGTGAATTGATTCTGACCCATAGCAACCCTATGCACACAGAATGAGACACCACACGGGCCTGCACCATCCTCACAATTGTTCCTATGCCTGAGCCCATTTTTGCAGCTGCTGTGTCAGTGCATCTTGTTGAGGGACTTCCTCTTTTCCACTGCTCTTCAACTTTACCAAACATGATGTCCTCTCCAGGGACAAGTTTCTCCTGACAACATGTCCAAAGTATGTAAGATGAAGTCTCTCCATCCTTGCTTCTAAGGAGCATTCCATACTTCTTCCAAGACAAATTGGTTTGTCCTTTCAGCAGCCTAAGGTACTTTCAATAGTCTTCTCCAGCACCACAATTCAAATGCATTGCTTCTTCGGTCTTCCTTACTCTATGTAAAACTTTCACATGCATATGAAAAAACACCATGGCTGGGGTAAGAACACGTAAGTCCTCAAAGTACCATCCTTGCTTTTCAATATTCTAAAGAGGTCTTAGGCAGCAGATCTACCAGATGTACTGTGTTTCTTGATCTCTTGGCTGCTGCTTCCATGAGCAATAATTGTGGAACCAAGCAAGACAAAACCTTTTACAACTTCAATTTTTTCAACATTTATCCTGGACCTATTGGTCCAGTTGTGAGGATTTTGGTCTTTTTTACCTTGAGTGATAGTCCAGACTGAAAGCTATAGTCATTGATTTTTATCAGCAAGTGCTTCAATCCTCCTCACTTGTAGCAAGGAAGGTTGTGTCATCTGCATTTCTCAGGTTGTTAGTAAGACTTCCTCCAATCCTAATGCTGCAGTCTTCATATGATCCCTCTTCTCTGATGATTTGCTCAGCATACAGATTGAACAAGTATGGTGGGAGGAGACAACCTTGATGCACATTTTTCCTGTTTTTAAACCAAGTAATATTCCCTTGTTCTGTTCGACAACTACCTCTTGGTCCATGTACAAGTTCCTCATGAGCACAACGAAGTGTTCTGGAATTCACATTCTTCTCAAGGTCATCCATAGTTTGTTGTAGCCCACACAGTCGAATGCCTTGGCATAGTCAATGAAACACAAGTAAACATCTTCCCGGTATTCTTTGCTTTGTTCCATCTGACAAAATTTATCTGACATGAGCAATGCTATGTCTTGGTCCACATCCTCTTCTGAATCTGGCCTGAACTTCTAGCAGCTCCCTGTCAATGTACTATTGTAACTATTGTTGGATGATCTTCAGCAATATTTTACTTGTATGTGATGTCAATGATAATTTCTCTGTAATTTGGGTAGGTCACCTTTCTTTGGGATGGGCACAAATAGCTTTCAGTCAGTCAGTCAAGCAGCTGTGTTCCAAATTTCTTGCATAGATGAACGAGTGCTTGCAGTGCCTCATCAGCTTATTGAAATAAAAAACACTACCACACTCTAGTTGGTGTACATTTTCATCACTCCTGAAAGAAGTCTCATTCCTACTAATTAGTCCTACCATAAGGAGCCCTAGTGGCACTGGTTGTTAGGTATAGAACTGCTAACCACAAACTTGCTGGTTCAAACTTCCCAACTGCTCCACGGGAGAAAAATGAGGCTGTCTTGCCCCTGTAAACATTTACTGTCTCAAACTATAAATTGTAATTGGCTCAGTGGTAGTGGGTTTGGGTTTTAATGTTCATTTCCTCTCTACCTCTACCTCTTGTCCTAAGCAACCATAAATCTGTCTATGATTTTCCTATTCTAGATAGTTCATAGAAATAGAATTATTTGCTCTCCACTTAAGCCCCTGGCATCAACTTCTCACTTTGAGAATGACGAGGGCAATGCATTTACAAATGTGCTTTACACAATTGATATATGTATGGATTGTGATAAGAGTTGTATGAGCCCTGATAAAACGATTAAAAAATATTTTCTTGATATTGGATTCCCCTTGGCATAATGTTTCCAAGGTTCATCCATTTTGTAACTTGCATTCCTTTTACTACCAAGAAACATTCCACTGAATAGATCTATCACATTTTTAAAATCTATTCATCAGTTGGATAGTTGGGATTGTTTACATTTTGGCTATTATTAAAAATTGTGCTGCTAAAAACATGTATTTGTGTGGACATAAGTTTTTATTTCTTTTGAGTCGATGCTGTCTTAATGTTCTAATGCTGCGATGCTGCTGCTCTAACAAATATCATAGAAGAAGTGGCTTTAATGAACAGAAACTTATTTTCTCAAAGCTGCGTGGGAAATCAGGGTGTCAACTTTAGAGGAAGGCTTTTTCTGTTGGCTCTGGAGAAAGCTTCTTGTCTCCTTGCTTCCTTTCTCTCTAGGAGCACTGGTGGCATAGCGGTCAGCGATGGAAATCGCCAGCTGCTCAGTGAGAGAAACAGGAGGCTTCTTACTTCTGTAAAGAGTTGCTCCTGAGGGAGGGGGAAGCTGATGCTAGGGGCTTAGGTGGAGAGCAAATGGTTTGAGAATGATGAGGGCAAAGAATGTACAGATGTGCTTCATGCAATTGATGTATGTATGGATTGTGATAAGAGTTGTATGAGTCCCTAATGAATTGATTTAAAAAAAATAAACAGAAAGAAAGAAAAGAGTTGCCGTCCTAGACACCTACAGGGGCAGCTGTCGTGAGTTGGGTTTTGAAATTGTTTTCTCTCTTTTGGCTTTGGAGGAAGTTGTTTTTTTCTTAGTTCCTTCGTTATCTTCAGGCATCTCTCACCCCCACCTCTCCTTGTATTTCTCTATGCCTAATCTACTTTTTAACATTTCAAGAAAGATTGATTTAAGACTCAGCCAGGGTTAATACTGTCTTATTACCATAACAAAGAAAACCCATTTTCAGATGGGATTATAACCACAAGTATAACCCCCCAAAACCCCAAAACAACCAACCAAATCCACTGCTGTTGACTCATGGAAGTTAGAATTTGCATCACCTGTTTTGGGGAGCTATCCGTCAGTCCATACAGCTACTAGGAGTAGAGTTGTTTGCTCATGTGGTAAGTCTACGTTTTGAGGGACTGTCAAACTGTTTTCTATCAGCAGTGTTTAAGGGTGACAGTTTCTCTACATCCTTGCCGGCACTTGTCTCTCTTGTTTATCATAGCCATCTGAGTTATCCACTGATAACAGCAGCTACATTTACAATTCGATGATATTAATTTGTATGTTGTATCAGCTGTTACTGTCAACCATTCTAAAGTGTTCACCACCATGAAAATGAGTGCCCCTCGAACAAAATCTCCCCTTTCTCCCTACCTCTCACCCCAATGTACTTCACAATTTTTGGTCTGTATGTCTTTCTCTTATTTCAGGGAAGTAATCTCAGACAGCATATATTCTTTTGCTATGGATTTATTTCACTTGTCATGTTACATGATCGGGGTTATCAGGTTATAAATGTTATCAGGGTTCATCCTCGTCATGGCGTCGTATATCATAACTCCACTTCTCTTTATGACTGCATAATATTCCATTGTGTGTATGTATTACATTTTGCTTATGCATTCATCTATTAGCAGACATGTCAGTGTTTGCACCTTTTCGCTAGTGTACACAGTGTTAGATTGAACGTGGACTAGAGGTTTCTGTTTGTTCTTAGCGTCACTTCCTAAGGGTGCATGCTTAGGGCTGGGTTTGCTGGGTTCTCTGGTAACTCTGCATTCCCTTTTTTGAGGAACCACAGAACAGTGCCACGGTGGGGCTACCATTTTATATTCTTGCTAACACTTGCTCTTTCCTTCCTCCCTTCCTTTGCAATCATTGCCCATCTAATGGGGGATAAAGTAATAGATCACTGTGGTTTTGATTTGTAGCTCCCTAGTGGTTAGTGTGGGGCACTGGTGGCATAGTGGTTACGCATTGGGCCGCTAACCACAAGACCCACAGTTTGAAACTAACAGCTCCAATGGAGAAATATGACATATTCTACTCTTCTAAAGCGTTAATCTTGGAAACTCACAAGAGTATTTCTCCTCTGACCAGTAGGGTTGCTGAGTCAGTATTGATTGTACTGTAGTGAGTTTTTGTTTGTTTGAATGGTTAATGATCTTGAACTTCTTTTCATATGGTTCTTGGTCATTTGAATAATCCTCTTTGGTGAATGGCCTGTTCAAGTTCTTTGCCCATTTTTTTTGGTTGTTTGTCTTTCTGTTAAGTTGTAAAAGTTACGTGTGTATAAATGTTTTAGGCTCCAGTTTAGCAATAAAAAGTGTTCTGTGACGTTGGTTGCAATTTTTGCAATGTGTCAGGTTTCTCATTTCTACTAAAGTTCTGTTTTCATTTATCGAGTTTCCCTGCCCCTTCTTGCTTTTTCATTCTTACTTTTGGATAAATGTCGATCATTTGGTCTCAAATAGAAAAGTTTCTTACATATTTTACATGTTAGACCCTTACATGACATGGTTCTTGAAATTACCCCCCAAATTTGTAGTTAACATTCACTTTGATGTGCAAGCATATTTAACTTTTATAAGATTCCATTTACCTATAATCAGATAATCTGTTATTGAACACTATTCGACCCTTGCCTTTACATTTTCTTCTAAAAATTTTGTGGTTTTAGTTTTCCCATTTATGCCCTTGATCAATCATTTATGTATGATATGACCATGAATTATGACTTTTAAATTTTGTATCTATATATAATTTACTTTTAATTTGCATTTTCCTAATGAGTAACAACGTTGAATATCTTTTCAATTGCTATTGCCACTTGTAAATCTTTTGTGAAGAAATGTCTATTAGAATCTTTTGCTCATTTTCCATTTGGGTTATTTATATTTTTATTGTAAAAGTATATAAATGAAGCCTGTCTGGTTTTCTCTGGGAGCATTTCAGGATGGGATCGCACCAGAAAAGAAAGTGGCAAAGAACTAGGGGAATAACAAGTGTTATAATAGAACAAAAGTGCAGTCGCTGAAAAACTGCCTGTGAGTGGGGGTTTCTGCTTCTCTGGTAACTACTGTCTGAAGGGGGCCAGAGGAGAAAGTAGGAATGAAGGATGATGAAAAAAAAAATTGGGTAAAAGTGTAGCTTGAATACTGAGAATATCTGTACCTTGCTACCTCTGAAGTCTGCTATCTAGGCTGGGGAGGGGCAGGGTACACACAAGTGGCTCTTGGCGCTGGTCACTGGTGAAGGGGAATCTCTCAGTAGACTTTGCTGCTCTCCTACTAAGAAACTTTGGTCAATTTTAAGGTGATTTTCTCTCTGCTAGGAAGTACAGGATGTCCCTCTTAGTGGAGCCTCTCTGGAAGTTGCTGAGGAAATCTTCCTATGCTTGTTGTCTGGTGGCCATATTCTCCCATGTTGGGGCTGTAATTTTTTTAATTGTTTTATTAGGGGCTCTTACAACTTTTATCCCAATCCATACATATATCAATTGTATAAAGCACATTTATACATTCATTGCCCTCATCATTATCAAACTTTTTGCTCTCCACTTAAGTCTCTGGCATTAGGTCCTCATTTTTGCTCCTTCTTCCTCTCTCTCATGAACCCTTGATAATTTATAAATTATTATTTTGTCTTACCTTGCCCTGTCCGACATATCCCTTCACCCACTTTTCTGTTGTCCATCCCCCAGGGAGGAGGTCACTTGTAGATCCTTGTAATCGGTTCCCCCTTTCCAACCCACCCTCCCTCTATGTTCCCAGTATCGTCACTCGCACCACTGATCCTGAAGGGATCATCCGCTCTTGATTCCCTGTGTTTCTGGTTCCTATCTGTAACAGTGTACATCCTCTGGTCTAGCCAGACTTGCAAGGTAGAATTGGGATCGTGATAGTGGCGGGGGTGGTTGGGGGCGGGGGTGGGTGGGAAGGAAGCATTTAGGAACTAGAGGAAAGTTGTATTTTTCATCGTTCTTACATCGTACCCTGTCTGGTTTGTCTCCTCCCCAGACTCCTCTGCAAGGGGATCTCCAGTGGTCTACAAATGGGCTTTGGGTCTCCACTCCGCACTCCCCCTTTTCATTCACTATGGTAAGATTTTTTTGTTCTGATGATGCCTTATACCGGATCCCTTCTAACACCTCGTGATCGAATAGGCTGGTATACTTTCATTTATTAAATTGGCATTCCATGATGCTCACCTTCCCAACACAACTGCTGAAGACAAAGCGGGTGAATAAGCAAATGAGGTGAAGAAAGCTGATGGTGCCCAGGTATCAAAAGATACAGCATCTGGGGTCTTAAAGGCTTGAAGGTAAACAGGCAGTCATCTAGCTCAGAAGCAACAAAGCCCACATGGAAGAAGCACACAAGCCTGTGTGATCACGAGGTGCCGAAGGGATCAGTTATCAGGCATCAAAGAACAAAAAATCTTATCAGTGTGCTCACCTACATGATACAATCTCTGAAGACAAATGGGTGCATAAGTAAATGTGGCGAAGAAAGCTGGTGGTGCCCAGCTATCAAAAGATATAGCATCTGGGGTCTTAAAAAAGACATGAAGGTAAACAAGCGGCATTCTAGCTGAGAAGCAACAAAGCCCACATGGACTGTAATATTTACGGGAACAGATGGTGAGATTTATGTCCTTTTGAGTGGCGGAAAATTCAAACTGAACCTTTCAGTTAGCAGTCAAATACCTAACTATTGTGCTACCAGAGCTCCTGTCATTCATCTAGAACTTTAATTTCTTTCAATAATGGTTTCTAGTTGTAAATATACAAATCCTTCATTCTGTAAATACCCAGTTTTTACAATGTTTGACTATGCTCACTCACTAGTATTATATTCTAATATACTAAACCCTAGGACCTTGTTACAATCACATTGTTTCCACCTGTAATATCTACATTTAAATATTTACATATTATTGTGCATTTGTTATTTTAGAAATATGAATCTGGAAAATCGTTATCCATTGTGACAGATGAGAGATGGACAGAGAATGTGCTTTGGGGTGACCAGCAGGATCTCTTTTCTAAAATCGAAGACAAACCTTTCATCAGAGTTCAGGTAAAGTAGAATGAAAAGATGATAGGGTAATAGAAAGTAAACTAATTTCACTTTGGACTAGAAATTGTCAATTTATTGTATGGTTTTAAGATTAGAGATACAGGTTCTGTTAAATTGGGCAAACTTTATAATCTGTATTTTATGAATCTCAGAAAGCTTAGGGAATTGTTATGACTGATATTCTATATTTGGTGTTTATGTTCACTTTTAGAAAATAAAGTTCAAAAATCCAGTATTTGATGTGATTGAAGAGCGAGAATTAAAGCAGTTACAGCCTCCAGATATTTTGCCAGAAGCCCAGGATTATCTTCAAGAAACTCAGAGTGATCTGCTAGAAACTCGGGATGGTTTGCCAGGAGTCCACAGTGTTGAGCCAGATATCCAGACTATTGGGCTGCAAGTTCAAGCTGGGAACCTAGAAACCCAGGCCAGTGACCTGGAAACTCAGACTGGTGATCCCAAAGCCCAGGATGCTGAGATAGAAACTCAGGTTACATTAGAAACCCAGAGTACTGAACTGGAAAATGGGAGGACTGTACAGGAAACTTCAGATTTGCTACCCCCAAACCCAAAGTTTCGATCCAAAGACCACAGTTTTTTACTCAAAGATCAAGATATTCTACCTGAAGACCAGAATATTCTACCCAAAAGTGAGGACCAGGATTTTCTACCCACAGACCAGGTAAAAGAAAGTGAAAAGAATGGGAATCAATGAGCTACTTAACGCATGACTGAAATTCTTAAGGGACGTATTACAATTGATTTAAAGAAACAGTTGGAAAAATAAAGTTTTCTCACTGATTTCTCAAAACTATAGTGTTACTTGAGTCAAACTATTATCAGCAGCATGCTATTTCTATCTGAATCATTCATTTTTCTTTGTTAACATCTTCATTAGGAAACACCCTTCAGAGAGCCCTCACCGTTGATAGTTGAAAGGAGGAGGAAGGACTGGCACACAAAAAACAGAGTGTCTTTTAACTGTGCTCCGAGGCCAGCCCTCCACTAGAGATCAGTTTGACCAACAGGAAGAAGAAAGGGATGAACAGAAAACAATCTTTAGGGTTCTGACTGGTCTTAATGTAGTATAATTGAATATGTGAAATGTAGCTTTCTGTTTGTTTCATAAGCCATTTAGTTACGCTGGGACCTCAGCTCCACAGTTTTCGCTAGGGCCTACAGTATTATTAGGTAGCCTATTACTCTTAAGTGAACACTGATTATGGGATCCTGTCCCCAAATCAACCAGGTCTTTAGGAGAGATGTGTACAATTGAGGGGGGAAAAGACAGAAAGTAGGGCACAGGGGCCTGATCTCCTTCAAGAGAAAAGCAGCCTTAAGTTTTTTCAGCAGTGGGGCCATACAGTGATGAGACCTGCAAGCTTCCATTTAGCATACACGCGCTAAAATGGGCAGTGTTTTAATCTTGGATAGCCTGCGCTTTCCAGGGGAACACCCATGATAAGTATGGGGCTTTAAAGAGACAACAGGAGTCCCTCCTTGAGTGGGAGGGACAAAAGAATCTGTCTGCATTTACAGATAGGCATTCTGTAGCTGCCCAGGGAGTAGGCAGGTGCCTATAGGAGACAGCTTCAGCGTAGCACTTTAGTGGAGGACAGGTGTGGAGAAGTCTTTATTAAAAAAATTTTATAAATCTTTTTATTGGGGGCTCTTATAAAAATCCATATATTAATTGTATCAAGCACATTTGCACATATGTTGCCATCATCATTTTCAAAATATTTTCTTTATACTTTAGCCCTTGATATCAGCTCCTCTTTTTTTCCCTCCATCCCCCACCCTCGTGACCCCTTAATAAATTATGAATAATTATTATTTTCATATCCTACTCTTCATCTACATTTCTGTGCGGCGCCCTCTGGATGGAGGTGGGGCAGTTATCAGTCGATCATTGTGATAGGTTTCTCCCTTCTCCCCTGCTTTTCCTTTCCTCTCATTATTGTACCTGAGGGTGTTTGTTATCTGTCCTGGATTCCATGTGTTGAGAACTCTTATATATACCAGTGTACATGCTCCGATCCAGTTTGATTTGTGAGGTAGAACTGGGGTCCTGATAGTGGGGGAGGGAACATTAAAGAGCTAGAGGAATATTGTGTGTTTCTTAGGTGCTATACTGCACTCTGTCTGGCTTGCCCCTTCCTTGTGACCCTTCTGTTATGGGATATCCAATTGTCTACAGATGGGCTTTAGGTCTCCACTCCGATACCCCTCATTCACATTAATATGATTGTTTGTTTTGGGTCTTTTGATGACTGATAAATGATCCTGTTGACACCTCGTGATCCACATGCTGGTGTGCTTCTTCCAGGTGCGCTTTGTTGTTTGCCTGCTAGATGGCCGCTTGTTTAATTTTAAGACCCCAGACACTATATCTTCTTCTTTTTAAAAAATCATTCTATTGGGGACTCATACAGCTCTGATCAAAATATATACATGCATCCATTGTGCCAAGCACATTTGTACTTTTGTTACCATCATTTCAAAACATTTTCTTTCTACTTGAATCCTTGGTATCTTTTATCATACACACCACTACACACACACACACCCTTTCTCCCTCATGACCCCTAGATAACTTATAAATTATTTATTTTTTCATGTCTTACACTGATCGATATCTCCCTTCAACCTCTTTTCTGTTGTCCATCCCCCAAGAAGGGGGTTATATGTAGATCATTGTGATTGGTTCCCCCTTTCTACCCCCACTTTCCCCTTACCCTCTTGGTATCGCTACTCTCATTATTGTACCCGAGGGGTTTATTTGTCCTGGATTCCCTGTGTTTCCAGTTCCAGTTCCCTGGATTCCCTGTGTTTCCAGTTCCTATATGTACCAGTGTACATACTCTGATTTACCTGGATTTGTAAGGTAGAATTGGGATCATGATAGTGGGGGATGGGGAGCATTAAAGAACTAGAGGAAAATTGTATGTTTCATTGGTGCTATACTGCACCCTGACTGGCTCTTTTATATGGGCACCATCAGCTTTCTTCACCACATTTGCTTATGCACCCATTCGTTTTGAATTCTGCCATCTTGTCAGGAAGGTGAGCATCACAGAATGCCAGGTTATTAGAGCGAAGTGTTCTTGTTTTGAGGGAACACTTGAGTGGAGGCCTAATGTCCATCTGCTACCTTAATACTTAACATATAAATATGTGTACATAGGCCTCTATCCCTATCATTCTATATTAATATATTTATATGTATACGTCTATATACCTCTATAAATGTCTTTTGCCTCCTGGTTCTTTCCTCTATTTCATTTTACTTCCCTCCTGTCCCATTATCATGTTTGACCTTCATTCAGCTCTCAGTAATTCCTCTCGGCTATGTTATATTTGATCAACGCCCACCAAGTGTGCTACTCCCTCCTTGCCATCGATTTTAGATCTTTTCCTGCTCCCTTATCCCTGGGTTTTTGGCTGCCCCTTCTCTTTCTCCCACATCTCCCTGCCACCTCCCATTCCAACCCCCCACCGGAGCTGTCTGTCCTATTGTTTTCTGGGTATTGTTTATCTTGCCTATCTTATATAGATACGATAAGAGGAAGAAGAAGGAAACAAGGGCCTATAAGTAGTTCCAGGTCTGCCTGCTGACCCTTATAAATGTTTTCTGATCCAGTCTAATGAGGTGCCAAGCTCTGCCCTACAAATTTTGAAGTCTATTTTCAGGATTCCTCGGGTTTCGTTGCTTTGCTCCCCTTGCTGCTCAGTTGCGCTCCCTTCATGTTTCTCCCTAGTGTGTGTGTGTGTGTGTGTGTGTGTGTGTGTATGTGTGTAGTGGGGGTCAGACCAAGCATACTTCCCATACTGTGTCTCCAGTGCTGTCCCCTGCACCGCAGGGGTCAGTGAGGGGACAGCATGTCTTGTGGAGGGGCTGACCGTATGGTCCTCTCTGTGCTTTGGCCGCTCCAAGCAGGAGTGTCGTCTTCGGGGCTTGATGGGCCAGGATGTGGCCCACTGTCTCTCACCTTCCCTCTTAGATTGCCCCCTGAGCAGACCCAGCCCTCGACCTGGCCTCTATCTTCAGGGCTGTCCTCTGTAGTGTAATTGAGAAATCTTTACATCTGGAAAATGTGTATTTAGCACTGATCAATCATCTAGAGACCTGTAGAGGTCTTCCTATAAACACTGGTGCCAGTTTTCCAAGCACGGTAGTCACGAGTGTAGAGAATAGGCCACTTACACTTTCTTCCAGGTTATCAGTTTCCTACAGTTGATATTTTGCATCTGCTCTCCTTTAGAAAACAAATGTGAAACAGCCAGCATCCATTTTGATAGATCGGAGAGAGAGAGAGGTATTTTCTCCAGATGTCCATCAGGATCTTCCGTGCAGGCATCAAGACCAGACCTCCATCAGATATAAGGTAGGACAGAAAAAGGAGGCAGAAAACAAGCAGGGAGTGACTGAATCGTTTAGGATTTAATTTGGAGCTTGCAAAGATTACTCGCCACTAAACTTCATAGATGACAAAAATGTATACTTGTCTGTTAAACTTCATATTATCCTGAATTGAAAAAATTACCGTACATTTCTCAGTACCCCAGCATATTACTGCTATCATGTTACTTTTACAGGACAATTTATAGTTTGTGTTTTCTCTCTTAGAAAGTACGCTTTGAAGAGCCATATTCTGATGTGACACCTGAGAGAGAGCGAGCAGACTTTTCCTTGGCAAGTAATCAGTTTGTTCCTCTTAAACTCCAAGAAAATACCTTCATCAGAGATCAATAGAGCAGACCAAAAAGGAGATGAATAAGCACGAAATAAATTTTGTACAACTGGTCATTTGAAGTATAGAACCAGGATCTTAGAAGTTGACCTAAAATAGTCTTTTTTCCCTTTAATATGAGAATATAATCTTATTAGTGTAGAAGCCTTATTAGAATAGAGTTTCAAGATGGATGGGCCTAGCTTGTTAAACACTAAATAATTCCATTAGCTGCTGATCTCGCTCCTTTTTTTTGGTTCTACTTGGTTCCTTAAAAGAGCCCTGGTAATATGGTGCTTACACGTTGGGCTACTAAATGCAAGATCAGCAGTGTGAAACTACCAGCTGCTGAGAGAAAGATGAGTCTGTCTACTCCTGTAAAGAGTTACAGTCTCAGAAGCACACAAGGGCAGTTCTACCCTGTCCTGTGGGGTCACTGTGAGTCAGAGTTCAACTCTTTGGCAATGAGTTTTTTGAGTTTTTCTACCTGAAAGGAGCCCTGAAAGCCCAGTGAGTTAAGTGTTGGGTGGCTAACCAAAAGGTTGGCAGTTTGAACTTACCACCCACTCCATGATAGAAAAATGAGGCAGTGTTCCTTTTATAAAGATTTACAACCTTGGAAACTCTAGGGGGTACTTCTCTGTCCGGTAGGCGCACTATGAATTGGAAACAACTTGATGGCGGGGAGTTTGTCTTGCACTGATATTGCAATATTAATCAAATCAACTCTGTCATACAGAAGTATATATCACCTTTATAACTTATTCCAGAATGGTTTAGACTATTAATTCACTGAGGTCATTCCACATGTTTTGCTGAAGCACAGCATACTGTCTCCACATGAATATTCTAGGAAGAGGCAGCAGATCCTACACTACTACTTGAAATTTGGGGTGTTTGTCAGATAGTTCTGTCCATGAGATTAAGAATTCAGGTCCAGAGTGGTGAGCTAAGAGTATGGCATCCTCTTATGTGCTCCTAGTATCACTTTCTGGAGTTCTCCCTGAAGGCTCCAATATTGTGGTTAACATATTACCCTAATTAGACCATTTGTTTTGTTTCTGAGTTTTTTTAAGAGCACCTTTCTGAAGCAACCCTCATGCATTCTGAGAGAAATGAGACAGGAATTGTCTCAGGAGAATTGGCAGTACATTATACCTGAAACCCATGATCACGCCTCCCCTAGAGAACAGGTAGAACAGCTTGCAGTAGAAGGAAGTGACAAAGATGAAATTACTTAGGATGTGGAGAGTTTGTCAGATTTTTCTGTATATATTTTGGATTAAGAATCAAGAGTTGGACTAGGTGTATGAAATCCTGCTTTATGTCAGAATGTTTCGTGTTTCTATTGTTTCTGTAGGACATGTTTCTCAAGCAGCCTTCATCTTTTCTGGAAGAGGAGAGTGAAGCAGGAATTGTTTCAGGAAAATTATCAGTGTGTTACACCTAAAATCCAGAACCAATGCGCCCCAAGAGAACAGATAGAACAGAATTCAGTAGGAAAAATCAACAAAATAATTTACTTAAAATTTGGGCCAGAGCTTGTCAAGCTAGTTTGTACGTAGAGTATAAACAAATTATCGTTGAGTCTTCCAGAGTTAAGCTAAGAGTATCATATCTTCAGTTATTTCCAGATATCCCAGAATAATGTGGAATTTGTTTTGTAATATTCTAGGAGCAAAATGGGAGAGAAGAACTAAATATTCCTAATTGTTGAAGCTGAGTGTTGGGGACCTTTAGAATTGTTATACATCTTTTTTCATATTTCAGTGTACTTTTGGAAGTGTTTGTATTTTGCATGCATACACATGCACACACACACACACACACCTATTACAGTATCCTCAGAATCATTATTCTCAGAATTCTGCTGCAGTCTATACTTTTGTCAGCAGCCCATCCTTTCGGCTTAGATGCTTCGTTCCTAGTTTATTAGAGTAAGTATGCTAAGCGGCCCTGACCCGTTGAGAGTGAAATTGTGAGAGGAGTTGCTCATCGCGTCTGTACTCATGCAGTTTTGCATGTTTCACCCGGTTTTCGAGACTGACTGCTCCCGGAGAAAAGTAGGGCAGAATATAGTGTGGAACAATTAGCAGAGTAATTTGCTTAGAATTTGGCTCATGATTAACAGAACAATGTAGTGCCTGCTTCAGGGTTAGTGTTAAGGTTAATGATAGTGGGCAGAGAACAGAGTGTTTCCTTGTTCTGTGATGTGTCACACCATTCTGACCTCTTGAAATCTTTCACTGTTGCCACAGGCATACTGCTCCAGTGTGGACAATTTATGTTCAGTGTTTATGTCCTTTTTGTAGCACAGGCTCTATGGGCAGATCTCCTACGGCACAACATATAAGAGGTTGGGAAAGATTATTTCCAGAGTGTGTTTTATGTGAAAGTCAAGACTTAGGCACTGCCAGAAAGCAGGTAGAGCAGAGTAGAGGGTAAGCAGCAGAAAGTAAACTGCATAACATTGGGGCTGGACTTGCTAGAGCTATGTTGCTAACATTGATGGTAACGGTGATAGTATTATCTCCAATTAATAATATTATTAAAACAGATTACATGTGTTGAAACACCATAACCAAAATCACTATAGCCTTGTATACTTTATTACTTTTAATTCTCAAAATAACCTCCAAAATAAAACTGTTATTATCCTTATTTTATAAATAGAGAAATTTAAGATTGTTTTTAAGGTAAAAATCTACAATTTGGCAAGAAGTGTAATGTCTCATTTTATGCCATAATGTACTTGATTGTTGTAACCTGTTTATATTATCTTAGAGCTATCATTAAAGCCTACAGTATTATCACGACTGTTATGTTACTGCTCACACAGTTTACGGAGTACTTTGATGTCTTTCAGAGTTTATACTTAAAGCAGCAGTTTAATATTGGAACAGTTGAAAGAGAGCAAGATGACCATCATCATCTTCAACCTAGGCACCACAAGGAGGCTTCAAGCAGAAGTCAGGTAGACTAAGAGGATTATAGAGTTTAGACAGTGTGATACGCAGTTTATTGAAGGTGGGAAAGGAGTCGTGGTGGTATAGGAGGTTGCATCCCGCTGCTAACTGCAAGGTCACATCAGACCTACCAGTTTTGCTCTAAGAAGCCTCTTTCCTTGAAGAGTTCAAGTCTTGGAAACCTAGAGAGGCAGTTCTGCTCTGACTGGTAGGGTTGCTATGGTTTGGAATTCGCTTGATGGCCGTGGGTTTGGTTTTGATTGGACTGAGTGGGAGGGTCCCTGATGGTCCACATGGTTTGCAGCTGACTAAGATGACAGTTTGAACCCACTCAGGGACTCCACAGAAGAAAAGCCTGGTGATTTGTTTCTATTAAGATTGCATGACAAAATAATAAGTACTGATAAATTATCAAGGGCTCATGAGGGGGTGCCAGGGAAGGAGGGGAAAAATGAGGAGCTGATACCAAGGATTCAAGTAGAAAACAAATGTTATGAGGATGAGGGAAACAAATGTACAAATGTGCTTGATACAATGGATGTATGGGTTGTTATAAGAGCTGTAAGAGCCCCCAATAAAATGACTTATTAAAAAAAAGATTGCAGTATGGAAAATGAGGTCGCTATCAGTTGGAATCAACTCAGAGGCAATGCTTTTGGTCTTTGCTCTTCATGGAGTTGGGAGGGGTAAAACTGAGCAAAAAGAAGATTCCTGTTTCCTAGCACAGTATGTGTAGGGTTGAACCTTACCTAAAGAATTTTTTTTGTGTCTTTATTCCTGGTAACCCAAAACACCACACTCAGTACCATCAAGTCAAAACCAACTCTTGGATCACTGTAAATAACCCTCCGTAACTTTGGAATTTCCTCGAAGATTGAAGTTATTTTGCTAAGAAATCCCAATGACACCTACTTAGGAGGTATGCTAATGAGGTGACTCTTGACTAGGGGCTGGCCATGCCTAAAAGACCCAGGCATGATATATCCATGTCAGCTGACCTCACGTAAAGGTGCTTCAATCAGTCTTGTCTACATAATGAAGCTCTGTGGGGGTTCTGGTTGGTGATAGATAATGAGACACTGGGGAAGGTACCATATCCCTTTTTGCGACGTGGAAGCTCCACATGTGAACCCTCTCAGATCTTACCCCTTATATTTCTCCACTTATATCTTCTTTTACTGTACTAAAACTATAATCATACGTTTAGCACTTTCCTGAGTGCTCTGCATATTGAATCAAGAGAATAATGGGCAGTCAGTCGGTAGATCAGAAGTGAGAGAGGAATCCATTGGATTCCTAACAGAATTGAACTGTTGTGATCCATATAGATTTGTTTCATTTTTTAAAAATGGATACTATATTTTCAGTGAATATTTCCACAGTAGTTTAATTTCCATTCAAGAATTTCTACAAAAAATAATAATTTCTGTACGAATTGTTCAGTAACATTGACTATATTCTTCACAATGCAGAAACATTCTCACTTTTTCTGTTCTGATTGCTCTGCTTCCATTAATCAGTTTCCTTGTCCCCTTACCTTACCATTTCTGTTTTTAAGTTATTACTGACCAGTTTCATACTGATGATTTTTCAAAAGAGCATGGCACTCATGGGTGACATTTTTATTTTGTGAGCCAATCTGTTACTTTTAACAAAAGGTGTTCTCATGACTTTTTTTTTCAAAATTGGAGTTTCTTCAGCCAAGTCTCAGGGATTCCTCTAGTTTCAACCAATCGAGTAAGTCTGGATTTTTAAGAATTGGAGGTTCTGTTCCTCATTTTCCTCGGTCTATCAGAATCCATTTATTGTGCCCCTGATCAGAATAGTTAATAGCAGTAACCACTAGTTCTTGTGGTCTCCGAGTAAATGAGGCTGTGGTTTATATAGACAATTAGTCTCATAAACCAGTTTCTTCTTGAAATTTTGACTTCCTTCTTTCTCTTTTATTCCAGTTAGAAATCAATAGTTGTGTTTTAGATGGCTGCTCACAAGTTTTTAAGACCCATAGAATACTCAGCAATTTAGAAGGTAGAACCTAAACTTTATGAACTATGTTATACCAATTGATGAAGTTGTCCTATAGGACAATAGCCTAACTAAGCCTTCACACCCAGAAAACCAATTCCCTGAAGTGTTTGGTTATGAATTACTTTTAACTATCTTAATTTTCTTCTCATGTATTTTATTATATGTATAAATGCATATACATGTACAGGTACCTGAATATACATGGACATATACCCACATTTATATCCCGATTCATGTATCTACTTGCCTACATAGAGATACACCTGCACATAGAATTTTGGTGGTGTGGTGAGGTGCCATCAGTTGGTTCTGTTCTCATGGTGACCTTATGGACAGCAGACTGAAACATTGTTGATTCTGTGCCATCATGTCCATCAAAGTCAGACTGAAGTACTTAGCAGAATTCTTAAATGTTTCCATCACTTGCTTTTCTGATTGGTGTTGTGAATTTGAATAGTATGTATTACTTGGCTTTCCTTGAAGTTGTATAGATATTATCCTACCATAGGCAATATTGTACTTTAAGATAGGTCTTGAAATATTATTTTGACAATGAATGTGACACTAATCCTCTTGAATTTGACATTCCCAGCATAGTAAGCCATGTGAGTGACTAAAAATGACTTAGGGTATTAGTCTCCATGCATCCTATTTTCATTTTGAGGACTTCCAAATGTCATTCGTCATACATTCCATGTTCCAATTACTTGTGGATCCTTGCAGCAGTTTCTCTTTTATTTCTTTGTTTCACATCTGTATATAAGCTGGGTTTAAAAAAATCATTTTATTGGGGACTCGTATAACTCTTATCACAATCCATGCATCCATCCATTGTGTCAAGCACATTTATTTGTACATTTCTTGCCATCATCATTCTCAAAACATATGCTTTCTACTTGAGCCCTTGATGTCAGCTCATTTTCTCCCTCCCTTCCGCGTGTCCCCATGAACCCTTGATAATTTATAAATTAATATTATTTTGTCATGTCTTACACTGTCCGACGTCTCCCTTCACCCACTTTTCTGTTGTCCATCCCCCAGGAAGGGGGTTATATGTAGATCCTTGTAATCGGTTCCCCCTTTCCACCCCGCCCTCCCTCCACCCTCCCAGTATTGCCACTCGCACCACTGGCCCTGAAGGGATCATCTGTCCTGGATTCCCTGTGTTTCCAGTTCCTATCTGTACCAGTGCACATCCTCTGGTCTAGCCGGGTTTGTAAGGTAGAATTGGGATCACGATAGTGGGTGCGGGGGAAGCATTAAAGAACTAGAGGAGAGTTTTGTTTCATCATTGCTACACACAGCAACTTCTTATTTTGAGTTGTACCCCATCAGCATAGAAGGTTCTGAAAACTTTATTCTGTGTACATCATTAAGAGTGACTCTACTTTGAGGATACAGCTCTTCCCCAGTTGTGTTTTGAGTTCCTTCCAACTTGAGGGGCTCATCGTCCCAGCACCATATTTTCCAGTGTTCTGCTGTTATTCATAAAGTTTTCAGTGGATAATCCCTCAGAAGTGGATCCTATTCTTTCTTCTTACCCTGTTCACAATCTAGAAACTCTGCTGAAACCTCTTCACCATGGGTGACTCTACTGGTATTTGAAATGCTAGTGTCACAGTTTCCAGCATCACAACATTTAAGCCACCGCAGAACGACAGACTAACAGATGTGTATTGGTATACGTCCCTTAGCAATTACCAAAAGGTATTTTCTGCGTACATCTTATTGAAACCATTTACATTTGTCAAGCTGTACACACGTTACACTCATTCATCCCTACCGTTCCCATCACCAGAAAGAACAGTTTTCTATTTAGAGAGAGAATTGCCTTCTTCACTTTCCTGCTCCCACCCGTCTAAGGAGTCACTAGTGAATATGTTGTAGATGACACCTAGTTGGGTTTGACTCACTCAATGCTCCTGTGTACAATGGAATAAATCACTGCCCAGTCTTAGACACTATTGTCACAATTGTTTTGTTGGAGCCCATTAGTGCAGCCAGTCCATCTCATGAAGGGTCTTCTTTTTTGTTAATGTCCTTTTGTCTTTCCTCTTATGTCAAGCTTGATATGTTTTTCCAGAGACTGGAACTAATGCGTCCAAAGTGTATGAGACCAAGTCTTACCGTATTTACAATAGATTTGTTTGTTCTTCTGGTAGTCAACTTTTCAATTTTCTCTGTCAGCACCATTCAAAGACTTCTCCAGTCTTGCTTTCACCTGAGTATGAGGCAATTGAAAATACAGCGGCATGGGTTGGGTGCACCTGAATCCTCAAAATGACATATTTAATCTTTAACACTTTAAAGTGATCTTAAAGATTGGTCCAATATAGTGCATTGATTGTGTCAATTGTGATCGAAGTAAATTGAAATTCTTGACAACTTTATTCTTTTCTCTGTTTTTAATGATATTTATTGGTCCACATGTGGGGATTTTGCATTCTTTACATTAAATTATAATCCATAATGAAGTATGTAGCAAGCACTTCATCACTAAGTGCTTGAATACATTTCACTTTCAGCCAGCAAGGTTGTGTCATCTGTATATTGCAGGATAGTACTAAGTCTTCCTTGAATCCTGATGCCACATTCTTCTTCATATAGTCCCGTTTTACTGATTGTTTATTTGCTTAGCATAAAGATAAATAAATATGGTGAAAGAATACAACCATCAACAATACCTTTCCTGGTTTTAAACCATGCAGAACCACCCCTTCTTTTTTTTTTCAAGGGTTCATGAGGGAGGAGGGACCAACCCCCTTCTTCTGTAAGGACTGCCTCTTGGTCTATGTACAAATTCCACATAATCACATGAAGTGTTCTGGAATTCCACTTTGCAATGTTATTCATAGTTTGTTGTGATCAACACCTTTAAGTGCACATAATGAACATAATTTTTGTATATTTACCTATTCATGTCTTTTCATAAGAGTGAGAATATATAATATTAGGGGGTGGGGTATGTGTGTGTATGTGTGGCTATAAGAAAGATTTGGGTTACTCAACAATGTTCTCCAGGTTCATCCCACCTTATATGATGTTTTGATAACTCATTTTTCTTTATTGCTGAGAGGTACTCCATTGTATATATGTAGTACATTTTATTGTTATTTTAATGTTCTTATGAATTAGATGACATGCATATCATAGTTTTACATTCTGCCATTCATACACATTCTGATTCAGCTCCTCCATGGCAAAATCCCCTCAATGTACCATTATTTCACTTTCTCCATGTTTCCTGTTTCCATTCCTCCTTCTTGCCTAACTCTGAACTTAGACCTTGGGTAAATGCTGCACTTTTGAACTTAAATGATTGCCTACTTGAATTCAAAGGTGAGTTCAGTTCCAGACCAGAAAGTTAAGGTCCATAGACTTATGGGCCCTACCAGTCTCTGTCCAACCAGTAAGCATGGTCTTTATTGTGATTTGGAGTTTTATTACAAGTTTTCTTCCTGCTCCATATAAGTCCTTCTCATATGATCCTTTCCCTAGCAATTGATTGTGGAAGCTAGATACTATCTAGTTCTTCTGGTTTGGGGGTTGTGGAGACTTCTGATTGTAGGGTCCACTAGTCAATGAAATAATTATTTCCATCACCTTTCTTTACTCTGGACTGTGAGACAAAAATTATTACACCTTTTAAGACCGTAGTAACTGTTCACTAAAGTAAGATGTTGGACATTGTCTTTTCAAATTATACTATGCTAATTGACCCATGGTATTCCCCAAGACACTGTTTCTGATCCACCAAACTTAGAAATTCATTCCTTCAAGGTATTAGGGTATGTGCAATAAGTTTTCATAACTTTCCCCCCCCTGTATCCTCCAATACATTCATACTTGGTGCAAACATAAGTGCATATATGCAGGTATTCTGTCAAACTTACACATATTCCTGGGTTCATACGTACTCTCCCTCTCCCACCCGCATGCGCACTGTAGCGTCTACTTGTAGATTCCTACTGTTGCAAAGTTTCATCTATAGCAGTATTTGTCTGTTACCTTTTATATTTGTAAGTACCCTAGTGTCTTCCTTAGTTTCCATTATTTTTTCCAATCCTCCCTCTTATTGTGTATTGCTATGGAAGCACAATATCAGAGAAATGCTTACTTGGGTTTTATTTACCATGCCAAGCCATTCAACTGTGTGGACTGTTGATGGCCTTGAGGAGAATGGGACTTCCAGGACACTTCATTGTGCTCAGATGGAACTTATACATAGATCAAAGGCAGTTGCGCAAACAGAACAAGGAACTACTGCATGGTTTAAAATCAGGAAAGGTGTGCATTAGGGGTTGTATTTTCTCATCGTACTTACTCAGTATGTATGCTGACCAAATAATCAGAGAAGCTGGATGATTTGAAGAAGAATGTGGCATCAATATCCAGATGACACAATCTTGCTTACTGGAAGTAAGGAGGGTGTAGAGCTCTTGCTGCTGAAGAGAGAGGATTGCAGCCTTTGTTAAGGATCATAACTCAGTATAAAGAAAACGGAAATCCTCACAACCGAGAAAAGATTGAAAGTGTCAAGCATTTTGTTTTGCTTGACTCAACAATCAGTGCTCAAGAGATCAAAAGACATATTTAATTGGGTAAATCTGCTTCACAAGAGTTCTTTAAAGTATTCAAAATCAAGGATGTTACTTAGAGGATTAAGATGTGCCTGACCCAATCTATGCCATTTTCAGTCGCTTCACATATATGTGAAAGTTGGACATTGAATATTAAAGACCAAAGAAGAATTGATGAATTTGAATTTAAGGTGCTAGTTAAGAATTTGAGTGGACTGCCAAAAGAACAAACAAATCTTTCTTGGAAGAAATACAGCCAAAATGTTTCTTAGAGGCAAGGATGATGAGACTCTGTCTCATGTACTTTGGACTATTGTCAGGAGAGGCCAGTCCCTGGAGAAGAACATCATTGTTTGGTAAAGTAGAGGGGCAACAGAAAAGAAGCTGGCTCTCAACAAGATGAATTGAAGCCGTGGCTACAACAATAGACTCAAACATAAGAACAATAGAGAGGATGGCACAGGATCAGGGAGTGTTTCGTTCTGTTGTACATAGCGTTGCTATGAATCAGAATCAACTCAATACCTAACCAATAAAGTCCCTTGTCTGATACATAATTATAAATGTCAAAGATTTTTTTCCCAGTCTGTTGGTTCTCTTTTTAGTCATTTGATGAAGTCTTTTGATACACATACCGTATATACTCAAGTATAAGCCAAGTTTTCCAGCACATTTTTAATGCAGTTTTTATGGTAAATTAGGTGCTTCAGCTGATATTCAGGTTGGCCTATACTCGAGTATATACGGTAAGTATCTAATTTCTAGGAAGTCCTAGTTATCTCGTTTTTTTTCCTGCTGTGTGTGCTCTTCATTATCTTGGATAGTGTATTTATTGCCATATGTTGGGGTCCCAAAATTTGTCTCTACTTTTTTATTGATGATTTTTGTTTTAGGTTTTACATTTATGTTTGTAATCCATCTTGAGCTTGTGACCCCTTCATTATTCTACAAATGGATATCCAGATTGCCAGCATCATTAGTTAAGGATATTAAGGATATTTCTCTAATATAATGTGTTTTGGCTCTTTGTGAAAGACCAAGTTTGTCTGTAGGTGAGTGAATTTATTGCTGGACTCTATTCTGTTCCATTGGTCTCTGTATCTCTCATTGTGCTAGTACCATATTGTTTTGACTATCATGGCTACGTAGTAGCTTGTGAGATCAGGAAGTGAAAAGCTAAATCCACTGCCATTCAGTTGATTCTGACTCATAGCAAACCTACGTAGGGTTTACAAGAATCTAAATCTGTATGGGAGCAGAGGGTCTCACCTTCCTCCAACAGAGCAGTTGATGGGTTTGTGCTTAGTAATTTTATGGTTACTAGTCGAATGCTTGCCTGAAGACCACACCTCCCCAAGTTCACTTTCTTTTCTATTTTTAGTTGGTAATTAGTTTTTCCATTGTTTCAATGAATGATGCTGGGATCTGGATTAAGATTGCGTTATATTTGTAGATTGCTTTGGGTATTATTGATGTTTTCCTAAATCTTCCTATTCATGACTACAGTATGTTCGTCCATTGGTGTGGATCTGTTTTGGTTTCCTGTAGTACTGTTACGTGGTTTCCTTTGTGCAGCTCATTTGTTTCCCTGGGTAGATTTGTTCTTAAGTATTTCATCTTTTGCATGAATGGCACTGTGTTCTTGGTTACCTTTTCAGAGCTCTCTTTGTTAACAAAAAGGAATCAAGCTGATTTTTGTATGTTGCCCTTGTACCCTGCCACTTTGCTGAGTCTTTCAATTAATTTCAATGATTTTCTTACTGAGTGGGATGTTATGTGTATAGGATCATATCCTGCAAACAAAGTTTTACTTAATTGGTAATTCACATGCATTTAATGTCCCTTTATTGCCTGATAACTCTGGGTAAGACTTCTAGCACAATATTGAATAGGAGTAGTGACAAAGGACATGCATATCTGGTTTAATTTCTCCTCTTTGATAATTTTGTATGTATGCCTTTCATTTTGTTGAGAAATTTTCTTTTATTATTTATTTTGTTGAATCATTTTATCGGGAATGAATGTTGGATTTTATGAAATACCTTTGTGTCAACTGATATGATTATGTGGTTGTTTTCTTTTGTTATGGATAACATTGATTTTTAAAAATATATTGAACCATCCTTGCCTGCCTGGTATGAATTTGAGTTGGTCATGATGTATTAGTTCTTTTAAAGTACATATATATAGTTGAATTACATTGACTAGGAACTTGTTGGGAATATTTTCATCAAAATGAGGGATTTGGGCCTATGCTCTTATTTTAGTGATGTCTCATGTTTGTGTCAGTGCTTCGCTTGCTTCATAAAATGAAATGGGAGTTTTCCATCTTTATTTTCTGGAATAACTTGAGAATTGGTGTCCGCTCTTCTCTGAGTGTTTGTAGAATTTCCATTGAAACACTCTGATCTTGGAACTTTTTAAATTGGTAATTATTTTATGACCTGCTCAGTTTCTTCTTTTGTTATGAGTGTGTTCTGGTTTCCTCTTTCAGTCCTTATTATACTATATTTCTAGAAATTTGCCCATTCCTTCTAGGTTTTCAAATTTGTTCCAGTTCAGTTCTTCATAGTATTCTGTTATTTATTTATTTAGTTCCGTTGCCCATTTTATTTCTTGTGTTATTTGCTCCTTCTCAATCTTTTCTTTTTTAGATATGCTAGTGATTTGTGAATTTGTGAATTTTTCTAAAGAATTACCTTGTTGATTTAAAAAAAATTTTTCTGGTTTCATTTATGTATGCTCTAATTTTTATTTCTTTAATTCAGGTGTTTGTATTCTTATTTTGCTGCTCTTTTTCTAGTTGTTGGAAATGTTGGGTTAAGGTGTTGATTTTGGGTCCTTCTGTTTGGATGTATGTATTTATTACTCTGGATTATCCTCTGAGCATTGCTTTTACTGTGCCCCAAAGGTTTGGGGTATGTTGTGTTTTCATTCTCATTTGAGTTAAAGAAATGTTTTTGCTTCATTTAAAAAATTTCTTCTATTAACCAATTAATTTTAAGTGAAGTATTACTTATTTTCCATTTACCGTATATTCTTGTGTATAAGCTGAGTTTTTCAGCACATTTTTAATGCAGTTGTGTGGTAAAATTAGGTGCCTGGGCTGATATTTGGGTCGGCTTATACTCGAATATATACGGCATTTGGTATCACTTCTGCCCGCCTTGATTTTCCTATTGTTGAGTTCTAATATTTCTGTATTTATAAATGTATCGAGGCTTGTTTTGTGCACCCACATATAGTCTATTCTAAAGAATGTTTTATGTACAGTGTAAAAGAATAAGTTTTGTTATTTGATGGAGTGCTTTGCATATGTCTATGATCTCATGGTTGATTGTGTTGTTTAGTTCTTTGCTTCTGCTAGTTTCTTTCTAGTTGTTCGATACTTTATCAAAAGTGTATATTAAAGTTCCCTATTCCTATTGCAGTTGTTTACTTCTCTTCAATTGTGTAAGAGTGTGATTAATGTATTTTGTGGTTCTCTCATTGAGTACATGTGGATTTATCATGCGTATCTCCTTTTGTTCAGTTGACACTTTAAGAATTATACAATACCTTTCTTTGTATCTTATTGCTGGATTTTCCCTTACATTTTATTTGAACAGAAATTGAATAGTGCTACTCTAGCTCATTAATGATTGACATTAACTTGATACCATATATACTCATTATTGTTGTTTTGGGTTTTTTGCTTTGTTTTGCTTTATCTTGTTTTTTGTGGATATTATTATCTCTGCAGGTCCATCTAGGTAAGATAGGCGGGATAAACAATCTGGAGGAGGAAACAACGAACTGACCATTGGGGGCGGGGTGTTGAGGGGGCGGGCATGGGAGAAGGGGAAGGGGAGAAGGAAGTGGGTGTAAACAAACCCTAGGACAAGGCAACAAGTGATCCAAAAGTGGTGGCTAGGAGTGCGTAGGAGACTCGGTAGGGCTTGATCAAGGGCAGTATAACAGAGAGGAATTACTGAAACCAAAGTGAAGGCTGAGCATGATAGTGAGACATGAGGAAAGTAAAAGGAAATAGAGGAAAGAACTAGGAGGCAAAGGGCATATACAGAGGTCTAAATACAGGCATGTACATATGTAAACATATTTATATGATGGGGAAATAGATCTATGTCCATATATTTACAGGCTTAGTATTAAGGTAGCAGATAGACATTGGGCCTCTACTCAAGTACTCCCTCATTGTAAGAACACTTTGTTCTATTAAACTGGCATTCCATGATGCTCACCTTCCTGACAGGGTGGCTGAAGACAAATGGGTGCATAAGCAAATGTGATGAAGAAAGCTGATGGTGCCCGGCTATCAAAAGATTAAACGTCTGGGGTCTTAAAGACTTGAAGGCAAACAAGCAGTCATCTAGCTCAGAGGAAACAAAGCCCACATGGAAGAAGCACACCAGCCTGTGTGATCACAAGGTGTTGATGGGATCAGATATTAGGGATCAAAGAAAAAAAAATCATATCATTGTGAATGAGGGGGATTGTGGAATGGGGACTCAAAGCCCATCTGTAGGCAACTGGACGTCCCCTTACAGAAGGGTCTCGGAGAGGAGACAATCCAGTCAGGGTGCAATATAACAACGATGAAACATAAAACTTTCCTCTATTTCTTTAATGCTTCCCCTCCCCCCATCATCCCAATTCTACCTTGTAAATCCAGCTAGACCAGAGGATATACACTACTACAGATAGGAACTGGAAACAGGGAATCCAGGACAGATTAACCCCTCAGGACCAATGGTTAGAGTGGAAATACCAAGAGAGTTAAGGGAAGGTGGGGTAAAAAGAAGCAACCAATCACAACGATCTACGTATAACCCCCTCCCTGAGCGATGGACAACAGAAAAATGGGTGAAGGGAGACGTTGGACATTGAAAGACAAGACAAACTAATAATAATTTATAAAATTATCAAGGGTTCATGGGAGGGTGGGATGAGGAGCTGGTACCAAGGGTTGAAGTAGAAAGCAAATGTTTTGAGAATGGTGATGGCAACAAATATACAAATGTGCTTGACATGATGGATGGATGATTGTGATAACAGTTGTATGAGCCTATAATAAAATGATTTTTTTTGGTGGCCCGTACGGGGAAAATGATTTTTTTAAAGAATTATACAATACCCTTCTTTGTAGCACATGCTGGATTTTGCCTCACACTTCATTTTACCAGAATTGAGTAGTGCCACTCCAGCTTCTACTGATCAACATTCACTTGATACCATATGTACTTGTGCATAAGCCGAGTTTTCCCACACGTTTTTATGCAGTTTTGGTGGTAAAATTTGGTGCCTCGGCTGATATTTGGGTCGGCTTATACTCGATATCTAGGATATATTTTATAATTCGATTTTAATCTATTTTTGTCTCTTTTGTGTCTTTTTGACAGCATAGTGTTAAGTCCTGTTTTTTAAAATCATTTTACTCATATAACTCTTCTCACAGTCCATACATACATCGATTGGGTAAAGCACATTTATTTGTACATTCATTGCCCTCATCATTCTCAAAACATTTGCTCTCCACTTAAGCCCCTGGCATCAACTCCTCATTTTATCCTCCTTCCCCGCTCCCTCCTCCCTCATGAATCCTTGATAATTTATAAACTATTATTTTATCATATTTTACACTGTCTGACGTTTCCCTTCACCCACTTTTCTGTTGTTCATCCCCCAAAGAGGAGGTTATATGTAGTTCCCTGTAATTGGTTCCTCCTTTCCACCCCACCCTCCCTCCCCAAGTCCTGTTTTCTTATTCGTTTTGATAGTCTTTGTTCGTTGACTATTGCATTTAATTCGTTTACGTTTGGTGTAATTGTTGATAAGTAGGAATTTATTGCTGTCCTCTATGTTTTTATGAGGCAATAGTTTCTCTACATTTTTTTCTCTGCTGAGTTTATTTAATGTTTAGATTTTAGTATAATGTTCTCACTGCTGTTGTTTAGTATTTACTAGGTCTTTATGAGGATCCATGGTGATGTAGTGGTTATACATTGAACTGCACACTTCAAGGTCAGCAGTTTGAAACCACCAGCCACTCCATGGGAGAAAGATGGGGCTTTCTACCACCATAATGAGTAATAGTCTCAGAAACTCACAGACAGTTCAACCCTGACCTATAGTATCACTATGAGTCAGCATTGACTCAATGGCAGTGAGTGAGAGGTTTTTATTATTTCTCTTTTTTTTTAACAGTTCAACCCTGACCTATAGTATCACTATGAGTCAGCATTGACTCAATGGCAGTGAGTAAGAGGTTTTTATTATTTCTCTCTTTTTTAATGAGGTTTATTCACTTTCTTTGAGGTAATCTGTATTTTATTAATTTCACAAATTTAAAAGTCTGTTCCATCCTGACATCTACTTGACTTTTACATTCGAAAGTATTATAACTTCACTATTCCCTCTATTTCCATTGCAATTGTCTTCATTACAGATTGATATCTCTGGTTCTGTGTTTTCATACTTGTAGGCTTGTTTTATTTTGAAAATGTCTATATCTGGGTTGACTTCTGAATGGTGTTGTCATGTATATTAATCTCAGGTTGTTGTGTACTGTTGTCAGTTCTATCCAAATAACTCAGCTTAATATTTCTTATAAAGTTAGTCAGGCTTATACAAATTCTTCTAATTTCTGACTAGAAATAGCTTAATATCTCTGTTATATTTGATGGACTGTTCTACTGGATACATTATTCTAGCTTGGCAATTTTTTTCTTTGAGAGTTTTATATATGTCATCCTATTGCCTTCTTGCCTGCATAATTTCTATTGAGAAATCATAAATTTAATATTATTTTACCCTTTTGTAGATAAGTTTCATTTTCTTGAGGTGCTCTTAGAACTTTTCAGTTTTCTTTGATTTTAGAAAGCTTCTTTATGATATGTCTTGATGATATCTTTTGTATGCGTATCGCCTCATTATTCATGATATTATGGAATTTTCTTCTAACAACTCTTCAACCATTTTTTCTCTGTTTTTTGTTTTTTTGTTCTTCCTGGTCTGGTATTCTGATCACAGGTAAGTTTTATCTCTTGATGATATCCCATATCATTCTTATGCTTTCTTGGGATTTTTTTTTGTTTGTTTCTCTAGCACATTATTTTTGAGAGTTTTATCTTTAAGCTCAGTAATTCATCCTGCTATTGATTGAATTCTACTCCTTTCCTTTTTCAGTACATTATCTATTTCTGAAATCTTAGTATTAATTTGTTGGATTTGTAGGTGGTGTTTTTATACAAGTTCTAATTTTCTTTACATATTTTGTCAGTTCTTGTGCTTTTCTGGCTTATTCTGAAGTTTTTTCTGAGATTTTTGTTTGTTTGATTTTTAGTTTGTTTGTAGTTCTGTTGTTCTTTGTCTTAATTCCATCTGTTTTAAATATCACCAGATCGATTTCCATAGTGGCTGTACATACCTACAGGTCTACCAGCAGTGGATGAGAGTGCCTGTTTCCCCACAGCCCCTCCAACACTTGTTGCTTTCTGATTTTTTTGAATTGGGCTACCTTTGAGGGTGTTAGGTGGTACCTCATTGTTGTTTTAATTTGTATTTCTCTTTGGCTAAAGATTGGGAACATTTTCTCATATGTTTATTGACCATTCTCATTTCTGCCATTGTGAAACTTCTGTTCAGGTCCTTTGCTCACCTCCTCAGAGGGCAATTAGTTTATGTCTTTTTGAAAGCCAGCAAAGTATTGTTGATTTTAGCAATAAGGCCTTTGTGTGATGTGTCATTGCTAAAGATGTTTTCCCAGTCCATGGACCTCTCTTATTACTCTCGTGGCGAATTCTTTCGATGTACACCAGCATTTTATCTTCAGTATATCCCACTTGTCAATTTGTGCCTCCTCTGTGTTTGTGCCCTTCCCTATTTCTGATAGCCTGTGTATTCCCTGTGCCAAAGTTCTCACTCAGTTTGGTCCCAATTCCCTCCTTGATGGCCCTAATAGTTGGGGGGTTTCAACACTTTAAAGAGGTCTTATGCAGCAGGCTTGCCCAATGTAATAACGTCATTTGACTTCTTCATTGTTTTTTCTATGTGTGTGGATTTGGGATTTAAATATGATGAAATCCTTGATTTCATTTCAGTTGTTTCTGTTTATCATGATGTTATCAATTGATCCAGTTGTGAGGATTTTTATTTTCTTGGCACTGAGTTGTAATCCAAACTGAACGCTGTAGTCTTTAATCCTGTTCACTATCAGCTTGCAAGGTTGTGTCATCTACATAGCACAGGGTGTTAATGACTCACCTCCAGTGCTGTGTGCTTCAAATAATTCAGCTTCTTGAATTATTTGCCTAGTATACAGATTGAATAATTATACTAAACTTGACACACACTTTTGCTAATTTTATACCATAGAGTGAGCTCTGATTCTATTATAAGAGCTGCCTCTTAGTCTTTATACAGGTTTAATGTGAGCGCATTTTGTTCTAGAATTCGTATTCTTTGCAGTGTAATTCATAATTTGTTTTTCCCCAAAGTCTAGTGCAGAGGTTCTCAGCCTTAATAATGCTGCAACCCTTTAATACAGTTCCTCATGTTGTGGTGACCCCCCCCAACCGTAAAATTATTTTTGTTGCTACTTCATAACTGTAATTTTGTTACTGCTATTAATCAGGCAACACCTGTGAAAGGTTGTTCGGCCCCCAAAGGGGTTGAGACCCACAGGTTGAGAACCACTGATCTAGTGTTTTTGTATAGTCAATAAAACACAATCAATGAACATCTTTCTTTTATTCTCTGCTTTTTAACTTGATTCACCTGACATCGGCAATGTCCTCTTCAGAATCCAGCTCAAAATTTGGGCAACTACCTATTGATGTATTCCTTCAAATTTTTAAAAAATTTATCTTCAGCAAAATTTTACCTGTGTGTGATATAAATATTTTTCAAGCTGAAGAACTTGGTAGATATCTTCACTTCATTCATCTTTGTTTTTAGTAGTTGGCTACTATATTTGAATAATTGTTATATTAACTTGTCTTCCTTCTAGGCATATGGATATGATCCTATCACTAAGAAGATTATATGTCAGGATAGATCTTGAATTTCTCACTATGAATGTGATACCATTCATTTGACATAGTAGACCATATTATTATCTGATTCAAAATGACTAATACTAGTTAGTCCATTTTAATATATTAATGCTTATGATATTGATCTTTATAAGTTCCATTTCATTTTTAAAACTTCCAATTTTTCTAGATAAAAACTTTGATTAAAATAGATGTTTTCAATGGGTCTTTTTAGAGTTGTGCCATATCAGCAAATCAAAGTTTTAAAAGCTTAATTCCATTTGCATTATTAAGGTTGATTCTATTTTGTGGTGACAGCTCTTCTTCAGTTCTGTATGTGTATGCATTTTTGTATATCAGAGGTTCCAAAAAGTTTATGGAAAATAAAATTAATATAATTTTTAAAATCACTTGTGTGTGTTATGATTATATGTAATCTTTATCTGACTAACTTCAGAGTCAGTAGGCAAAATTTTCAAAGGATTGCTTGGGCTAATTTTTGGTAATATTGTCATTTTCTGCTCTTGGACTTTATAACAGGTTTATGATGCATATCAATCAAGACTAATTACTGAAATGCAAGCCCCACTGGTACTTCAGTCTGGAGTAGATGAAGAAGAAGAAAAGAAAGTGGTATGCAATAATGTTGCTTTGGACACCAGTATTTCTGTTATGATATGTGTAATTGGAAGCAATTTGTGTGCCCCAACACATTAAAAGTTAATATTACAGAGTGTAGTTAAAGGCATGGACTCAAGCTTAAGAACAATTGTGAGAGGATGGTGAGGACTAAGCATTGTTTTGTTCTGTTCTGCATAGGTTCAGCACTGTTATAGGTCATAACCAGCTTGATGGTACCTAATAACAACAACATTAATGCATAATTACTTGAGTCATCATAGTATCTTGACTTTCATTTTAATTTACCCTGGTGGCATCGTGCTATAGGATTGCTATAAGTTGCGTTGCAGTCAGCTCATTTGCAGTCAGTATGTATAGATATCATAAGAGGGCAAGTCAAAAAGTGTTGCTGACAAAATTATAGAAACTTTTGTTAAAAATAACAAAATAGAAGAGCTATTTTTTCTCAACCTAGCTTCCATCTGGGTCAATACACTTCTGAAAGTAGTGTTCTCATCTCTAATCCTTCCCTGAAGAATTGTGTGCTCTTCTGTTTACAGGGGGGTACCAAAAAAATTGGAAATAATTTTTTCTGTGCAGAGCATTCATAGTATACATTTTTCCCACTAGGCAAGCATTGAACAACTCGTTCTGAGATAGTGCACCCAGTGGCATCACCTGGGAAAGTTCTCTGATCACAGTGAATTTTTGTGTAAAAGTGGTTCGCTCGAACCTTGTTTTTTGTGATGGTCGATTGAGGAGAATAGTGAGTAGCTGTGGAATTTCGTTTCCTGCTCGGGAAAAATGCCGCAGAAACTGCTGTGATGTTGAGCACAGCTTGCAAGGACAGTGCTGTGGGAAAAACTCAAGTGTGCAAGTGATATTTTCATTTTTAAAAAGGTGAAATGTTGGATGATGACTAACCTCATTCTGAATGTGTCAATTTCCTGAATGGACAAAATGTCGACTCATAATACATTTGGAGTTCCTTCCAGCAGGTCAGACTATTACTCAAGCTTTCTATTTAGAGCTTCTGATAAGATTGCATAACAGTGTGTGACAAAATAGGCCTGATTGGTGGTAGACAGGACTGGTTTTGCCACCATGACAATGTACCTGCTCACACTATCTTGGTGTGCCAATTTTGGGCAAAAAACAGCATGCTTCTCTTGCTCCACACACCTGACCTTGCTCCATGCAACTTCTTTTTGTTTTCGCGAATGTAGAGGGACATGAAAGAAAATGATTTGACAACAGAACAGAGGTTCTCAACCTGCAGGTTGGGACCCTTTTGGGGGTTGAACAACGCTTTCACAGGGACCACCTGAAACCATTGGAAAACATATATTTCCGATGGTCTTAGGAACCAAGACACTGCTCCTCTATCCATGTCCAGGCGGGTCCACCCTCATGCAATATGCCCACATATGAGTACCTGGCGTGAAGACTTACCCATGCTACATCATACTTCAAGACAAAATTTCATTTTATTTGTAATTAGGAATAAATATTTCACAATATATAATTGTATATTGTTTTTGTGATTAATCACTATGCTTTATGTTCAATTTGTAACAATGAAAATATATTGTGCATATCAGATATTTACATTATGATTCATAACAGTAGCAAGAATACAGTTATAAAGTAGCAATGAAAATAATTTTATGGTGGGGGTGGTCACCACAACATGAGGAACTGTATTAAAGGGTGGTGGCATTAGGAAGGGTGAGAACCATTGACGGAAGAAGTGAAGAAAAAATGAGGGAGGTGCTGTCAGTTACCCAAACAGATGAGTGTGAAAATGTTTCTAAGAATGGAATGGCATATTTTGAGAAGTGTATTAAGTGTGATGGAGAGTGCTTTGAAGGTGGTAGGTTGTTTTGTAAAAAAAAAAAAATGTACCGTATACTCGAGTATAAGCCAAGTTTTTCAGCACATTTTTAATGCAGTTTCTCTGGTAAGAGTAGGTACCTCGGCTGATATTCAGGTTGGCTTATACTCGAGTATATGTGGTAAATACATAGCTTTGAAAAACATACATCGGCGTCTGGGGTTCTTTTATACCACCTGTATACCTCATCAAAGTGACAGTTTGGGTATCCTGTAGTTCTTTTTCAGTGTTCTTGGAGTTTAGCGAGCACGATGAAGTCTGAAGGAAAGATCTAGGTTGTAGGGTAAGGTTTCCCAAGGAAATTCTGCTAGGACATCCCTTGCTACCCTCAGATGGGGAAAAATTCCTCTGCCTTTTTCTTTCTAAAGTAATTTTGAATTTTCTTAAAACTTTTTCATAATAAGCCATCTTGGTTGTCTTATATCTTTTCAGAAAATCTATCAGGATTTCCCCAGAAATAGTCACTGTACCCTTCTGAGGTGACCTCTGTGCTTTCAATGTTACTGACCTAGCAGAGCCTATTGTGGACTACTGTTTAGATGGTTTTTAACGCAATGAAACCTGTTTAAGTATATTGTTGAGAGAGCTTTTCTGCAGCCATCCACTGACACTAAAGACATGTTTAAACGTATTTTGTTGAGAATAAACCTGAGTATCTATTGAACTGGGGCCTTAGGAGCAGTACTTTTTGACTTGCCTTCATATATCTTAGATTATCGTACATGATAGTTTCTTGAGTATTGACAAAAATTATACAAAGGACAAACTAAAATGCTTCTATCCCTTCTCTGGTTTATCCACAACAATTACTATTCAAAAAATTACTGGAAAATGGAATTAAACAATCAAAATTTTCCACATACTTTTTAAAGTCCCCTCATATATACAAATCTTACTTTGCATAATATTATCCCAAGTCCTTATAAAAAGGAATGGTAAGACAGTCCCATGTGACTTCTGTATCATATAGTTTTCTATGACACAAGATATTTTCTTTCTTTTGAGAGCAGAATTTCAATAATCACAACTTCTTTCCTTTAGCGGCAAAAGCAGTACCTAAGATATAAACGACTTTTCATGGATATTGAGCGAGAACAAGTAAAGGAACAACGAAGGCAAAAAGAACATAAGAAGAAAATAGAAAAGTAAGAATTCTGATCCTTATTTTGAATGTGGGGTTATCAGTTAAGAGGTTTTTGGAAGTTAAAGTTTAGTAATATCTAGGCAGTGGTTTTACCTTCTGATCTATAGATGGAAAAACTTTTATTTTTTCATTGTAAAATAAGCATAAAATAATTCAGTGCCATTAATCACACCATTAATGAGAAAGAGCTACTTTGGGTCTGGGCAGGTCTTCACTGAATTTTCCCTTAGCCCTCTTTTCTGGTCATCTTTTTTAGCATTCAGTTTCTTTATGTGACCTTTTCCCTTGGTTCTTTGGAAAACAGATTGGGAGAGTTCCCCTCAAAGAACTGAAAAGGTGTTACCTGTGTTGTACAAAGAAGCAATTTGGGAGAAGGGGAAGGCTGTTTTTCTTCACCAGAGTTTGTTAATTTTGCCCAGGGGATTTCTAGGGTTGAGTGACATCTTTTAATATAAATATTTATTAAAATAGTTTTATTGGCATATACTCCACATATCATTACAATTTAGTTGTTCAGTCCTATTAATGTTTATGCAATAATCACCAAATTAATTCAGAAATTTTTAATTGTTCTTATTTCACTGCTTTTCCATTTTATTTTAGTGAAAAGTGCTTCAAACATACAAATAAGGAAGGAGCTTGTAATGACCATCAGTTTACCCATGATGTAACCTTGTGCCACATTTGCTCAAGTTTTTTTCTTTTAATCATTTTATTAGGGGCCCATACATCTCTTATCACAATCGATACATAAATCCATTCTGTCAAGCACATTTGTACATTTGTGCTGTCATCATTTTAAAAGCATTTTCTTTCTGCTTGAGCCCTTGGTATCAGCTCATTTTTCCCCTCCCTCTACCACCTCCCTCCTTCCCCCTTGATAATTTATAAATTGTTATTGTTTTGTTATGTCTTACACTGACCAATGTCTCCCTTCACCCATTTTTCTGTTGTCTGTCCTTCAGGGAGGGGGTTATATTTAGATCATTGTGATTGGTTTCTCCCCCCCACCTTCCCCTTACCCTCCTGGTATCGCTACTCTCATCATTGGTCCTGAGGGGCTTATCTGTGCTGGATTCCCTGTGTTGCCAGCTCTTATCTGTACCACTGTACATGCTCTAGCCAGATTTCTAAGGTAGAATTGGGGTCATGATAGTGGATGCGAGGAAGCATTGAAGAACTAGAGGAAAGTTATATGTTTCATTGGTGCTATACTACACCCTGCTTGCTAGTCTCTTCCTTGTGACCCTTCTGTAAGGGGTTGTCCAATTGTATACAGATGGGCTTTGGGTCTCCACTCTGCTCTCCTGCTCATTCATATTAATTAAATTTTTTGTTCTGGGTCTTTGATGCTTGAAACCTGATATCATTGACACCTCATGATCACACAGGCTGGTGTGCTTCTTCAGTGTGGGCTTTGATGCTTCTCAGTTAGATGGCCGCTTGTTTATCTTCAAGTCTTTAAGACCCCAGACGCTATATCTTTTGAAAACTGGACACCATCAGCTTTCTTCACCATATTTGTTATGCACCCATTTTGTGTTCAGTGATCGTGTAAGGAAGGTAAGCATCACGGAATGCCACATTAATAGAACAAAGTGTTCTTGCACTGAGGGAGTACTTGAGTAGAGGCCAATGTCTGCTACCTTGATACTTAACAAATAAATGTATGTACATAGATCTATTTCCCTCTCCTTATATATAAATATATTGACATATGTACATACCTGTATGTATAAATGCCCTTTGCCTCCTAGTTCTTTCCTCTGTTTACTTTCCTCTTGTCCCGCTATCATGTTCAGCCTTCATTTGGGCTTCAGTAATTCCTCTTTGTTACATTGCCCATGATCAAGCCCTACCAGGCATCCTTCATCCTCCTCGACATCGATTTTGGATCACTTATTATTCCCTTGTTTCTGGGTTTGTTAGCACCCACTTCCTTTCCCTGCCTCCCCTCTCCCGTATCCCCCTGGAATTATCAGTCCCGTTGTTTTCTCCCTCGGATTGGTTATCCTGCCTATCTTATCTAGATAGACATGCAGAGACAATAATAAGCACAAAAACAAAGCAGATCACAACAAAACAACAAAAGAAAACTGAAAAAAAACCCCACAAAAACAACAAAATAGAACCAACAACAAAAAAAGAAAAGCCTATAAATAGTTTCAGGTGTTTGTTGACCTTTCAGAGTGTTTTCCAGTCAAGTCTGATGGGGTGCCATTCCCTCAATGCATTATTCCCCTTGGTGCTCTGTTCCACGCCCTATGCGTTTTGCCCGTGTGGTGGGGTCAGACAGGGCACAATTCCCGCCCGCACTGTGTGTCCAGTGTTGTCCCTCCTAGCGATATGGTTCAGTGAGGGACATCTTGTCTCCTGGTAAGGCCAGCCCTATGGTCCTCTCTGTGCATTGACTACTCTGAGCACGAATATTGTCTTTGGGGCTTGGTGGGCCAGGATCTGTGCCACTCTTTTTCCTTTCCTCTTCATTTTCTCCTGTGTGCTTTGATCTGGTGCGCCCTTCCCCTTGTGTTGTAGCTTCAGTGTTGTCCTCTGTATTGCATTCTTCTGGGATGGGGGCAAGGGGAATCCATGTAGTTGGGATTGGGGCTGGCCCCACAGACCTCTCTGTTGGTTCCTTGCTTCTTGTATGTTGCATTCACGTCTTGGTGCACCGTGTTGAAGTCTGGTCCCTCTCTCCCTCTCCTGTGGAAATATAAACAACACTTTCCTCTTGGGTGGGTTAGTGCCCTGTTCTCCTGCTACCCATGTATTTTTTTTTCTTTCCTTTCTCCTCTTTTTCAGTTGCCTGTCATGTATTCCTGGATTGAGTCTGGCCCCTGCCATAGTACCTGGATCTCACTCCCGAAGAGTATGTATATATTAGCTTTTCCCCTATGTCCCTTTTGCATTTTTAAGCTTTCCTCAGTGGACGCATGTTGTACTTGTCCTTTTGTGCTTGCCTTATTTCACTTAGCATAATTTCCTCCAGTTCTTCCCATGCGGCAATGTGCTTCATGCATTCATCACTGCTTTTAGGGATGCGCAGTACTCCATTGTATGTGTGTACCACAGTTTTTTAATCCATTCATCCACTGATGGAAATTTGGGTTGTTTCCAACACCTTACAGTTATGAACAGTGCTGCAATGAGCATTGGCGCACAGATGTCTGTGTGATTTGTTTCTTGCCTTTTCTGGGTAGATGCCCTGTAGGGGTTTTGCTGGGTCATGTGGTAGTTCAATTTCCATCTGTTTTAGGTGTCTTCTTATCTATTTCCATAGTGGCTGTACATACCTATAGGTCCACCAGCAGTGGGTGAGAGTTCCTATCTGACCACTGCCCCTCCAACACTTGTTACTTTCTGATTTTTTGGATTGGGCTATCTTTGAGGGTGTTAGGTGGTATCTCATAGTTGTTTTAATTTGCATTTCTCTTATGGCTAATGATTGGGAACATTTTCTCCTATGTTTATTTGCCATTAGGATTTCTGCCCTTGTGAAGTTTCTGGGCAATTGTTTTTTTTCTTTTAGGAAGCCTTTGTCTGCTGTGTCATTGCTAAAGATGTTTTCCCAGTCCGTGGGCTCTCATATTACTCTCTTGGTGAATTCTTTTGATGAACAGGTGTTTCGTCTTCAGTATATCATCCTTTTCAATTTGTGCCTCATCTGTATTTGTGTCCTTACCTATTTTGGATAGTCTGTGGATTGATTCCCTGTGCCAAAGTTCTCAGGTTTGTCCCAATTCCCTCATTGATGGTCCTAATTGTTTGGGGGTTTTCCTCTAGGTCTGTGATCCACCTTGAGTTTATTCTTGTGCATGGAATGAGGTAAACTTATACATTACCTTGGGCAGAACTGATATTTTTGCTCTATTGAGTCTTCCAATCCACGAGCATGAGACAGTCTTCCTTTTATGGAGGTCACTCTTGTTTTCTTATAATAGTGCTCTGTAATTTTTTGTGTACAAATATTCCTTTCACCCCATCTTCCATGGTCTTGTCTGATGTGTAAACAGTCTGATAGACTTATGTTTGTTGATCTTATATTCTGCTACTCTGCCATATTTTTCTATTGCTTCTAGTATTCCTCTTGTGGAGATTTTGTGATTTTCTATATATAAAATCATATCATCTGTGAATGATGATAGTTTCACCTCTTCTTTCCCCAGGCAAATACCTCTGATATCTTTTCTTTGCCTTATGCTTTTAGCTGAGACCTCCAATACGATGTTCAGTAAGAGTGGAAACACAAGGGACATCCTTGTCTGGTCCCCTTTTTCAGTGGAATTGTTTTCATCTTTTCTCTGTTGATTATCACGTTGGCTGTTGGTTTTTCATATATAGCTTGCATTGAGGAATTTTCCTTCCATTCCTATCTTCTTGAGTGTCTTAATTTGGTGTTGGATGTTGTCAATTGAATTTTCCATATCTATTGATATTATGTGGTTCTTAAACTTTTTCATGTCACTGTGGCAAATAATACTAATGATCTTTCTTATGTTGAACCATCCATGCTTCCCTGTTATGAATCCCACTTGGTCATGGTGAATTATTTGTTTGATATACTTTTGTGTTCTATTGGCCAGTATTTTGTTAACAATTTTGGCATCGATATTCATTAGTGATATTGGTTTGTAGTTCTTGATTCTTGTGGGATCCTTGCCTGATTTAGATATCAGAGTTATACTAACTTCATAAAAACAGTTTGGGAGTTTTCTGTCTTTTTCTATGTTCTGGAAGAGTTTGGGAAGGATTGGTGTCAGTTCTTCCCTGCATGCTTGGTTGAATTCTGCTGTGAAGCCATGAGACCCAGGGGATTTTTTGGTTAGTGATCCCTTAATAACCTCTCTATTTCTTCCATTGCTATGGGTCTGTTGAGATTCTTGACATCCATCTGGGATAGTTTAGGGAGGGATTGTTTTTTCAAGTATTTGTCCATGTCTTCAAAATTGTTGAATACATTAGAGTCAGGCTATGTTAATACTGTATAATTATCTTTTTGATTTCATTAGGGTCCGCTGTAATGTCCTGTTTCATCCCTCATCCTTGCCATTGAGTTTTGTTCCTTCCTTTCTTTGGTTAGGTTTGCCAGTTGTCTGCTGATTCTGTTAATCCTTTCAAAGAACAAACTTTTAGCTGTATTAATATTTTCAATAGTTTTGTTTCCCTCTCGTTGATCTCAGACCTGATTTTTATAATTTTTCTTTTGCTATTAGTAGGTTTTTCTGTTGACTGCTCTAATTGCATAAGTCTCTCTTCCTTTTTCATGTGTGCATGTATTGCTATCAAACTCTTCCTCTCATACCTGCCTTACTGTGTCCCAGAGGTTTTACTACATCATATTCTCATTCTCTTTGGTTTCTAGAAACTTCATAATTTCATCTCTGACGTGGACCAGTAGTCACTCTAATTGTTTCTCCTTGTATTCTTAATAGTCCTTTTGATTTCCAGCCATATGGCATAGTGATAGTAGAGAGAAGTCTATAGGATCTCTGTGTGTTTGACTTTACACAAATTTGACTTGTGTCCCAGCATGTGGTATATCTTCAAGTATGTGCCATGTGAGCATGAAAAGATTGTGATTTTTTGTTGCATTTGGGTCTAGAGCTCTAAAAATATCTATGAGGTCAATTCGTCTAATTATAATGTTTAGATCGGTAGCCTCAATGTTAATCTTCTTTTCCTGTGATTTATCTTTATTGAAGAGTGGTGTATTAAAGTAACTAACTATGATTGTTGAGCCTGTGATTTCTCTTTTCATCATTTGGAGTGTTTGACGAATTTCACAGGTCTTTTGTTGGGTGCGTCTATCTTTATTATGCTTACTGGTTCTTGAGCCTTATATAGTGCCCCTCCTTATCTCTTGTATGGCTTACACCTTGAAAGCAATTTTGTCTCAGATTTAGATTGCAACTCCCACTTTTTTTGAATTGCCATTTGCTTGGTATATTTTTCTCCAGCTTTTGATTCTCAGCTTATTTTTGTCTTTAATCTTGAGATATGTCTGCTTTAGGCAGCAGATTGTCGCATTGTGTTTTCTAAATCAGTCTGCTAACCTCTGCCTTTTAATGCCTGAGTTCAGTCCTTTGATAATCAGGGTTATTACATCCATTTGTGGATCTGTGATGTCACTTGTACCTTTTGTGTTGAGGGTATTTTCCTACCTCCCTTATCAGTGTTTTGTGCATGTGGGTGTATGTTTCATTCTTGCCTTCTTTCTACCCTTGATCCTATGCTATCTTGGGGGCTGTTTTCTCTTTTTGCCCTCTGGGTGGGGTTGTTCTATGTGACAGTCTCTTATTTGTGGCCAGTGAGTGCTGTTCTGCCCATACTGGGTCAGCAAGGATCCTTTTTAGTGCTGGGTTTCTTTTAACGTATTCTTTGAGTTTTACCTTGTCTGGGAAGATTTACTTCACCATCTATCTGGATAGATAATTTGGCTGGAGAAAGTATTCTTTGGTTTGTGCTACTTTTTTCATTTTTTGGAATATGTTACTCTACTCTCTCCTCTTCTTCATAGTGTCTGTTGATAGTTTTGAACGTATTCTTATTTGGGTATCTTTATAGGTTACTACTTGTTTTTCTCTAGCTGCTCTCATGATTTTCTCCTTTTCCTCAAAGTTGGATAAGTTAGCTATTGTATGCCTGGGTAAATTCTTGGGATTCAATCTAGTTATTGTCATTTTCAGCCTCCTGAATGGTTTTCATTCATTAAACTTGAGAAGTTTTCCTTTAAGAATTCCCTTACTACTTTTGCCGTTGACTTCTTCGTTGTGTCTTGTTCAGGTAGTCCAATTATTCTAATGTTGTTTCTCTTTGTAGCATCAGACATGGATATCAGGTTTTCTTCAGCTTCTCTGATTACCTTATTTGACTGCCTTTCCCATTTGTTAAAGAGGATTCCAGATCACTGGTGTGATTCTCTTCCTCATCATCTGTTTTCAAAGTCTGTGAATTTGCTACTGGCTTTTGTTATCTCATCCCTTAGGTGCATTTCTTTGATGCATAGCCTTTGTCTCTTCTATAATTTCATCCTTTTTCTTTATTGTTTTCCTTATATTGTGTATGACTTCAAGCAGCATTCTGAAGATTTCTTTCTGTAGTAGATCAATGTCTGCTTCTTCTATGAACATCATTAGATTCAGCACTTCTTCTGACATTGCCATTTGTTGCTTTCTGTGTTTTGAGGTTGTTGGGACTTATTGCTGTTGCGTTGTGTTGTTTTAGAAGAGCCTGGCAGCATTCTCCGAAGAGTCTTAGAGCACTGGACTCTCTCTTTGGGAGACTCATAGGAATGCTTCTATGAACCGTCTGCAGCTAATTGCACTGTGGGTTCGGGCTACCACTTTATCCTCCTGTGGTTTTCCTGTTTTCCTAGCTAAGCAGTATTCTGTTATTTGGAGGGAAAGTTGGATAGTCCTCTCAGTGGATGCTGGTTGGGTGGTTGTGGACCTACGAGGCTGGCACTGCACTAGATGATCTCACAGGAAGCCGTAGGGGTGTGGCCCACAGTAGCTTGGGACACCTCAGAGGCCATTCGGGGGTGCCGGCCTCAATTGGAGCACGGCGGAGGGCAGGTAGGTGTGCCCGCTTTGGTGTAGAGCACTGTGGATGGTGGGTGGAATTGTTCAAGTCAGCTAGGTCACCATGTAGGTTGGACAGAGATTCCTGCAACAGTGTGGATCACCGGAGAGTGTTCACAGAGCAGCCTTATGCCACGTGAGTCACTATCGCAGAAGGAAGTAAGTTCCTATAGCCATGTGGCACTGTAAAGGATGGGCAGGGGCTATCCCAGCCACATGGAGTGCCGTGGAAGGTGGGGGGACTTCCCTTAGCTGCTTAAAGTATCTTGGAAGGTAGGCTTGAATTCCCCTGTGGCTGAAGCTGAATGGTATTTTCCCAGCCACAAGTTAGTCTGCAGAGGGCAGAACTCCCCAAGCTGGGTGGATGGCAGGCGTAATTACCCTGGGCAAAAGGGAGTGACTTAGAGTCCGGCAGTGCTATGAGAGAGTAAAGAGAGGAGGAAAAAACTGAATGCACTGACACTGGTGGGGAAAGAGAGCAGAGAGAGAAACAAAAGTAAAAATATAGCTAAGCCACAATTGCCTGACCATGGGTCTGGAGGGGTTTAAATCCTGCCCAGAGGCTGCGGTAAGCTGTGGCTGGGTTGAAGTAAAGCCCTTGGGCTGGCCAAAGGAGCCCGGTTCTGGCTGAGATTATGGCAGGGCTAAGGTTAAGACTTAGCTGGCCTCCACAGTGGTAAGCCAAAAGCCCCCAGGTCCTCAAAACCTAGTGGGTCTGTGTCTACTTATCTTTATGATGCTCCTCCTGTGATCCGGCAGTGTGGAATTTCCCTCTCAGTGACTCTCCTGAGTTGATTTCTGTGGAGGAGTCCCTCTGGTGTGTGTTACTCAGTTGCCATCCCACTGGAAGTCAGAAAATTTTCTTTTTGTACTCATTGTAGTTAGCTCCCCACTTCCCCCATCTTCCCCTGCCATGACCTTAGGCAATTATCAATTTAGTTACTGTCTCTGTGGATCTCCCTATCCTGGATTTCATATACAGAGTATCATACAAAACATAAACAGGAGGCAAATGAACAAACAGAAAACCCAACCAAAATTGCTTGACAAAACAGAAAAACCTCAATCAAAAAGGAAACAGAAAATATTAAAGACTGAAATAACTTAGAATGTGTCAAAAGGGAGATCAAATGATAAGGTATTACATTTTAACCTAACTAGCTCTGTCATAATCAACTTTATATCAATGAGTAAACTGTAAACAGCTTGAGGATTTGATACTTTTGTCTTTTAATTAACAAGCCCAGAGCTGATTGACATTTCACAGGTAATTGAGGATTGTTGAATTTTGGTCCGGTGAAGAAATTACTATCTTGTATCTGATGAGGATTAGAATATATAAAGTTTGAAGCACAGAGATTAGAGAGGCCTCCAAGTTGAGAGAGATGTTGGCTAAGAATTCAGCTAAGTAAGAGAAGCACAGTGATGTGGAACCCACATGATTTTGATACTGCTTCATTGGCTATGGACTAGGCTAGTTAGAAGTGGAGCAACAATAGCAGACAAGTCAGCAGAAGCAGCTAAGAGAGCTGAGCAATCTGTTAAAATAGTTTGCTGTGACTTGAACCAGTTACCAGTAGAGAGAGGCTGATGACAGAAAGCCTGATGGCAGAGAGCTGAGTAAGCTTCTCACTGACCAAGTAGAGAGGCTAATGGCAGAGTGGCCCCATGGTTGAGGGGCTAGAGAGCAGAAAACCGCTGAGGGAGCAGTCCTGGTCAGAAGCTGTGTTACATTGAAGAAGGGAGAGATAGGCACTGTGATTCAGGGCCTCCTTCCAGACCCTGCCTATATGCTCTTTGATCTTAAGTTCCTTTTACTTCCAAGTTGACCCTGATCCCAAGTTGTAACATACTACTTCCCCCAATAAACTGTGACTGGTGAGCACAAGATTTGGGAGGTTCTTTATCTTAGCAAGTAAGAAAAACAAGACAAAATAATTCAGCAGTGGAAAAGAGTTGTATTTAAGAAAAGAGGAATCTTGCAAGAAGGAGCAGAAAGGACTCTGAAATAACACAATTTTGTCTCTGTCTACACTTTTTCAGGGCCAAACTTTTATATAGTTTCAGATGACAATGGAGAATTTGCAGTTTCCAGTCTCAGCTTTCTGGGAACAGAGAGGAGAGTTCCTGGAATTGGTTGATTTATTAAGATGAAGTACATATGTACTTGTTTTCCAAGATGGAGTCACCTGTAAAGGCTTCTGGCCATGTAGGACTCATTGTGGGATGTTACACTTGCATGGTCTCCTCTCCATGGCAGCAGCCCCACCCTCTTCTCTGCTTATTGAGCTGTTTACTGTAAATGTTTGGCACCTAGTTTTCTAAGAAAAAACTTTTGAGGAGTTTGAGTTAGGGTAATTTACTGGCTCTGTTTGCTTAATTTTCCTTGGGATGAATCCTAGGATAATTTAACAAGGAGTTCATGGAACCCCTCCCTGTCTCAAAGCCACATAACTATGAATATGGTCTCCAAATTCTGTGGGACTACTGTGACAAACTATTGGATTCAGTACAAGAAGCAGGGAGTGCTGTGGGATTGACTTCTTGTGTTAGAAGTAGTGAAGTTGAAGAGCAGAGTGTGTCTGACTTCCAACTCATAGCAACCAGCTTTGTACTGCTCCTGAGTCTTATCTTTTATGAATTTAGATGGTTCCTTTTGTTGCATTGTAAAGCAATAACAGGAATGCCTATAGGGCGTAGCAGTGAGATCAGGTTGCCTAAGGCATAGTCTTTGGAACTAAAGATTTACTAATTTCCTTTTATTGCTACTTCAAGTCATTGAAAATAAATAAACCCCTCTATAACTGCCATAAAATAGATAATAGATGTGCTTCAATGATGGTTAGCACTCTAAACCCCAAGTAATACTCATCCAATCCTGGATCTCTGATAAAACTGGTGATATTGTGTTTGTTAGGCACAGATATTTTCATAGCTTAGTTTCCATTAAGCCAATAATAATAACCATAATAGATACCATTTATCAAGATACCATTTGTCAATTACAAACCAAAGAAAGCTATGAAATTAAACAATAAAGTTGATCACTAATTGCTAAGCAAAAATAATAATAATAAACCATTTTATTAGTCTTACTTCATCTTATTGAGTGATTCGATTACTTTTGTAGAATCTCCTGTGTTTAGAAGTGTTATTTTAAAAAGATAAGTAGCCTGGTGTAGTAACCCTGTCAAAAGAAATAGTTTTTGGTGTTTTGTTATTTATGAATTCCTGGTGCTACCGAAATAATTTATGGTGTTCTGTTATTTATGGATTCCTGGTGCTACTACTCTTGGCTATGAACTGAAATGTCAGTGCTTTGAGCCCACCAGCTATTCCACAAGAGAAAGATATGGCTGTCTGCTCTGTGAAGACCACAGCCTTGGAAACAATATGGGCGGTTCCAGTCTGCCCTGTAGGACTAATTTGAGTTGGAATTGACTTGATGATCGTGAGTTTGGTTTGGGTATTAAAAGTACTTTGCCTTATGTTTGCATTCATTTTATAGTTCATTCATGGAATCACTCATTCAAGAATTAAACTAAAAAATGTTAAATAAAACGTACTTATTTCTTTGATGAACATGATTTCATCATGACCAAGGTCATGTTTAGATTTTAGAGTATGGATTCCTCTGACTTAGATTCTGAAACATGGTACTCAGTGAGAAGAGTCCCCAGCCCATTCTCCTCTTTCTACCTATTGTTCCATAGTATGTTAAAAAGAACCTTGGATCTATACCAGTTCTTACCCTAGTCTAGATATCTAAGTTCAGTACACAATGCCCTGTAAACAGACACTCCATATTTCCCCTTGAGTTCAAGTGCGGACCTTGCAAGTGGATTTTTGGGCTGTGACTGTCATCTATATAACCTTCTGGAAACCAAGTGCTCAGAATTTAAGCTGTTCACACTTTTCCCTCTTTGGTCATGGATTTTATTATTTACAATCCATGAATGAAATGGGCAGATATGCTTTTTCTATGTGGATTTAGCTGTCACATCACTTAGATGACTGCCTGTTTGAAGACAAGCCTTTAAGAGTTGTATGAGTCCCTAATAAAATGTTTTTAAAAAAAAAAAGACCAAGACCCCAGGTGCTATCCTATCTGTTATCTGGATACCAGTTGATTTTTTTCACCACACTGTGCTATAGTAACCATGTCTTCAGTGATCGCTTCATGAGGGCAAGTACGGAGTAAAGCCACATCATAAGACTGAATATTTTTAGATTAGGGCTACAGTTAGGTATGAGCCCCAAATCCATTCATATATCTGTAATTTATATATGTCCCTGTTTCACTGTAGAGCCATCCGTATTTTATTGGGAAACAATATAAATCATACCCACGGGACACATGGCAATTCTATTGATAGAATCATTAATTTTGCCAATGATATAGAATGTAAAAACATGTTTAGAAAAGTATACATTTATAGAACAGCTTTATTTTCTAAAATACAAGGATTGTTGACTTGTACATATGAAAAACTTTGCAGCTCCTTCATAATTCCTGATGTCAGATGAATCTTTGCTGAAAACAACCATAGAAAGGTGTTTTACCTGTGTTAATTATATTGACTATGAAAGGCATTTGACGATATAGAACATATAACAAACTATGCAAGAAGATGAACTAACAAAGTGACTGCATTATTTTTTTTTCATAGATGAATACTCAGGCTCCACTAATAGATGTAAGTTTGGAAAGTCCAGAATTAACCACTTAAAGATACAATATGTTGTACGCTTTTAGGTTGTACGCTTTTAGGTTTTCTTTCTATGAAAGAAAAAATGCTTTCCGTGTTGTCCCAATTTTCCTAGGTGCCAATCTACCTTGTGCTAGAAGTAGGCTAAATGTTACTTTTTTGTATAGTATGTTAAGTGTGTTTGTGCAAGCTTGTGTAAAATCTGGGTGAAGTCAACTTTGGAGTAAAAATGAGACTCAGCAAATTCATTCTGTCAAATTCTCTTATACCAAGATTGCCTAGTTCAGCTTGAATAGAAGGTGTCTTTAATGGTCATGTCTGGCTCTAGTTTAGTCAAATACGTTCTGCAATATTACTGACTAGAAAATATACATTTCACCTCTAAAAAGAAAAAAAAAACATTGTTAAATACATGAGCTGTACCTTTCTTTTCTTTTAAATAAAAAGTAATCTGTTCTGGGGAAAAATTAGAACTAAAAAGTACAAATAATCCAGAAATTCCACTGCAGATATATGAGGGGATACCTCAAAACAAAAGGAAAAAAAAGGATTGTTCCAAAGCTATATATTTAATATTTTCCACAAAACAACCTTAACTCTTTCAAAGTGCTCTCTATTACACTTACATGACACATACACTTGTTAAATCTGCCACTCCATTCTTGGAATCATTTGTTAAACTCCTCTGTTTAACAGGGTGGCTGATAGCACCTCCTTCATTTTTTTCTTCACCTCTTCTATGTCAACAATTTGCTGCCCTTTGATGTACCTCTTCATTCATGGAAACAAAAGTTGTACTGAGTAAGGTCAGTTGACTCAGGTGCATGGGTCAAGAGAGGCTTGCTGGTTTTGTTTTGTTGGGTTGTTTTTTGTTGCCAAAAACTGGCACACTGAGATGGCTGTGTGAGAAGGTTCATTGTCTTGGTGGCAAAAACAGTACCCCATCTTCCACAAATCAGGACTTTTTTGTCACACACTGTTATACAATCTTTTCAGAACCTCTAAATAGAAAGCTTGATTAACAGTCTGATCTGCTGGAAGGAACTCCAAATGCACTACGAGTCGACATTTTCATCCATTCAGGAAATTGACACATCCAGTCATTCGACATTTCACCTGTCTTGAAACGGGAAAACCATTTGTGCACTTGAGATTTTCCCATAGCGCTGTCCTTGTAAGCTGTGTTCAACATCACAACAGTTTTGTTTGGGTTTTTGGTACCCCCTCATAGGTTGTTAGGACCATTGAGTCTGTTCCAATTCATCGCTGCCCTATGACAACAGAAGGAAACACTGCCCAGTCCTTGCCTCGAAGGAGCACTCTGGCTGTACCTTTTTTTTAAATGCAGATGTTTGTCCTTTTAGCAGTCCCTGTTATTTTCAGTATTCTCCTTCAGCACCACGTTTCAAATGCATTGATTCTTCTTTGGTCTTCCTTATTTAGTGTCCACTTCTCACCTGCATTTGAGGCAATTGAAAATACCATGACATGGGTCAGACACACCTTAGTCCTCAGAGTAAATCCTTGCTATTCAGTACTCAGAAGAAGTCTTGTGTAGTAAATTTACCTACTGAAACTTGCTTTTTGTGATCTTTTGACTGCTGCTTCCATGAGCATTGATTGTGGGTCCAAGCAAGACAAAATCCTTGACTAATTTAATCTTTTCTCCACTTATCATGATGCTACCTATTGGTCTAGTTGTAAGGATTTTGGTTTTGTTTACATTGAATTGTGATCCATAATAAAAACTGAAATCCTTGATCTTCGTCAACAAGTGCTTCAAACTGCCCCCATTCTCAGTAAGCGAGGTTGTGTCATCTACATATTGCAAGTTGTTAATATGACCTCCTCTGATCCTGATGCAGAATTCTTCTTCATATAATCTAGTTTCTCTCTGGTGATTTGTTCATCATAGAGCTTGAATAAGAATGATGAGAGGATACAACTATACCACACTTTTCCTAGTTTTATACAATTTTTTATAAAATATTTTTTATTGAGGTGTAATTAACATACCATTTAGTGGTTCAATAATATCAAGAAGGGGTGTGCCATCATTGTCACAGTCAACTTTGGAGCTTCTTTTCCTCCTCCTTTTACACATTTATGTTGATTCCCCATTTCCTCCTCCCACTCCCACCATGTCCCTATCTTGTTGCTGTCTTTGTATTTCCATCAATCCCAATTTTCTTAAGCAGTTAGCTGGGTTTCGGTGCTTTGTTCAGTGCTGCAACTGGGTGACCTGGAACTAGTCCTGGGACAGAGATGTTTATCAAAAGAGAAATGGAGGAGCCATAGAACAGTGAGAATGAATCCAGAAACACCTGAGACCATGCTCTTTACATGATTTATCAAGGCGCGCTTGCTTTGGTAACAGACAATAGAACCTTTATCAAAATCCCAGGCTGTAGGAAACAAGACCATTGTTTTGGAATGACTTATTCAAAGAATCTAGAAAGGAAATACATGTATTCCAAAGATTGTTCCCTGATCTGCAGGATAAAGATGTCAGCCTTCATCACAGTGTCTAGTCATGTCAGTTGAACTCACATATCTTGTTGGATAGATAAGCCCTCTAAGATGGTAGGTGTTGGACACAAAGTATGGCTAAAGCTTATTGGCCAAGACATGAAAAATGATAGGAAAAAAAGTGCCTCTCTCCATGAAAGTTGTCAACAAAGGGACCGGGAAAGATCTGGATCCTAGAGGTGGAACCATCCTTCCAGAATTAAACTGAGCAAAAAAATCACTCTTGAGACTGTCTTGAACACTGCCTACAAGAAGGGTGGTTATAAAGACTGCTTTGCAGAGGATTGTGTCACACAGCCATCTGATACCTGATGAGGAAGAGGAGGATGAAGAGGCAAAGTCAGCAGTTTGAGAAACCTGGCCCTGAGAAGAATTCTAGAATTTTACTCTAGAAAGAAGAAAAAGAAACTCAGAGACAGGAAGTCATCTGACCTTGACAGCTCAGCTTCAGACAGTGATACAGGCAAGTTGCAAGACACACATTGAAAGAAAACAAGGCATCTAAGAAGAAGAAAAAAAGCACAAGGAGTGAGTGAAAAGAGTAGAAGGGGATGGTTGAGAGAATAAAGAATCAGAATCCTTATTCCTTAAAGCCCTCAGTCCTGAAAAACTCAGTTCTGAGAATAAGGCCTCCCACCCCATTTACTTCTCTCCCACAAGAGGTGGCTTCCCCTCAGCAGCAGGCAGGGTTGGGAGTTCAGTGTCAAGAGCAGCTGCCTGATTTGAGTTGTTTCCTTATCACACTCCTTACATCTTTGCAATTGACCTTTGCAACTTGTCCATACATTCACCCAACAGCATTCAGCAGGGGAGCCCATTGCCCCCTCCACAGCTGCATTCCTGTCCAGCCCAGGCTCTAGCTACAGGTATTGCTGTGGAGGTGAATCTCACTGGTTGAAGAAAAACAGCCATTGGCCCCTCCCTGTCATTCTGCCCTGAACTGATCCGTGGCATCGTCGTTTCATCCAGCAAGGAGGTAGAGGAACTCGCTTTTGCCATTCTCCCTAATGTCGTTCTACTCAGCTACAAGTAACAGTGGCCATTGCCAGAAAATGACCATTTGGAGTGACTGAGTTTGTGTCTGACTGTCTATACTACTGATCCAGCCACCGGAAGCCAAGATCATTGTTCTACTTTGTACTGTGTTTGTCCATCAGTTCCCCATCAGATCTCAGCTTAAATTCCTGGCATTTGATGGAAATGTGTTTGGCTTTAAATTTACTAAAAGTTCTTATTCCTTTAAAAATAAAACTAACATGCAAAAACAACTGTGCAAGACTAGGGCAGACCCCAAGTCAGAATTCCTCAACATTGGCCATCAAAAACAATAGAGACTTCACTCTAATAGAAAACACAGGATATTAACCCTCATTGATGGGGTTGAACCCTATACGGTAGACTAATAACCCTTGTCACATAAAGGTAAAGAGGGCATGAAATAAGCAAATATATATCGGTTCGAGATTACCAATCATTAGGCATCCTCAGAACAATAGGTCCAAATCTGTCCATAGACCCTTGAGTACTCTTGCGTTGAATTTTTAAGCTAAAATTGAACTTGCTTACTACTGTGTTTGTTAATCCGTTCCCCATCTAAGTTCCTGGCAGAGGAGTTTCCAGTTTGAGTCCTAGTGTGGCCTATGGAGGGTGCTGTGTACCTCAGAAGATCAGTCTATTGTCCACACATTTTTTTACTTTGCTTGGGTCACTGGAGGTGATCAGAGGATGTCACGAGTGTCTGGTTAGGAACAAATTACTGTTCATGTTCCCCACATTTGGGTTTCTAATGGCAGGGTTAAACATTCTTTCCAGTGTCTGGGTGTCCCACTTGGCCCATCAACCATCCAAAGTGCATTTGCCCCTCTAATCTACATAAGCCCTCCTTCCTCTTGATCTGATCTCTCAGTAAAGTTCACTGGTTATTCTTACAGGGATGTCTTAATTTGAGATAATTTCAAAAAACTGCCTTTGGGCAGGAATTTGTTGATTTTCGTCTGCGTCCTTTGTCCTGGGAGACTGACTGTCTGTGAGGGGTTGCCTTGCTTGATGTGGTTTTTGAGATGTTCTAATAAGGGTGTGATATATATTTTATGAGAGATATGCACACCAACCATTTCATTGGTTAGGGGAACCTGATTATAAGGCTTCACATCTTGGGAGCCGGAGCTTGTATTTGTCTTGGTTTTTATCCTTATAGTAGTGGACTCTTGCAATATTTGCCCTTTTGTGGTTGACTAGTTTCACTTAGCATAATGGTTTCCAGCTCCCTCCATATCATGGTGTGTTTCATAGTTTCAACACCACTTTTTAGTGACGCATTGTATTCTATTGTGTTTAGGTACCATAGTTTCTGTATCCATTCATAACTGATGGGAATTTGGATTGTTTACAACCACTTGGTATTGTGTACTTCGCTGCTATAAAATTGGGGAAACATATGTCTGTTCGTGCTCTTTCTGTTGCTTCCTTGTTTTATGCCTAACAGAGGTATTGCTGGGTCATATGGTATTTCTATTCCCAGTTTCAGATAGTGCCATATTACTTTCCACAAGGTTGTATATGTTTGTAATCCTAGCAGCAGTGTATGAGAATTCCAACCTCTCCACACCCTCACCAGCATTTGTTGCTCTCTGATTTTTTTTTTCGGGGGACAGGGAGGGGGGTTTTACTGTTTTTGTGGCATAAGGGAGGGGTATCTCATGTTTGTTTTGATTTGAGTCTCCAGATGACTATTGATAATGAGTTTGTTAGCCATCCAGTGTCTCCTTTTGTGAATTCTATGTCCATGATTTTTTTTGCCCACCTTTAATTTTTATTATAATTTATTTTTTTATTAATAAATCATTTTATTGAGGGCTCTTGCAGCTCTTATAGCAATCCATGCATCAGTTGTATCAAACACATGTGTGTACGTATGTTACCAACATTTTCAAAACATTTTCTTTCTGCTTGAACCCTTGGTATCAGCTCCTCTTTTTTCCCTCCTTTCTCCACCCTCCCATCCTCATGGACCCCTGATAAATTACAAATTATTGTCATTTTCATATCTTATACTGTTCACTCTCCCTTTGCCCACGTTTCTGTTCATCCCCAGTGGGGGGAGGGGAGAGCAGTTCCCCGTTTCTCCCCTATGTTAGGGTTCTCTAGAGGAACAAAACCAGAATGCTGATAATTATATATATATATATTTATATAGATAGATATAGAACTTAAGAAATAAACAGTTAATTAAATTTTAAAGCAGTACAAATGGCTCAGTGCAACTTACTCCCACGAGACAGTTGTGAGACACTGGCAGTCCTTCAAGTCTTGAGGGCCGCTGGGTAGTCTGTAGAGCAATTCAGGCTATCCCGGCACAGGCAGCAAACAGCAAGGTAGGTCACCAACCGTCAGCCAGATGACAGAGTCCGACACACCCCAGCTCAAGAGATATAAATTCCAATGGTGTGACAAAGCAGGTCTTGAAGGAATCTCAAATTACAGCGACACAGTCCATGGGTTAGGTGTCCCACAGGTACTGTAGTTTGCAAATTGAGGCAAAGAACAAGCAAGGCAGCCACGCACTGGCCCAATAATCAAAGAGCAAGAGACAAGAAAGGCAAGGCTCACTGAACCATTTATCTCTCTGCCCTTCAATTAATCCCACATGTGTTTATCGGCCAGATTGGAATAAACTACCTCAGCCCCCTCTCCCCCCACCTTTCCCCTACCTTCATCGTATCGCTACTTCCATTACTATTTCTGAAGGGTTTACCTGTCCTGGGTTCTGTTTGTCAAGAGCTCTTATCTGTGCCAGTGTACATGCACCAGTCTAGCTAGATTTGTAAGGTGGAGCTGGGGTCATGATAGTCAGGGTGGAGGAGCCTTAAAGAACTAGAGGAATGTTGTGTGTTCCATCGGAGTCAGCTGCACCCTGGCTGACTCGTTCCTTCTTTGTGACCCTTCTGTGAAGGAATGTCCAAATTGTCTACAGGTGGGCTTTGGGTCGCCACTCCAACCCCCATCATTTGCATCAATATACTTGTTTGTTTGGGGTCTTTGTTTGGGGTCTTCTGATATCGGATACTCAGATCACACAGGCTGCTGTGCTTCTTCCTCCTGGGCTTTGTTGCTTCCCTGCTAGATGGCCGCTTCTTTAACCTCAAACCTTTAAGACTCCATATTTTGCCCACCTTTAACTGGATTATTTGTTGTCTTTTTGTTAAGGTGTTGCAGGATTCTTTCTATATTTTAGTCATTAGTCCTTGTTTGTTGTGTCATTGCTGAAGATTTTTTTCTCATTCTGTGTTCTCCTTTTACTCTTTTAGTGAAATCTTCATGCATCGGTGTCTTATTTTCAATAGATCCCCAGTCTATTTTGTCTTCTACTATGTGCACTTCCTTTATTAGTCTATGTATGCCTTGCAGAAGGGCCATTAAATTTATCCCAGTTTTCTTGTTGGTGATCCCCATATCTTTGGGTTTAACGTTAGTTCTCTAATCCAGCTTAGAGTGTTTTTATGCATGGAGCGAGGTATGGGTCCTGTTTTATTCTACAAATGTAGATCAAGTTTTTCTAGCACCTGATGTTGAAGAGGGTGTCTTTCCCATTTGGTTTTTGGGGTTTTTTTAAAATCTGTTTGTCAAAAATGAATTGCCTGTAAGTGGATACTTTTATTTCTGGGTTTTCTATTCTGTTCCATTCATATATATATATATTATATATATATCAGTATTACCAGTACTAAGCTGTTTTGACTACTCTGGCTGTGTAATAAGTTTTGTGGTCAAGTAGTGTGAGGCTTCCTACTTTGTTCTTTTTGAGTTCTTTGCTTATGCTAGATCGCTTCCCTTATGAGTTCTTCCATTTCTTTAAAAAATGTAGTTGGGATTTGGATAGGAATTGCATTGTGTTTATAGATTGCTTCAGGAGCCCTAGTGGCATAGTGGTTACACATTGGACAGTGATCCACAGCTCCAAAATTAGAAAACCTCAGCCACTCCACAGGGTAAAGATGGGGCTTTCTACTCATAGAGTTATCGTCTCATAAACTCACAGGGCTTTTATAGGATCGTTATGAATCAACACCAATTCAATAGCATTGATTTTCAGGTAGTATTGGCATTCTCACTATGTGAAGTTTGGCCTATATATGATCAGGGATATTCTTCCAAGTGTGTAGATCTCTTTTGGTTTCTTTTAGTGTTCTGTAGCTTTCTTTGTATAGGTCTTTGGTTTCTTTAGTTATGTTTATTCTTAAGTACTTCAGCTTTTGTATAGCTATTGTAAAAGAAACTATTTTCTTTGTCTTTTTCTGAGTTCTTTAATCTTGTATCCTACCTCTTTACCAAATTCCTAGATTGTTTCCAACAATCTTATTGTAGAGTCCTAGGATTCTTAATATGTAAACTCATGTAGTCTGCAAATAGTGAGTTTTACTTCTTTGCTTGATTGTATTCCCATAATTTTTTTCTGTTGTCTCCTGGTTCTGGCTAAAACATTCAACACTATGGTGAATAAGAGTGGTAAATACGAAAGGATAGGGGATATCCTTGTCTAGTTCCCATACTTGGGGAATTTTTTTTTTTTAGTTACCCCCTCATTGAGCTTGATGTTGGCTGTTGGTTTTTCACATATAACTTTTATTATATTTAGGAGTCTCCTTTCTAATCCTATTTTGTTGAATATTTTTTTATCAGAAATGGGTGTTGGATATTGCCAAATGACTTTTTTCTGCATCTGTTGATGTGGTTCTGTGTTGTTTGTTTGTTTTCTTGTTCATGTAGTGGATTACATATACTGTTTTTCTGATGTTGACCCATGCTGACATCCCTGGTATGAATCCCGTTTGATCAGAGGTGTTTTGGATTTATTTTTGGTTTTTGATAAATTCCTGAATTCTGTTGGCCAGAATTTTGTTGAGAATTTTTGCATCTATGGTCATATGGGATATCAGTTGTAGTTATCTCTCTTTGTGGTGCCTTTTCCTATGATACGCACTCTTCATAAAATGAGTTGGAGTTTTTGTCCGTTTCTGTGTTCTGGAATACTTTGTGTAGAATTGGTGATAGTTCTTCGTTAAAGGCTTGGTAGAATTACCCTGTGAAGCTGTACTGGTGTTCTACATTGGGTAGATTGTGTTTGTCCATTTCTTCTAAGTTATCAAACTTGTTGGAATATAGTTTTTCATAAAAGTGTGTGTTATTCTTTTTTGCTTCATTTGGATCAGTTGTGATGTGACCTTTTTCATTCTGATTCTAGATATTTTCCCATTTTTTCCTTTGTTAAGTTTGCCAGTAGTTTAAGTTTGGTCCTTTCAAAGAGTCAACTTCTTGTCTTATTGATTTCTTCCCATTGTTTTTCTACAGTATTTCTGCCCTAATTTTTATGATTTATTTTCTTCTCTTGTTGGAGGGTTTATGGTGTTTCCTTGTTCTAGTTTTTGGGGGTGTTGTGTTGTCTCCTTTTTTTTCATGTGTGCATTGATTGCTATAAATTGTCCTCTGATAACTGCTTTTGCTCTGTCCCAGAGATTTTGATATGTTGTGTTAGAGTTCTCATTTGTTTCAATGAAATTCTTAATTTCATTCCTTCTATGGTTGAATGTCCAGTCTCCTTATGTAGTGTTAGTCAGCTCCCTTATGTTTACTGTAAAAACTTGAGTATAAACCGACTCGAATATTAGCCTAGGCACCTAATTTTACCATAAAATCTTCATAAAGTCTGCTGAAAAACTTGACTTATATACATGTTTTTCCTATTGTTGATTTCTAGTTTTATAATATTGTGGTCTGAGAAGATGGGCTGTATTATCTCAATGTGTTTGAATTTGTTAAGTAAGGCTTGCTTTGTGACCTAGCATAGGGTCTGTTTTAAAGTGTGTACCATGTGTGCTGTAGAAGAACATGTACTCTGTTGTTGTCCATTGGAATATTCTTTCTATATTTAGAAGAGCAAGTTGATTGTGTCATTCAGTTCTGTTTCTTTTTTATTTCCTCATGATCTTTCCTTGAGAATATTGGTGTGTTGAAGCCTCTTATTATTATTGTTGAGCTGATGATTTATCCTTTCAGCTGTGTGAGGATTTAGTTGATGTATTTCCAGTGTGTTTCATTGGAAGCATATTTGTTTATTATAGCAATATGTTTCTGGTCTGTTGCCTTTGATCATTATGTAGTACCCATTCTTGTCTCTTTTCATATTCGTTGTTTTGAAGTCTATTTTATCAGAGATTAATATTTCCAGCTCTTCCATTTTGAGGGATTTGGGGTTGGGAGGGTTTCCTATTGGCTTTGCTGATGTTTTGCTATCCTTTGACCCTTAGTCTGTCCTTGTTTAGGGGGTTTAGTTAGGTATGTCTCTTGAAGGCAGCATATTGATGGATCTTGTGCCCTAATCCAGTCTGCTACGCTATGTACTTTGGTTGGTGCATCCACTGACATTCAGAATTATTATTGATAAATGTGGGTTACAGTTATTTTGTAGTATTTGTGTTCGGTACTTTTTTCCTTTTTCGTGTGTGTGTATTTATTCATGTCTTTGTTCCTCCTTTAGATCTGTGTTGGTTGTTTTGTTCTTTTCAATGTATTGGTTTCTCAGTGGTGTTGTCCTTTGTGATAGTCTCATGGTTGTGTACTGCTGTTGTTGATTCTCTTGCTATTAATGGTCCAGTTAATTTCTTTTGTAATACTGGTTTTTACAAATTACTTTAATCTTTACTTGTTTGAAAATATCCTTATTTCTCCTCATGTTATGGATAATTTTGCTGGATATAGAATTCCTTGTTGGCAGTTTTTTTTTTCTTCAAGGTTTAGGCTATGTTGCTCCATTGCCTTCTTGCTTGCATAGTTTCTACTGGGAGGTCTAAACTTATCCTTATCAGTTTACCTTTATAGGCAAATGTTGTATTTTCCCTAGCTGCCCCTAAGATTCCTCCTTTTCCATAAAATTGGATAATTTGACTACTACATATCTTGATGTTTTTTCTGGAGTCTGCCCTATTTGGAATCTCTCATCCTCCTGGATTATTTTTTAACTCCTCTTTTATGATAAGGGGAACATTCTATCCATGAATTATCATTATATTCTCTGTACATTTTTTCTTTGTCCTTGTTTTGGGATCCTGCTGAGATGTAGGTTGTTTCTCTCGATCATGTCTTACATAATTCTCAGGTTTTCTTTGGGTTCTTTTGCTTTGGGGTTTGATTATTTCTCTCCTTGCCTGTAGTCAGAGTGGTTCTCTTTGATTTCACTGATTTTTCCCGTTTCTTCCATTCTATTCCTCAGTTCTTTTACGAAGTTATTTATTTCTGCTACCTCGTTGTCTACTGGATCTCATTAGTATGTGAAGTTTTTAGCTTCTCAGTTTCATTCATTCATTTTTTAGAGTGTTCCCAAGATCACTTGTAAGATCCTAAACATCATTCTTTTAAATTATATTTTTAGTTAGGTCCAGGGCCTCAGTGTATTACATTGAGCTCCGGTAATTTCCAGTTGTTAGATTTTGTTTTTCTTCAGTTGGGGGGTTACTGCTGTTGATTGTTGTTTCCATGGCATAGTGGTACAACTGTAAGTGGTGCGAGGTCTGGTCGATTGTGTATTGGTAATTGACTCTTTTGGGTTACTGAAAAGAAGTCTTATTTGAGCAGGAAATTGTTCTATGAAGAAATGAATAAGAAAAAAGAATTAGGTAAATGGGGCAAGTGAGAGGAGGAGGTGAAAAAGTAGGGTATATGTGATAGTAACAATCAGCAGCCTTCTGGATAAATAGTTACCCAGATAGGTTATAAGATATTGGAAAAGGGGGGGTTTAAGAGGTGCAGTAATACTTGTTATTATGGGAATGTATCTCCTAGGGGGAGGAGAGCGGAATTGTAAGGCGATGGTAGATGAGGCAGAAGAAGAGTATAATAAGCAAGTATTCAGCCCAGGAGACAAGGTTTATGTATACGTATGTTTGTAAGAGAAAAATGGTTGAAGCTATGAAGAGGAAAAATAAGGAAAAGGAGAAAGGTAAAAATGAGGTGACGGAGTCCTGAGAGGAAAGAGCAGAAGTTGGGAGATGAAGAAGAGGGAAATAAAAAGAATAGAGGGAAAAAAGACTAAAGGCTGAGGCTGGGTGCGGTTCAGGAATTTTATTATTGTAGAAGCAAGTCTGTGTGTGAGTCTTTCCTCTTGGAGGCCTGAGTATGCCTGTGTCTAGTATAATAGAAACACCAGGGTGCAACCCCCATGCCCCCAAAAAAGACAAAAATACTTTCTTGATTTTAAGCTATGCTGTATTCCTTTGTTCTGTTCGCACAACTGCCTATTGATCCAGGTAAAAATTCTGCACAGCTGTCTATTGATCCATGTACAAGTTCTACATGAGCACAATGAAATGTTCTGGAATTCTCATTCTTCTCAAAGTTAACCATCATTTGCTATTATTCACACAGTCTAATGCCTTTGCTGTCAATAAAACACAAGTAATCATCTTTCTAGTATTCTTTGCTTTCAACCAAGGTATATCTGATGTTAGCAAAGATATCTGTGTTCCTTTCTGAATCTGATCTATATAAACTAGGTATATATCCTACAGAAATAAAAGCTGACTAGATGCATACCCATGTTCATTGTAACACTTTTTACAATAGCAAAAAGATGCAAAGAACCTACCGTATATACTTGAGTATAAGCTGACCAGAATATCAGCCAAAGCACCTCATTTTACTACTAAAACTGCCATTAAAATATGTATTGAAAAACTCACCTTATACTCGAGTATTAGTGCTTAATAACAGATGAATAAACAAACTTTAGTGAGGTGGAGGGTGATATACAATAAGAGGAAGCTCCAAACAATATGACCAAGGTAGAGGAAGAGGTACACAAGAGTAAAATACAACGATATTAAGTGCTATCATATGCGCAATCCTATAATAGCAATAACCAACAATTCCTAAGTTGATACATAAGTAGATATGCAATAATATTAATATGTGTGGGACAGCATATAGGAGTAGACCCATTAGTGATTGAGTGTGAGTGTGTGTGTGTGTGTGTGTGTGTGTGTGTGTGTGTGTGTGTGTGTAAAGATGGCTAGACTTCGTCTCACATACTTTGGACATGTTGTCAGAGGAGACCAGTCCCTGGAGAAGGGCACTTACTTGGTAAAGTACAAGGGCAGTGAAAAAGTGGAAACCTTTGACAAAATGGATTAGCAGAGGTTCCAACAATGGGCTCCAACATAAGAACAATTGTGAGAATGGTGCAGATTGGGGCACTGTTTTATTCTGTTGTGCATAGGTTTGCTTTGAGTCAGAACAAACACTATGGCACCTAACAACAACGTATATAGGCTTGGCAGAAGATATGTCTAGATCTGTGTTTGTAAAGACTTCAAATATATCCATGTACATTATAGTACATACTTATAGTAAAAACTTCTTAGCTCTAACCAAAAACCTTGAAGAACTGAGTCACTAGGCTTGAGAGCTTAGGACCATAGTCTTTGGGGAGCAACTAGGTCAATTGTCACAAATACAGTTCACAAAGAAATTGTTCTACATCTTACCTTGGTGAGTAATGACCTGGATCTTAAAATCTTTCAATCTGCTGTAAGTTACAACTATTGGTCTCTCCCCAAAAGAAGCGAAGGAAATCAAAGACCAAAAATACCCCCCACAGAATTAGCCCCCCAAAAACTAACAGATTACATGACTCACAGGCTCTACTACCTAAAACCAGAAGAACCAGATGATATGCCACCACCACTGCTGCTCTGATCTGAATAGAAGATTGTGAGCAGAGTAGAAGGAACATGCTAAACAAGATTTAAATCATTAAAAAAAGACCAGAGTAGTCTGATAGAAATTGGTAGAGCCCCCAAGACTGTGGCCCTTAGACACCCTTCAAACCTAGAACTTCACCTATCTATAGAGAGCCCCTTTCAGCCAAAATATAGCTGTATCTATAAAGTGGAGGGATAATACCTAAGTAAAACTTACTCTTCAGACAATCAACCATAAGACCAAAATGATAGTACTAGCTCAAAAACAAAGTTCAGAAGATAGGAAGGGGCAGGTAAAAAGACCAAATGGAAATAGGGAACCCAGAGAGGCAGTGGGAAGAGTACTGTTTAACTAAGGGGACTGCAGCGAATGTTACCCATCAAGATGTGTCTACATTGTTGAATGGGAAACTAAAGTGCTCTGTAAACTTTCACCCCAATAACAATAAAACATTGAGGGGCAAAGTGAGAAAGAGTGCCAACTAATGTAGGGAACACCAAGTTTAATAGTTGGTTAGAGGAGAAATCTGAGAAGAGCTGGGCAAATTGTTTCTTAAGAATTACAGAAGAGAAAAAATTCAGGAAAGGATTAGTCTTCAAAATAAATTAAACACACACACACACACACAGAGAAAGGTAACTTGAACAATCAGGAGATGACCTTCACCAGAACATGTTGGAGGAATGCCAGTGGTAGAAACTAGACTTCCAAGTGCACTTGATATGGAAGAAAATAATCAGCCAAATCCATAGTCATGTTGCGTTTGGACTCGGGAAAATATCAGAAATTACTTTAGCATTGTTCATTCTAATAAGGAAGAGTTTACATAAAACTTTCAATATATTTTTTAAACAATGCTCCCTAAGAAAGAAGATTAGCCAACATCCTGCTGATTCATTTAGATCAATCGACTGGTTCAATTTAGGACTATCATTTATTTTCACCTAATCATTGCATCACCCTTGAAACAAGCTTTTGGAAGGGAGATTAAGAGAGCCAAACATGTATTTCCTCTTGGATTATAAACAAGATTTACAGGAAAAGATTATACAAAGTAAGGTTTATTGTGAGATTTGTCCAACAAAAAGTTCTATGATGACAAAATAACTTCTGATTTGGGATTTATAGTCCTAACTTAGTGTGATAAATCCCTTTTAAATGGCCTTTCTTGTCCCTGGTCTTGTAACTCTCATGTATTGATTGGGTGGAACTTGCAAATAAAGCACTTACAGTCCACCACAAGTTTGAACATCTTGCTAATAATGTGGGTAAGGTGCATAACACCCTAACAAACTGATGATCAATTTTGCCATCCCACTAAGCTGAAAAAGCCAATCCCAAAACTGGAGAAGACCTCACTACGACCAAGACATAGAAGGAAACAGAATGTGTCCTTTGGATCTGTGATTCCTGTGCTGAAAACCTAGACTTAGGAGACAGAAAACCTAACACCAAAGTGTGGCATGACATGGTAAAAGTGGTGGCAAAGAAACAGCAGTGGCAATAGAATCAGACCAATGTGGGTCAGTGCAGTGGTTCAGTCAGTGAGATATTTACAGTGGGTGTGCCCACCTACAGAGTGAGTTGAATATCTTTGGACCAGCCTTTTGATGGCACAGTGGAGTGCCTCCAGGCCTTTGGCAATGGAGCTAGGTTTACCTACCGAGAAAGTGAGAAAGTGCCTTTGGGATTCATGCTTACTGGTCGAGTGGGATGCAACTGAGTACAGCTGAGCACTTTGTAACACTGGCAGGGATGAAGGAGCCAAGAGGCCAAGGGCCAGAGAGAAGCCTGCGTGTGGGCACAGCTGAGAAAAGGCTGGCCGATCGGAGTCCCGGTAGTGCAGTAGTTAAGTACTCCGCTGCTAAACAAAAGGTCAACGGTTTGAAATCACCAGCCGCCCTGGGAGAAGGAAGTGGCAGACTGTGTCTATAAATGATTGACAGGCTGGAAAACTCGGTGGTCTGATTCTACTCTGCCCTATTGAGTCACTATAGGTGGCATCTACTGGATGGCAGGTGGTCTGGTTGGTTGGGTTGATAATTCCTCTAGGATGAATAGCCTGCCACAGATAGATAGAAGCCCGGAACTTCAGATGTATGAATGTGACTTGACTTCATACTACTATTCAGAAATCGTAGCTCATCTATTTCACTGTGATTTTAAACAACTGATCTAATGAACATGAGTTCTAGTCTTGAATCCGATTTTTTAGTTTCTTTTTTTTTTTAAATCATTGTTTTGGGGGCTCATACAACTCATCACAATCCGTACGTACATCAATTGTATAAAGCATATTTGTACATTTGTTACCCTCATCATTCTCAAAACATTTGCTCTCCACTTAAGTCCCTGGCATCAGCTCCTCATTTCCCCCCTCCCTCATGAACCCTTGATAATTTATAAATTACTATTTTATCATATCTCACTCTGTCCGATGTCTCCTTTCACCCACTTTTCTGTTGTCCATCCCTCAGGGAGGAGGTTATATGTAGATCCTTGTAATTGGTTCCCCCTTTCTACCCTACCCTCCCAGTATCGCCACTCTCAGCATTGGTCCTGAAGGGATCATCCGTCCTGGATTCCTGTGTTTCCAGTTCCTATCTGTACCAGTGTACATCCTCTGGTCTAGCCAGATCTGTAAGGGAAAATTGGGATCATGATAGTGGGGTGGGGTGGGGGGGTGGAAGAAACATTTAGGAACTAGAGGAAAGTTGTATGTTACATTGTTGCTACACTGCACTCTGACTGCCTCATCTCCTCCCTGCAGACCCTTCCGTAAGGGGATGTCCAGTTACCTACAGATGAGCTTTGGGTCCCCACTCCAGTACTCCCCCCTCATTCATAATGATATGATTTTCACCATATTTGCTTATGCACCCATTTGTCTTTAGCAGTCGTATCGGGGAGGTGAGCACACAGTGATATGATTTTTTTGTTCTTTGATGCCTGAAAACTGATCCCTTTGGTATCTCGTGATCACACAGGCTGGTGTGCTTCTTCCATTTGGGCTTTGTTGCTTCTCAGCTGGATGGCTGCTTGTTTACCTTCAAGTCTTTAAGACCCCAGATGCTATATCTTTTGAAAGCCAAGCTCCATCAACTTTCTTTAACACATTTGCTTTTGCACTCACTTTGTCTTCAGCAATTATGTAGGGAAGGTGAGCATCATGGAATACCAGTTTAATAGAACAAAGTATTCTTGCATGGAGGGAGTACTTGAGTGGAGGCCCAATATCCTTCTGCTACCTTAATACTCAACCTATTTTTTTTAGTTTCTTGAGAAACTAGGATTTTAAGTGATTCTTTTTTACTGCACAGGCGTTTTCCTGTGACCTTGCAGGTGAATTTTTAGTTTTGTATAATTAACATATGATAAACTACATTGGAAAGTATGAAATTTGATTAATGTTGATAAACATATACATATGAACTACCACCATAGTCAAGATAGTGAAAATTTCTCCATTCTCTTAATATAAATAGAATCATACTCGTGTCTAGTTTCTTTTATTTGCTATAATTATTTTTGAGATTCCATCTTGTGTATATCAATAGTTAATTTCTTTTTACTGTTAAATAATACTCCATTTTTAGATACAGCGCAATTTGTTTATCCATTCATTTGTTGAACATTTGATTGTCTTGTTTAGGCTATTACAAATAAAATTCCAATTCATCTACAAATCATTTTCTGAACATGTATCACAAATAATACCTTTTTGCTTTGGGTAAATTCCTGGGAATTGAATGACTAGATTACATAGTAGGTTTATATTTCATTTTTCAAAAGAAACTCAAATAATTTTGAAAGTACTTATACCATGTTGCATTCTCATCACTTGGTATTATCAATCTTTGGTTTCAGTCATTTGAATAGGCGCTAGCTGGTATCTCACTGTGATCTTTGTTTACATTTCCCTTTTGATTAATGATGTTGAGCATATTTTCTACAATCTGTATACCTTTTTGGTAAAGTATTTCTTCAAATTTTTGCCCATTTGAAAAATGGCACTGTTATTTTGCTGAGTTTGTTGCTTCTTTAGGATAGTCTATATGCAATTTCTTTTATCAGACATGGCTTGCAAAGATTTCTTCCAGTCTACAACTTGTCTTTTCAGCTGAATACTGTCTATTTTTTTTTTTTTGAGAGCAGAAGTTTTAAGTTTTGAGGTATTCTAGTGTGGTTTTTTTTTCCTTCAGTTTGTCCTTTCTTGGATTGTCCCTTTGATATTTTAGTTAATACATCATTGCTCAACCCAAGATTATAAAAATTTTCTCCTTTCTTTTTTTCTAGCAGGTTCATCATTTTGTTGTTGCCAGTGCACTGCTTTTTATTCACAGCTACTCTGTATGTGCAGATTAGAGCTCCTTAGGGTTTTCAAGACCGTGATTTTAAAAAGCAGATTGCCAGGACCATCTTCTGAGGTACCTAGGTTCAAACTGCCAACCTTCCTTCCAGCTGTAGTTGAACTTTTAACTGTTTGTGACATTTAGGAACTCTTAAGAAATGTCTCACTCAATTCAAGCTCACTGCCATCTATGCGTGGAAATTCGTAGTGACCCTGTAGGTCAGGGTGGAACTTCCCGTGTGAGTTTCTGAGACTAGTTCTTTATGGGAGTAGAAAGCCCCATCTTTCTCCCACGAAGTGGCTAGTGGTTTCCAATTACTGATATTGCAGTTAGCAACCCAACTATGCCACCAGAACTCTAGCCAGGAAATGTCTAGAATAGGAAAATCTGTAGAATGAGAAGTAGATTGGTGGTTAACTAGGGCTAGTGATTGCAGTCTTAGGGTATTACTACTAATGAGTACAAAGTTTATTTGGGGATGATGAAAATATTCTTAAATTATAGTTATGGTGAACTTTATTGAATTATATCAGAAAAATTGTCAAGAAAAAATTATTTGTCAGTGCAAGTATGGGTTTATTTCTGGGATCTTCTGCTTATGATTTGTTTATCTTTATGCTAACATCATGCTGTTTTCATTAGCATAGATTTGCAATAATTCTTAAAATCAGATCGTGTTAGCCCTCAGTTTTATTATTTTTATTCAGCTTTATCTTGGCTAGTCTACACCCTTAGCATTTCCATATGAATTTTAGAATTAGCTTGTTAATTTCTACAGAAACAAGCTAAACCCCAAATAAAAACCCAACCTCTGTTTTGACTGCTTTGAATATTTAGAGAATTTGTAAGATAAGATGATGACATTTTAACAACATTGAACAGCCCATGAATAAGGTATATTTCTCCATTTATTTAGTAGCTCTTTACTTTCTCCTAGAATTTTGTAATATTCAGTACGTAGGCCTTGTCAGCTCTAAGTATTTAATTTTCTTATGCTTTTATACATGATATTGTTTTTATTATCTCAATTACTGATCATTTGTTACTATTGTATAAAAATAGCCCCGTTGGTATAGTGATTCTAAATTGGGCTGCTAACTACAAAATCAGCAGTTTGAAACCACCAGGTTCTCAAGGTAGAAAGATGAGGGATGGCTTCCATAAAGAACTAGCGTCTCAAAAACTCACAGGGGCAGTTTTACCTTGCCCTGTGGGGTCATGGTGAGTGGGCATAAACTCAATGGCAGCAGTGAATGATGAGTATTTAGAAATACTGTTGATTTTTAGATATGGAATTATATTTTTTTAACCTTACTGAATTCACGTAATAGTTCCATTGAATTTTCTTCATGGTGATTATGTCATTTGAAATAAAGATAATTTACATCTTTACTTAAATATGGATGTCTCATTTCTTTTTCTTACCTAGTTACATTGAATACAACATACAGTAAACTGTTGGATACAGGTGGTAGGAACAGACAATCTTACAGTGAAAGCATTTAGCCTTTTACTGTTTAGTGTGATGCTAAGCAGTCGATATCAAGTTAATTATAACTCATACTAACTTCATAAGTGCCAGTAAAACTGATTTGTGTGAGTTTAAAATAGCTAACTTTTCAGAAGTAGATCCTCAAGCGTTTCTAACTTCTAGCCTTTTTGTTAGTAACCAAGCATGTTACCATTTTCACCATAAAAGGATTTTAACTATGATATTAGCTATAATATTTTTGTAGATGCCCTTTGTGTTAGACTGGGTTGTTTAGAGAAACAAAATCAGTGACACTCATATACGTACAAAAAAGAATTTATATCCAGAAGTCATTTTGTATCACGAAGGCTTTTCAACCCAGTCAACACAAATCCGTAAGTCTGATCCAAGCTGGAGCCCCCTTCAGACACACGTAGGCGCAGGCTGATGATGGAGGAAGTTGAAGTGGTGTGCAAGATCACAGGCCAGGAGGTGCAGAGTTGCATGCATCCAGGAAGCATGGCAAGGTGCCAACAGCTCTCAGGCTTCCGGGGTCAGTTGAGCCACGTGGGGCCTCCCCTGGAAGCAGACATAAGTCCCAACAAGCAGAAGGTAAAGGGGCACGTAGAGAAATGGATGGTCCGTTTCTCCCAAATAAGAAGGCCAAACCCCCAAGAAGGCATCATCAAGCTATATGACCTGATTGACAGGTTGGATTCCATCTCTACACTTTCATACAAATTCAGATTGATGTTAAAATTTCCCAACTATCACATCCTTTATCAAACTGATGAGCTTCTCCTTTTCTCTCCTAGTTTTAGAGTTTAGATAGAGTCTATGCTGAATATTTTTAAATGTTATTTTTCTTTATCTGTTGAGATGATCTGTTTACCTTTTCTTTAGTTTAATATAGTGAATTGCATTGATTTTTGACTGCAAGCCAACTCTGTGTTTATTTGATACACCCAATTGGTCATGATATATTATCCCCTTAATATATTATTTAATTGAAAGAAAATTAATAAACCCAAACTCACTACCATCAAGTTGATGCCCATAACAACTCTATGGGGAGGGTACAACTGCCCCCTGTGACTTTCTGAAACTGTACCTCTTTACTGGAGTAGACAGCCTGATCTTTATCCTGCAGAGCAGCTGATGGTTTCCAACTCCTGACCTTTTGGTTAGCCCAAGGCATAACCACTGCACTTTGAGGACTCCTTATGTATTGTCTTAATAGGTTTGCTAAAATTTTGTTTAGAATTTTTATATTATGCTCTGCTTGATATTGACAATGCTTTTCTTGTAATAGCTTCATATGGTTTTGGTGTTTAGGTCATAAACAGGGCTCTTCAATAATTTGAAAAGTGATATCAATGATACTGTTCTGTTAAGCATTCTGCTGGGTTACCTTTCTTTGGAATGGGTTCAAATATGAATCTCTTCCAGGAAGTTGACCAAGTAGCTGCCGTCCACATTTCTTGGCAGAGGCGAGTAACTATTTCCAGTGCTTCATCAGCTTGTTGAAACATTTCGGTTGGCATTCATCAATTCCTGGAGCCTTGTTTTTGGCTATTGCTTTCAGTGCAGCTCTTCTTTCAGTACCATTGCGTATATGTTACCTTATGAAATGGTCTAACATTGATTAGTTCTTTTTGGTACAGTGACTGTGTATCCTTTAAATCTCCAGATGATGCTTCCTACAGCATTCAGGATTTTGCATGTGGAATCTCAACATTACAATATGAGACTTGAAATTTTTCCTTAGTTTTTTTTTTTATTTCAATTTAAGATATGCTGTGCCCGTTCTTCCCTTTTGGTTTTCTAGCTCTAGGGTTGTGTACGTTTCATTGTAATATTTGACTTTGCCTTCTTGAGCTGCCTTTGAAATTTTTGATTCAGCTCTTTGATTTCATCATTTCTTCTGTTTACTTTAGCTATGAGTAAGAACATGTTTCAGATGGAAAGTGGAGAGTGAATGGCGCTGTTGCCTCTGGTTTTTTTTCTAAGTTTAACTTTTCCTCTTTTGCATTTAATCATCTTCGTTGGTCTGCTTCATGGTGTCAACATCATCATCCTCAGCTGCCTCATCTTCATCTCTATCTTCTTCCTCACCACCATTTCCCTCTCTATCTGCCTCATTGTCAGCCTCCTGTACCACATTTTCCTCATGAGCGTTCCCTATCATTCTCCAATTCCTCTACCACCTCCTTTCACCCTGAGTCCTTGGTGGCAATCACAAAGCTCGTGTCCAAGGTCACATCTGACATAGCCATGCTGGTGAACTGATGCTATTCTGTGTCTCTTGACTGGTGCGTTAAATCCACTCATACTCAGTATTATTATTACTATGTATGAATGTGTTGCGGTCATTTTCCTGTGTTTTTAGTGGTGATGTTGGAGTCTTTCTTCCTCATAAATTTCTGCATTAATTTCTTTTGTTTGTGAGTTTTATTTTCATTTTTTTCTTTGCTGTAATTCACTGTTACTCGATTTTAAAATGTACCTCTTTTTGTGTTTTCATGAGATTTTCCCACTTTCTTTGAAATAACCTTTAAATAAAATAAAATTTATTTCATAAGATGAAATAAGTTTATTTTATTTTGAATACTGCTCTAAATGAGTTGATTTCTGGGTGGTCGTGACCTACCTGTCTGTTGATCTCAAGTTGAAGTCTGCTGTTTTTGATTTTCTTTCAAAAGAACTCCTCTTAGTATTATTTTGTAAGGTTCATCTTATTTTTACAAATTCCCCCATATCTAAAAATGCCATTATTTTTCCATTATATTTGAGGGAGTATTTTGTTGGCTTTAAGATTCTTGTTTGCTGGGGCAGGGAATGTATGGATGTGCTTTATACAATTGATGTATGTATATGTATGGATGGTGATAAGAGTTGTATGAGTCCCTAATAAAACGTAAAAAAAGAAAAGAGGAGAAAAAATGATTAGGGCAAAGACTGTACAGACGTGCTTTATACAATTGATGTATGTATATGTATGAACTGTGATAAGAATTGTATGAGCCCCAATAAATTGTTAAAAAAAATAAAAATTAAAAAAAAAGAAATGATGAAAACTATGAATCCACCAATGTTCGCCAAAAGGTGAATGGATTAAGCCGTGTGTTACCTTCACATAATGAAATGTTACATAGCAGTAGAAATAAGTGAATAATTACAAAAACCAGCATGTTTCTTACCATCCTAATGAATAAACATAAGTATCAAAAGATTTAAAAAAAAGATTCTTGTTTGACATCTTTTCTGTCTGAGTTTTGTATATGCCTTTGCATTTGCATTGCCAAGAAACCTGCATGGCTTCCACTGAAAAATCGAGCTTATTGATTCCCCTTTGTAGATAACTTTTCTTTTCACCTCAAGCTTCTTTCAAGATTCTTTCCTTTCCGTGATACTGGAAAGTTGGACTACGAAATGTTGTGGTGGTTTGCTCTTGCTGTCTATTCCATTCGAGGTTCTTTCAGCTTCTTGACTGGTTGTTTACTCATCACTTATGGTGTGTACAGAAGTGATCTTCTAGCAGTTCTTGAACTAGTCTCTGTGTTTTTTGTTTGTTTCTTTTTTTCTTGAATGCCCAAAGTCATGAATCATTCTTCTTGATAATTAATTCACTATTTAATTTTTAGATTTTCTGTAGGTTTTTTTGTTCTTTCTATTTATTATTATTCTCATAAATTAGAATTGAGAGATTTGTCTTCAAGTTCACAAATTTAGCCTTCAATTACCTCAGTTCTACTTCTTTGCACATTTAACATGTTTAATTCTATTATCTTTGTATTAATCTTCTGGGTTTTGGGGGTGAGCAGATATAGTTTCTAATTTTTCTTTCTTTTTTGCTGGCAGTACTCTTAATCTTTTTCTTCATCTATTGAAAGTACCTGAATATCACTCTTCTGATTTTCTTTGTTGGTAATTCCAATACCTTCTATTTCTCAGCAAGGTCTTATGGTTCTGTATTATTTGTCACGTATTACCTGAGGGTTTCTTTATGTTAATTGGAATTGTATGATGTCTCTGAGAGATCATGATGTCACAAATGACTTCATCTAATAGAATAATAAAACAAAACAAAAAGCTGATGACAGCAACGATGACTATAACACAGTTTTTAAACAACAACAACAAAACCAGAATAATCTAGTTAACCTTCTACACACCTACTTGATACACCCAGAACAGAAACAGCAGCTGTTTTCTCATTGTCAGTCACCAGTCTATGCTATCAAAATCTCACCTAGACTTCACACAGTTGGAGTGTGTCCACTCGTTAACAGTGTGGGATCTGGGTATTTTCTGGTCCTTGGGAAGTTGTAGGGAGTTAAGGATTATTCCCTATCACCTCTTGTGCCCTATGTCTCGGCTGGTGTTTTATCAAAACATCAGAGGAAGAGAACCACAAAGAGTAAAACTAAAAAGGACTAGATTTTTACCCAGACTCCAGTTGCATACGTGACTTGACCAAGCTCACTGCTAGCGAGGCATTCTGACTCACAGCAACCCTATAGGACAGGGGAGCACTGCCCCAGGGGTTTCTGAGAGACTATCTCCTTATGGGTGTAGAAAGCCTCATCTTGTTCCTGCGGAGTGGCTAGTGGTTTCAAACTGCCATCTGGGGTTAGCAGCCCAATGTGGAACCGTTATGGCATCAGGGTTGGTTGTTTCCCTGTTGCAGCTGGTGGTTTATCAATACAAAGAAAAAAGGAAGGGAAAATAGGACCAAACAAAACCAAAAAACACAACTGCTTTTGCTTCAGGATACTCCAGGGGGTAAAAGCCTTCACCAAATCTCAGTGCTGGAGCCGTGTGTGTGGTCCTAGTTTCTGCCATCAGGAGTGCAGATTGTTTGGGCACCAAGGAGCCAGCTGTGGAGAACCAAGATGTTTCATTCCCCTTGTGTGAGTTTCACTGTGCTTCCTTGTTGCTCGGTGTTCCTGCCTGCCCTACCCTTCTGTCAGGCTACTCTGTCTACCTTGTGCACTCGAAGGAAGGGACACAACCTGTCACTAGGTCCACTGTGTGTGGCCCAATCATAGCCTCGTTCACTTGGGGTATGTGGGAAGCCAGGGATGTCCACCTCTTCGTCAAGTAGTGAAGTCACTGAATGTGGGAAACTGACAACTAGGAAGAGAGTACATGCGGACAGGTTCTTTATTCTCATGTTTAAGAAACCTGGGCAGCCAGGTTTCTGGTTGGAGAGAGGCCTTCACACTTGTGAGTTAGAGATGAGTCCCAATCACATTTTCATAATGAAAATTAATCCCCACAATGTCCCCGTAATAATGCAAATTTTAAGGTGCTGTTTGCAAGCACATGGTTACTACTACATACGCTTGAAGGTTAACTGCTCTTAAGGCTGTCTGCCTGAAGGTTGTCTGCCATTGAGAGCAATCAGACCCGATTTTTTGTCTGTCCCATCCTAAGTAGGGCCCACTCCCTTCTCATAAGGATCATAACTTGTCCCCCTCCCCCCCCCCCCCCCCCCCGGCAAAGAGGTCAAGGAAACCTAAGGTCAAGCCAGCTCAGAGATGATAACGTTCAGCCGCCATCTTAACTCTAGAACCCGCCCATCTTGTTACATATGTATCTTCCTATCACATGTATGCCTCTAATACCTTTCCTTCCTATTGCGTGTGTACCCCTTGCTCATCCCCCTCATTTTACATATATGCCTCTAATCAGCGGTTCCCAACCTGTGGGTCGCAACCATTTACAAGGGTCACCTAAAACCATCAGAAAACACATATTTACAATGGTCTTTGGAAAAACTGGCTCCTCTATCCATCTCCAGGCGGGTCCACCCACATGCAGATAAGCCCATATACGAGTATCCTGGCATGAAGACTGTTACCCATGCTACCCCATGCTTCAAGACAAAATTTCATTTATTTGTGATTAAAAATAAATATTTTAAAATATATAATTACATATTGTTTTGTGATTAATCATTATGCTTTAATTATGTTCAGTTTTTAACAATGAAAATACATCATGCATATCAGATATTTACATTAAGATTCATAGCAGTAGGAAAATTACAGTTATGAAGTAGCACCTAAAATAATGTTATGGTTGGGGCTCACCACACCACGAGGCACTGTATGAAAGGGTCCCGGCATTAGAAGGCTGAGAACCACTGCTCTAATTCAACCCCTTCCTGTTATACATGTGTTGGATGTGGCTTGCATGCCCGAGATTCTGTGAGTTTGTGAGAATACACTCTTCTGTTGTTCTGGTTCCAGTCACCATGGAGAGGTGAGTCTTTGCATGTCTTGTCTGTGTTCCTTTCGTTTTCCCTTCAATTACATAAGCACCCCTTGGACCCATCTGGTTGTGGAGGAGCTGGTAGCCCACAAGTACTAACCTCGTGTGGGTTCTGCTACCAGATTTCCTTGAAAGTGTGTTTAGCCCATTACCTTACCTTAGAGATCCTAGGCTCCATATTTATCTTCATTCTACTACTTCATGAACTCCAATGACTTGCATGTTAGACCAATTGCAGCTGTCCCATAATTCACTAAAGTTCTCTTTATGTTTTCTTTATTCTCTTGTCTGTAATTCATTTAGGATCATTTCTATTGCTATACTTTTAAATTTATTTCTGCAACATCTAATTTCCTGATAATCACATCCAGTGTGTCTTTCCAACAGATTTTGTAGTTTTTCATCTCTTTAAGTTAAATTTTGGTCCTTAAAAAAATCTTTCATGTACAATTTTAACTTTTATAACATAAGGAATATAGTAACAATATTTTTCAATGTACTACTGATTCTAACTTCTATGCCAAGTCTAGTAGGTGGGTTTTGATTGATTACTTATTTTCCTCACTGTGGATTTCTTTTCCTGCCTCTACATAGCCAACAATCTTTGATTTTATGCCAGACATTGTAAATGTTACCGTGTTGGTTGTTTGATATTTTTCTAATCCTCCTAATTTTGAACGTTGTTTGGGGGATGCAGTTAAGTTACTTAAAGGCAGATCCTTTGGGGACTTGCATTTACTAGGCAGATCCAGGGTCATTCTCAGTCTAGAGTTAATTATTATGCCCCACTACGGGGCAAGTGCTTCCTAAGTGCTCCACCTAACGCCTTGTGAATTATGAGTGGTTGAAGTCTGGATGGTCAAAACAGACCATATTCTCAGCACTGTGTGAACACTGGTTAGGACTGACCCCCCTCGCCCTGCCTTACACTTTTACATGTTGTTGTTTTTTTCCTCTGTCCTCTGATAATTTTCTCACTTCCATACACTATCTGCTGGGTTCAAAGGAGACCTCCTAGATCTCTTGGATTCTATTTCTATGTAGAATTATTTCCTCTGTGGTATTCTTATAACTGTAGTGGCCTTTGTCTCCCAGATTTTTAGTTCCATCTTCTTACCTCAAGGACTCATCAAATCCCCTCACCATATATTCCTGACTATAGATTTTTAAGACAGTAAGCTAAGGCAATTATGGGTTTACTTTATTTATTTCTCATCTTTTAATGATCACTGTCTTTTATTACCTGATGATCTAGTGTTATTTTTCTTGTTCTTTTAAATATTTTTTTGGTTATTTAATGCTGAAAGGTGAATTAGTTTCCTGTTATTTTATTCCATTTTAGCCCAAAGCAGAATTTCTTCCTACTTATAGTTTTAACCAGAGAAAATGATTATGCTAGGATTTTTACCCCCTCCCCCACAAAAGTCTCTTTTTTTCATTCATTTTATTGGGGACTCTTACAGTTCTTATAACATTCCATACATCAATTGTATAAAGCATATTTGTACATATGTTGCCATCAGCATTTCCTAAACATTTACTTTATATTTGAGCCATTGGCATCAGTTCCTCTTTTTTCCCCTCCCTCCGCCCCCTTCCACTCTTGTGACCCCTTGATAAATTATAAATTATTATTATTTTCATATCTTATACTGACCGCTCTCTCCCTTCACCCACGTTTCTGTTATACATTCCCCCGGGGTGTGGAGTGGGGGTAATTATGCATTGATCATTGCAATTGGTTTCCTCCTCTTCTCCTTCCCCCTCCCCCAACCTTCCTGCTACCCTCCTGGTATTGCTACTCACATTTCTGTTTCTGAGGGGTTTATATGACCTGGATTCCATGTGTCATGAGCTCTTATCTGTACCAGTGTACATGCTCCAGTCTAACCAGAACTAAAAGGAAAGGCAAGACTGGGGTCATGATAGTGGAGGAGTGGGTGTGTGAGGAAGCCTCAGAGAGCCAAAGGAATATTGTGTGTTTCATTGTTGCTACACTGCGCTTTGGTTGACTCAACCCTTCCTTGTGACCCTTCCGTGAGGCGATGTCCAGTTGTCTACAGATGAGTTTTGAGTCTCTGCTCCGACCCCCCCCGGTTCTCAACAATATTTTTTGTTTGTTTTCGTTTGGGTCTTCTGGTACCTGCTACCTGATCCCATCAACACCTCATGAGCACACAGGCTGGTGCGCTTCTTCCATGTGGGTTTATTGATTCTCTGTTAGGTGGTCTGTGTTTAACTTCAAACCTTTAAGACCCAAGATGCTATATGTTTTGATAGCCAGACACCATCAGCTTTTTCAAAACATTTGCTCATGCACCCATTTTATCTTCAGCGATCTTGTTGGGAGCGTGAGCATCACAGAATGTCAGGTTGTTAGAACAAAGTGTTCTTCCATTGTGGGAGATCTTGAACAGAGGACCAAAGTCTGTCCACTCCCTTAATGTATTGCCATATAAATATATGTATGCGGGATACAGAAGGAGTTCTCCCAAGTTGTCTCCCCAAAATATACACCAGACCCAAGACGCTGCTTGCCACACATGGTAGCAGGTCAATGAAAGTATGTCAGAGGGTATTCTCCTTAAGGGTATCAGCCATCTAGAGCAACCAGATTTTATCTTCTGACTCACCCCAAGTAGGGCCCACTCCCTTCTGATACTGTTCCCTTGAAGGAGTGCCCGAAGGCAAGCCCTGGACCACTCAAGGATGACTCAGGCTACTAGATTGAGTCTAGGGTCCACCCATCTTGCCACATATGTACCCCTACTCCCTCCCTTTACTGCTATTGCGTGTACTCCCCTAGGCCATTCCTTTCCTATTCCTTGCACTGCCTGTGTTACAACCCCTTCCTGTGACATAGATTGTTATCTATAATTAGAGGGGTTTCAGGCCCCCAAATATATATAAGCTTTGGTTAGAAATAAAACCTCACGAGATCTCTCTCCTGCCCGCTCGTCCCAGACCTCTGCGTGTACCACCAAGAGGAGCTGAGGTGAGCTTGCTTCCATGAAGTGTGTCTGACTTCTTTATTTTACTATCTCTCCCATTTCTCTATGAATTTACTATAATCTTTATATATCTTAACCATACGATTGTACCTACCAAACCTGTAATTAGTTGTGGGGGGGCTGGCTGCCCCCACACATGTACCATAGGCCAATACCTCTATTTTTATGAACTAATATATTTACATGAGTATGTTTATACCTGTATCCATAGGTTTGCTTCGTAGGTCTTTCTTCTGTTTCCTTTTACCTTCCTCCTGCCCACCATCATGCTTGCCCTTTTTCTACCTCTTAGTAATTCCACTCAGCTAGATTGCTGTTGCTCCAACATCACTGGGATCGCTACGTCCTCCTTGTTGCTTTTAATTCCTTAGTTGTTCCCCTGTCTATGGTGTTGTTTGCTCACCATTCCTGTCCCTTGCCTCTACCTCCCCCCAAGTCCCTCCGGAACCATTGGTCCTGTTGCTTTCTCCTCAGGCTTGCTTCCCATGGCTATCTTATATAGGTAGGCAAAACTACAATAACAGAGACAAAACAAAAAGAAAACAAAAGATTGAATAAAAATGGAGGGGGGAGAGAAAACACAAAAAGCATACATAATTCCAGGTCCATCCTCTGACCTTTATGACTATCTCCCCACCGGACCTGGGGGATTGAAAAGTTCAGTTATTATAGCCATTGATTGTTACCTTTTGATAGCTTATGTATATAGATGACTTTCAAGTTAAACTCAAACCAGCCAACAGAAAATTTTGAGAATATTTTATGGGTATTAAACTGATATTTTACTCCCTGTCCTTAATGATGTCTTGAGTTCATGTGGGTCTAGAAACTCATTCTAAGTTAGGCTTTTATGGAACTCCTAATCATGTTGTGTTTTTCTTTACAGAATTAAGAACAAGAAAGAGGAAGAACGTTATGCCGAAGAGCAGAGGATCCTAAGAATGAACTGTCATGCAGAACCTGATTTAGAGGAAAAGATGAGTGAGATATTAGCCCAATTGCAACTTGAAGAAATAAAAGGAGAAAGAGAAAAACAGCAACAGAGAAAAAGGGAATACGTAAGGTACTTTGAAACGTTCTGCATGAAGTTCCGACTCGGCGGGAAGTCAGAGCTCGCTCACAGTGTTTCTCACAACCACCTTTACAGGCATATCCCCTTACAGAGGGGTCACAGGGAAGGGATGAGTCAGCCAGGGCGCAGTAAATCACCGATAAAACACACATTGTTCCTCTGGTTTCTTAAGGCTTCCTCACCCGCCAGTATCATGACCCCAGTCTTGCCTTTCACTGCGGGTTAGACCGGAGCATGTGCACAGGTACAGATAAGAGGTAAGAGCTCAGGACACATGGAATCCAGGAACAGGAGTGGGAATAGCAATACCAGAAGTGTCGGGGGAACGTAGGGAGAGGAGAGGAGGGAAGGAAGGGGGAACCAATTGCAATGATCAACATATAACCACATACCCTCCAGGGGGATAAACAACAGAAACTGTGAGGGGAGGGAGACAGCATCGGTGTAAGATATGAAAATAATAATTTATAATTTATCAAGGGGTCATGAGGATGGGGGCTGGGTGGGAGAGAAAAGCACTGATAACAAGGGCTCAATAGAAAGTAAATGTCTAGAAAATAATAATGGCAACAAATGTACAAATATGCTTGATACAATTGATGTATGGATTGTTGTAAGAGCCCAAGTAAAATGATCTCTTCTCACGCTCTTCCATCAGTGAGGTATACAGAACTTTACCAAATGTCATGATTTTCTAAATGTGTTTTTCCTAGTACTTTTCCCTTAGTGGAAAGCACATAAATATTAAACAATTAAAGTTGGTAGTTAGTTTGATAAGGTATATTCATTTAGTGAACTCATTCATACTCACTCTTCCTATTAACTCACTTTGCCTGATAATACTGTATCTTTATAGATATGTAGAAGCTTTAAGAGCCCAGATCCAGGAGAAAATGCAGCTGAATAATATTAATTTACCTCCTCTATGCTGTTGTGGTCCAGAATTTTGGGATGCTCATCCCGATACCTGTGCCAACAATTGTATTTTCTACAAAAATCACAGAGGTAAGTTTTTTGAAAGTTGAGGCTGGATGACAATTTAAAATAATAATAGTAGTAGTAGTAATTGAACATTTATTGAGTGCCTAGTATATATGAAAGAAGTCCAAGTTGCACTGACAGCGTTAGCCAAAAACAAGGCTCCAGGAATTAACAGAATACCAATTGAAATGTTCTAACAAGCTAATGAAGCACAGGAAGCACTCACTCATCTATGCCAGAAAATTTGAAGAAGCTAGTTGGCCAGCTCACTGCAAGAGATACTTGTACCCATTCCAAAGAATGGTGACCCAACAGAATGCTTAAACTAAAGAACAATATCGTTAATATTATATGCAAGTAATAGTAATTGCTGAAGATCGCCCAACAGTTGTTGCAGCAGTGCATTGAGAGGGAGCTGCCAGAGGTTCAAGCCAGATTTAGAAGAGGCATGGAACAAGGGATATATATCATTGATGATTTCAGATGGATCTTAGCTTAAAGCAAGGAATACCAGAAAGATGTTTACTTATGTTTTATTTACTATGCCAAGCATTTAACTGTAAGAATCATAATAATCATAGTCCTGAGAAGACTGGAAATTCCAGAACACTTAATTTTGCTCAATCAGAACCTGTACATGGATCGAGAAGCAGTTAGAGGAACAGAATCAGGGAATAGTTCATGGTTTAAAATCAGGGATAGTGTTTATCAGGGTTGTGTCTTCTCACTATACATATTCAATCGGCTGAGCAAATAATCAGAAGCTGGTCTATATCAAGAATGTAGCATGAGGTTTGGAGGAAGGCTTATTTTGACATGCAAATGGAATAGCTTTGCTGAAACTGAGGAGAACTTAAAAGAGCATTTGTCGATGAAAATAAAAGACTGCAGCCTTCAGTATGGATTACATATCAGCCTAAAGAAAACCCAGATCCTCACCACTGAACCGGTAGGTGACATCACGATAAATGGAGAAGAGACTGAAGTGGTCAAGGAGTTTGTCCTGGTTGTATCCACAATGAGTGTTCAAAGAAGCAGCAGTCAAGAGAGCTTCGAGTATTGAATGGGAAGATTGTTACTTGGAGGACTTAGGCATGTCTAACTTAAGCTATGGTGTTTTCAATCACCCCATTTGCATGTGAAAACTGGCCATTGGATAAAGAAGACCAAAGAACAATCTGTGCATTTGAATTATGGTGCTGGGGAAGAATATTGAAAGTACCATGAACTGACAAATCTGTCAGGGAAGTACAGCCAGGATGGCCCTCGGAAGCAAGGATAGTGAGACTGTCTCACATTCTTTGGGCATGCCAGGAGAGAAAAGGACATCATGCTTGATCAAATAGAGGGGCAGCAAAAAAGGAACGCCTGGACAAGATGAATTGACACAATGATTACAACAATAAACTCATGCATAGCAACAATGATGCAGGTAGTGTAGGACTGGGCAGTGTTGTTCTGTTGTGCACAGAGCACATATGAGTCAGAACTGATTTGAAGGCAGCTACTAACAGCACCAAATATGAAAAACTCATACCTTTTGATATGAAAACCCCATGGAACTATAAAAATAATTACACAGTGAGTTTTTTCTTTGACAGCTGTTACCTTCATGTCTATATTTATATTGGAGAAATACTTCAAGCTCACTCCATGTTAAGGGAACTTGAACTTCAGGTCCTCCTTTAATTAAAGAATATTAGCATGTAACTCGTATGGCTAAATGAGGTCCTTGATAATTTGAATTCCCTGTTATCCAAATATTTTAATTTTACCTAACAGACATTTTACCATCTTTATCAGGTTCTCAGCAGGAGAAAATGGAGTGCTTCCTCATGTCACTAGTGTTTCTCTTTTCACGAAACCATTACATCTTTTGATTTAATAGTCTAGAGCTAATGTATATCATATGTACATACATAATAGAGTGTCAGTATTGATGTTTTTAGTTTTCCATCTGTGTGCTAGCAGTTTTGTGAGTTATATGAAAACACAAATTTGATCTTGCCATTCCTTCTCTCATTAAACCTCTAGGGTTTCCTATTAAAGTACAAAATGCGATAAGGGTCTATTTTTTGTCAGGCATAAGACCATACTCCTGTCTTATCAAACTTGCTGTAACCAGAATATATTACATTCTTATAACATTGTATATTTCACATATTCGTTTGTCTATCCAGAATAGCCTTCCTCCTTTTATTCTTCTTAAGGCACATCCTAAATATTATCATTTCTACAAGTCAATTTCATACTCTTAAATTGTTATTCATAAATTCCCAGTGTGGTTACTGTGATGACATTTTGTATGTACCTCTGCTTTTGAAGTATTCATTATAATTTTAATAATTTTTGTCTTTACTGTCCCTACTGAGTACAGCAGGATGTAGTAAGTTATTAATAAGTATTTTTTAATTGGATAAACTTAGGACCTTTAGAATTCTAGGTAAAGAAAGAGTACTAAAGGAGGAACGAGTCTGGGAGAATTACTCAGAAGTTTACTCAATATTATACAACTCTTTGTTTGCAGCATATACTCGAGCGCTCCATTCAGTGATCAGTTCCTGTGATATACCTGAAGAAAACTCAACTCTTCGAAATGCGATCCGTAATTTTGCTTCAGTCTACAGACGGACTTTGAAAAATCTGTAATTAGAATCTGAAATCAACTGGTATTATCATTTCAGTCTCCTCTTAAAATCCACGCTGATTATCTAGGAAAAGTAATGAAGGTGTGTAAGATGTGTAATTCTGAAAAGAAAAGCTGTCTCATATAATAACAGCTATTTCTGTAATTGGTCCTAATCTTTGTCAGGCTCTGCTTCATGACAAAGATTAAAATTTGACTTCCAAACTGATCTCTTCTTTGTTGTAAACCATGTGCTGGCTGTTATTTTTAAGAATGATGAATCAAAGCAGAACGTCTTCTTTTATTGTGCTCTTCCTTTGTGCTTATTGTGCTTTTCCAGAAGGAATCCTGAGAAAGTTTTAACATAATCTCATCGATCAGTCTTGTAAAGCCATCCCAAAAGTGTCCGAGAAAAGATGACAAAACAAGTGTTTGAACACCCCAGACATTTATTACTGCTAGTTTTTCTAATTGCGAATTATAATCGGAAGTGAGAAGTGTCTATATTTGATGCACATTTTCTACTAAAAACTTGGGGTTTTTTTCATTGACTCCAAATTCAATGATAGTATACACAGAGCTTTTAAATTTAAATTTTATAATTCTTATAGTCAGAAAAGAGAAAGACTAACAAACACTTTGTCTTTTGAGCATCTTGTATGTGAAATAATTGTGATATTTCAAAAAGTAAATCTGAGGGCAAAGTGAGTGAATTCCTGCCATACTACTCCATCTTTAAAATAATCTGGTAAATGGTATACCTGAAAAGCACATGAAATAAAAACTGCTATCTTTAATATGAATTTGGTAATTTTTCTTGTTATTTCCTGACATAAAATAGGATGAAATAAGACATATTAACAATTACTTTCTTCTGCTTTTTCTAATGTTCATTAGTGAATAAGGACTTTGGTTTTAACTCTAAAAATGTCTTTGAAAATAAGAATCGCAGTTACTTGTGAGACAAGATTCACTGGTTATTACTAGATCACTTATCCAATTGAGTAAACATCTTTGAAGCACTTTCATCGTTGATTCAGCCTTTAAGATTTGTAATTTAATGTTATTGTGATGTAATTCATATACCGTTCAATTTATTCATTTAAGGTATACACTTTGATAATTTTTAGCATAATCACAGGGTTGTGCAACCATTACCACAATAAATTTTAGAATATTTTCATCACCCCACCAAGAGAAACTCCTATACCACTAAGAGTTGCTCTCTGTTTCCCACCATGCCCATCCTATACAGAAATCTACTTTATATGTAAAGTTGTCTGTTCTGGACTTTACATACAAAGGGATCATACAATATGTGGTTATTTGAATGGTGCCTTTCATTGAGCATAATGCTTTCAAGTTCCATTTATGTTTAGCATTTATCAGTGTATCATTCCTTTATATTGCCAAATAATAATGAATTATCCATTTCTTAGCTAACAGACATTTGGGTAGTTTCTATTAGGCAGTTACGGGCACTGGTGGGGCAGGCAAGTGGAGTAATACCCCGAGGACAGTGCTCAAGGGGTATGTAACCACTTCTGATGATGGCCTTTGAAGCCCTGACTCAGACAGATGGCAGCTCTGATAGCATTGTTACTGAGTTCTCACTGCCTACTTTGCAGAACAGCCAAACCACAATGGAAAATTCCCCAAACTGCCGCTACCCCAGACCAATACTCTCCCTCCAGGCAGCACGACTTCTCTGGCTCCAATTCAGGGACCCGTGAGCCTCACCCAGGAGCTCTGAAATAAACCTTTAAAACTATTTTCTGTCTTTGCCATCTTTCTTTCTTTCCACCACCAAATCAGCTTACATCTGGTGCCGAAACCCAAGACCGAACCAGGGACCTTTCCACCATTCCCTTTCCCTTCTCTCCTGTCCGTCACTCTTTCTCGGGCCCCATCTCTCAACCCATCAACCCTATTACCCCAATCAAACTCAATCCCCAGTTTTCATTCATGACTCCAAGTATACCTTTTTGATAGCTCACTGTCATGCAGCAATATGGAAAGAGTGGGGTTCCAATCTACTAAAGGTTCCCCAATCACTAATGCTAAACTAAGTGCCAGTCTTATGGTCCTGAAACTCCCTGCACAGGTGGCCATCGTTCATTGCAAAGGACATCAAACTGGTGATTCCCCAGTAACACAGAGAAACTACAGAAGACATGCTCGCCCACAGCCTAACTAACTTAAATCAGCCTCACGCCTCTCCCATCCTCCTCTTGTCACTGTCCAATGTCCAGCCACAGGATGCAGACGTGGAATTGCACTCCTTTCTGTCTGAGGGAGTAACCTTAACCCCGGAAGGGTGGGCAGTGCTGCGTCATTGCAAACCCTTGTGAACACTGTTTGCTCTGCCTGCCCCACTCGTGCCTGTCAGCCTGCAGGGAGGACCTAAACCAAACTTCCCCACCCATCAGGTGAGAAGACATCTCCCAGGACAAGACTGGCAAGTAGACTTCACCCACGTGCCATCGCACAAAAAGCTGAAATCCCTTCTTACCATGGTTGACAGACACCCTTACAGCGTGGATGGAAGGAAGCCTTTCCTACCAAAATGACCCTGCAGAAGTAGTTACAGTACACCCTGTTAACCCACATCATTCCCAGATTTGGTCTCCCCACCTCCATACAATCTGACAATGGGCCTGCCTTCATTTCCAAAATCACTCATCAGGTATGTTCGGCACTAGACAGACTGGAAGCTACACATCCCGTACAGACCTCAGTCATCAGGAAAAATAGAAAGGGCTAATGGACTCCTCAAAGATCACTTCACAACGCTTTCTGTAGAACGCTGCCAGTCCTCGATCACACTTTTACCTGTAGCTCTTGCTTGGATTAGAGCCTCCCCTTGGAGTCCCAACTTACTTAGTCCTTGTGAACTCATGTATGGAAGACCATTCCTACTTAACCCACTTACCAATACAAAAAAACCACCACCACCCCTTAGCATCCCACCTCCCTTATCTCTTAAGTCAGCTTCTCCAGGAACACGAAGACAAGGTACCTGCCCTGCTCTGAAGACTCAGACCAAACCTCTCAGGGCTGCACCGCAACCAGGAGACTTGGTGCTTCTCAAAACTCTTCAACCAAAACCTCGACAACCGCCGCGACTGTCAGGTGCACACATCGTAATCCCTACCGCTCCAATGGCAGTAAAACTCTTAAGGGACCCCGGGTAACACCATATCTCCCAAGTCAAGCACCCTCTTAATCCTTGTGGCAGTCACCTAATCTGGTGTTGATTTAAGGATTAAGAGTGTAAAGGTGGAGTCTAGGCTGTCAATCTGGAGATAGCCAATGAGACTTCTGTGGGCAGAATTCTGGGAAATCTCAGAGGCAGAAGACACCTCTCTCTCTCTGCTACTCCCTAGGAGACCTTGCAGAAGACATGTGGGCTAATATCAGATTTGTGGCCGTGGACTGGACTGGGTTGGAATGTTTTCTCAATGTTCAATTCCTCTTATATATAAACCTCTCCTTTATATACATATGCGTGTTTATGAATTTGTTTCTCTATTCTACCCAGACTGACACAATCCTCAAGAGATGTCCTATGTTTGTCAGGTTTTAGAACCCACTCAAATATGCCTTAGCCGTAGCCATAACCCTGTTAACAATGGTTGAAGCCCATAACCGTTTATGTGTGGTACTTTAAGGTAAAAGAAGCCTGCAGTCAACTGAGATAACTTACCTTGTCGGCCAAAACAACTGCTCTCACCAAGGGTGCCAAAGTCAGCTTACAATGGACAAGTACTTGCTGATTCAACCTTTTTTATTCAGAACGGGGCATTCCACCTTCTTATTACTGACCCATGGAACCAAAGATGGGTCGAGGGAGTCACAGGCAACTAGACACCTCTCAATACAGCTCACAGCCTTCAGCCCACTCATAACTGCAAGGAGGATAATTCAAATCACAACCCCAGGCTGACCTCTATAAGGGAGAGAAGGAGGAGACATACCTCCACTCTTCAACATTTTTTGTTTGTTTTTTAGAAATCATTTTATTGGAACCTCTTACATCTCTTATAACAACCCAAACATCAATTGTATCAAGCACATTTGTTCATATGTTGCCTTCATCATTTTCAAAACATTTTCTTTTTACTTGAGCCCTTGGTATCAGCTCCTCTTTTTTCCCTTCCCCATCCTCCCACACTTGTGAACCCTTGATAAATTGTTTTCATATCTTACAACATCCTCTGTCTCCATTCACCCACGTTTCTGTTGTTCATCCCCTGGGGGGCAGGGAGGGCGGTTTTATATGTCGATCATTGCACTCCGTTCCTTCTTTCTCCCCCCACCTTTATGGTATTGCTACTCCCATTACTGTTCCTGAGGGTGCTCTGCCACCTTTTTACAAATTCTGACACTAGCCGTTTTTCACATCACCCTCTCTACTTTGCTTGTGCATAATCCATTTTAGAAGCCACTGAGAACGCAAACTTAAGTGGTTTATTGATGAACGGTATAATGTGGGATCAGGATCATCAGGCTACAACTCACGACTGAACAGGAAGCATATAGACAGTCTCCCTACTTCAGCACTGGACAGCTCTCCTAGCCATACAGCCTTCTCTTCAGTCCAACCCCGAGGACAAGTCTGCATGGTCTTCTCTCGGTCTTGTCTGTCACTGTAGGCTCTACCATTGGGCCTGTTGTGGGCCTGTGGGTATCTTCAGTGTTAGAACCCTTGACCAATGTTACAATGGTTTAGGATTTCCGTAGTTCCCCTGCCCCTCTTTTTTAAAAACAGTTTTATTGGCACATAATTCAGATATACAATTCAGTAGTACTTCAATAATATTAAGAGGTGTAGAATCATTACCACAGTTTGAGAACCTTTTCTCCTTTTTTGTAATTATTGTTAGCCCCCTAATCTCCCTGCCATAGCCCAGGGGGTCATTAATCTAGTTACTGTCTCTATAGAGTTAACTCTCCTGGGTTTCAGGAAAAAAAGAACGTACCAAAACAAACAACCTAACAGCAATAACAAAATAAAACAAAAATCAGTCATAAAGCAGACAATATTAAGAACTAGGACAAATGTTAAATGGATCAAAAGGGAGATCAAATAAAAGGTGTGACATTTTCACCTAACTGCACCTGCAGAAATCCCCCTTACAAATGCACTCTGCTTGACAGCAGGCTCTTCACACCCCAAGTAAATCATCAGAGGGGGTTCGCTGGAGCCTTAAATCCATGTTTATTTTCCCTTTCCTTTTTAACTAAAGACTTTTTAAGATTGTTCAAAAGGGAGATCAAAGGATATTACATTTTAATGTAACTACATCTGTCCTAATTGACTTTACCATGTTCTTTGTCTGATAACAAGGCTATTTCCCTCAACCATGGTCAGTGAGGATTACCTGAGGTTTAATCCATGTGGGGACCCTACTAAAGGATTTTGGGCTTCCACTGTCATCCACAGCCATCTGCAAACCAGGTGTTCACATTTAACCTCTGATACTATTTCCTTCTTCAGATGTGGATTTTGTTATTTATAATTGTTGGATCACACTGGCTGGTGTACTTCCCCACTGGCTGGTGTACTTCTTCCATGTGGATTTAATAGATAACCTCACTTGGGTGGCTGCTTGTTTTAAGACAAGTCTTCAAGACCCCATATGCTATTCTTTCTGATAGCCAGGCACCATCTAATTTATTTCACACCCATATCTTCAGAAATCTCTTTATAAACAGTTTTATTGGCACTTCAACCACATATACAATTCAATAGTCCAATCATATCAAACATAGTTACATAGGCAGGAGGGGGTGAGGGAGGGAAAAAAAAGAGAATCAGATACCAAGGGCTCAAATAGAAAGTGTTTAAAAAATAATCATGGAAACATGTACAAATATGCTCATAAATTGATTTTTTTAAATTGTACAAGCATTACCACAATTTCAGAACATTTTCTTCCTTGTACTCATTGTTATGTGTAGGATTTTTTTACATTTGTATTAGCTCCTAATCTACATATCATACAATTCAATAGTTTAATAATTCAATCATATAAAGAAAAATAGTAGTTTTTCTTACCGCAATCAATTTTAGAACATGCCCTCACCCCCATGGTTAAATTTCTTTGCGTAAATAAATTGTGTGATCACAAACAGTTCTAGAAATCTCTCCCCCTCTCCCCTTCATAGTTTACTCCCCAAATCCCCTCACTCTCCCACTCTCCCACCCCTCACCGCTACATACCCTATTAAATCCTTGCATCAGGTATGCATCCATAACTTCACAAACTGGAAAATCCAACAGAAACAAAATAGAAATAGAATAGTAAGGATAAGATAATAATATAAAGATAAAAATACAAATAATGAGTAAGAAAAGACCACCTTCAATATTTAAGAAGCCAGGAAAGAAAGAAATTTGTGTCATTGAACGCACAAGAGATACTTATACCTGGAACAAATTCAGGTGGGGACAAGGGGGATGTCAATTGACTGAGTATCAATCAAGTTCAATCCAGCAAAATCAACATTACAATGATCTTTGTAAGGCTGTTCCAGACCCTTGCCTGTGACTCCTGGGGGTCGCCATCTCCTTAATCTAACTAGTTCCTCGGCAGATGGGTTTGGGTTCTCATTGTTCTCCATAACTTTCTACCAATTGGCTGTTCATAATTTTAAATCTGATACCTTTTCCCTTTGTCATATTTGAATTTTGTTATTGTCATTGTTAGATCACATAAGCTGGTGTGCTTCTTCCATGTGGACTTAGCTAACTCCTCTTGGATGAAGGTTTGAATACAAGCCTTTAAGACCCCAGACACGATTCTGATGATAGCCGTGCATCATCTGATTTCGTCACACTTTGCTGTAGCACCCTTACGATCAGTGATCATTTCATGAAGGGGAGTATGGAGCAGGGCCATGTTATCAGAGCTAACTGTTCTTGGATTAGGGCTAGGAGTCCAGAATACATCTGCATGTCCATGGGATATGCGTGACTCGGTTTTACTTTGGTGGCCATAATATGACAACATCAAAACTCCATAAGACCAACTATACCAATAACAGCAACAAACCAACCAGAAAATAACCGGGTGTCTTGGGGGGCATGGGGGAAGCTAAAGGCAGGAAAACAAACCCATAGAAACTAAAAAGGACAACATTGTCAATCATCCCCCTGGGGTATAAGGCGATTGCACTGATAACTTCGTAAATTTCCCAATGACAGCCCTCCAGGCACTGTTGGTATGAGGAGTCTAGCAAGTACTTTTCCACCTTGAACCCCAACCTATGAACTGTTGCTCTACATAGTTCAATCTCCCATTCCATTGTGCTCTGTTTAAGTGCTGTATAGAGATTTGTGTCCAGGGGTGAGTGGGAGGGTGCGGGGAACCTTCCTGGATCACTTCTTCTAAATGCTGATCCCTGCCTAGAAAATTGAAACCTTTCATGTCTCTTGTGAGGTGGGCACTAAGGTACTAAATACATGATGATTCTGCGTCCCTTACCATTGGATACCCACCAAGCCCTGGGTTCCCCCTTAGGTCCAATGACCGCCACTTCCACAATCCTGGATCAACCCATCTCTGCTTCCTCTCCCATCCAAGTACCCCATTACTCAGTCAATGGATGCGTTCAACTTCGAACCAGGTCTCAGTTTATTCAGCTGGGCCTTTATGTTGTGTTTCTAGTGTAGCCCCTGCATTATGCCATGCTCCCTGCAAGGTCAATTTTCATGATCAGCATGGTGATTAGTCCATGACATGGTTCACCGAAGCATGAGTAGAAATGTATTCATTGTGTCCACCCAGAAACAAGATCTGGTCCATTGTTCCCTTCAATCATTGTTTAGCATCCCTTCTTGATGTGAGGTTACTTCTCACCAATACGCCACCATACTCCACCATACTCACCAACAGAACTATCAGTGTCTCCTCCAAAATATAGATGCTCCTTGCCCCTGATCTTAGCTTAATTTTCCAGCAAGATTCTCCTTCCATTCGTGGGAGTTGGGGGGTGGGCATCGATTTGCCCCCGCCTTGTCTCAATGCTGTATAACCTCAAGTGGATGGTCATCTCCCATTTTCCCCCTCTTAAAGGACTGACACCAGGCAATGTGAAGTTGCCTCCTTCAAGTTGACTCTTGTGAAGTGCGCAAAAGGGAGGGGATGTGTGGTTCATAGCCGGTAGGTAGCATTCTCTCCTTTTGTTCAGAAATTTGTTTCTAACATTTATTTAATTCGTGTTTCTTATAGTAGTGGACTCATACAATACTTGTCCTTTTGTGATTGACTTCACTCAGCATAATGGTTTCCCGGTTGTGTTAGGCAAGGGTTCTCTAAGGAAACAAAACCAGCTATAGCAGCTAATATATAGCTAATAACAGCTATATATATATTATATATATATTATATATATAATAGATAGCAGCTAATATAACAGCTAATTAGTCCACTCAGCAGTAGAGTGCTCAGTTCAACTCAAAACAGTTAATACACTGGAGGTCCATCAACTCACTTGGGCTGTTGGGTCCAAGGTCAAGGAAGCAGACCTCTAAGTCTTCCCTTGGGTAATGCAGGCAGAGTCCACCCACAGGCAGCAAACAGCAGGGTGGTGTCAACAGTCAGCATTTTAGAAGCTTAGCGAAGAAGGCCCAGATAGGATATCAAACTCCAGCAATGCAAGACAACAGGATCCAGCAGCTTCTAGCTCAAGCGATGTACACGCCAGCAGCATGGCAAAGGAAGTCTAGAAGGAGCCTCATGCTCTAGCGGCATGATCCAGGGGTTGGCTTGTCCCACAGGTGGTATAGCTCACAAGTTGAAGCAGAGAACTACAAGAGAGAACAGGCAGGCATTGCTTAGCTATTTTATCTCTTCCCTCCAATCAAACTGCCACCTGATTAATTCCACATCTTCCTATTGATCCGGTTGTCGCCATAAACCTGCCTCTCACATAGGTCCTTCTCGTCATACGGGTGGCATCGTATTTCACTGTGTGTATGGACCATAGTTTCTTATCCATTCTTCCACTGTTGGCCATTTGGACTGCTTCCAGTTTCTTGCTATTGTGAACTGTGCTGCTATAAACAATGGAGATCATGCCTCCACTCCCGTTATGTCTCTTATTTCTTTAGGGCTATATACCTATTAGTGGTATTACTGGATCATATGGGATTTCAGTTCCCATTTGCATTAAATGTTGCCATATCATTTCCCACGGTGGCTGTATGTATTTACAAGTCCATCAACAGTGTATACGATCTCTCCACATCCTCTCTAGCATTTGTTGTTTTCTGTTTATTGATTTGTTTGGTCTCTTTTGGGTAGGGGGGAGGTTAGCATTGTGGGTGTAAAGTGGTATCTCATTGTGGTTTTAAATTGCATTTCCCTGATGGGCTAATGATACAGGAGCATTTTTTCATGTGTTTGTTAGCCATTTTTATTTCATTTTTGGTGAACTGTCTATTCATGTCTTTTTCCCATTTCTTAATTTTGTCTCGTTATTTTCTTATTGAGCTATTGTAGAGTTCTGTAGTTTGACAATTAACCCTTTGTCCAATATGTTGTTGGTAAAAATATATTTCCCAATCTGTGGGCTCTCATTTCATTCTCCTGATGAAGTCTTTAGATGTGTATAAGTGACGTAATGTCAGCATGTCCCAGTCATCTATCTTGTCTTCTACTGTGTGTGCCTCCTACATTATACATGGTAGTCTATGTTTGCTCTGCAAGTGGAGCCCTTAAGTTTGTTCCAGCCTTCTCATCAATGATCCTGAAAGCTTATGGTTTACATTTGGGTCTTTAATCCATCTTGAGTTTGTTTTTGTGCACGGGGAAAGGTATAGAGGTTTTGTTTCATTCTTCTGCATGTGGAAATCCAGTTTGTCCAACGCCATTTGTTGAACAAGCTTTCTCCCATTGGATATTTCTAGGTCCTTTGTCAATGATGCCTGTAAGCAGATGCATTTATGTTTAGATTTTCTGTTCTGATGCATAGGTCTAGGTTTTACTCATTTGTTACCAGTACCGGGTTGTTTTGACTACTGCGGCTACTTTGTGGGTTTTTAGGTCATACGTTGCTAGGCATCCTATTTGGTTCTTTTTCAGAAGTCCTTTGCTTATCTTGGGTCTTTGTCTGCCCGTATATAATTGGTAATTAGTTTTTTCCATTTCTTTAAATAATTTATTTGGGATTTGAATTGGTATTGCATTGTATCTATAATTGTTTTAGGTCGTATTGTCATTTTCACAATATTAAGTTTGCTTATTCATGGGCATGGGATATTCTTCCATTTCTATAGGTCATTTTTAGTTTCTTGTAGTAATATTCTGTAGTTTTCTCTAATTAGTTCATTTGATTCTTTAGTTAAGTTTATTCCTAAGTATTTCATCTTTTGTGTGATTATCATAAATGGTACTGATTTCTTAATGTCTTTTTTGTAGCTCTCTTCACTGGCATACAGGAATCCGATTGATTTATGGTTATTATATTTGCATCCTACTATGTTGCCAAATTCCTCAATGTTTCCAGCAACTTTTTTGTGGAGAATTTTGGGGTTTCTAGATATAGGATCATATCATCTACAAACAGCAAAAGTTTCACGTCTTCTTTGCCTGTTTGTATTCCCTTGATTTCTTTTTGTTTCTGATGGCTGTAGCTAAAACTTCCAACATGATGTTGAATAAGAACGGTGATAGGAGACATCCTTGTCTGGCCCCAGTTTTCAGTGTTAATGTTTCTAGCTTTTCCCCACTGAGCATGATATTGGCTGTGGGTTTCTCATATGTGGCTTTATTATGTTGAGGAATTTCCCATATGTTTCTATTTTGTTTATCGTTTTGAACAGAAATGCATATGAATGTTATCAAATGTCTTTTTTGTATCTATTGATATCATGTGGTTTTCATTTCTTGCCTCATTTATGTGGTGGATTACATTGTTTTTTGAATACTGAATGATCCTTGTATACCTAGAATAAATTCTACTTGGTCATGGTGAATTATTATTTTTCATATGCTGCTGTATTCTATTGGCCAGGATTTTATTGAGGATTTTAGCATCTGTGTTCATGAAAGATATTGGTCTATACTTTTCAATCTTTGTGGGGGTCTTTGCTGGTATGGGTATTATTGTTATGCTGCCTTCATAGAATGAATTTGGGAGTTTGTTGTCTTTTTATGTGTTTTGGAAAAGGGTCTGTAGTATTGGTTATCAGATTTCCTTTGAATATTTGGTAGAATTCCCCTGTAAACCTATCTGGTCCTAGGATTTCACTTGCTTGGTAGTTTCTTAATGACCTATTCTATTTCTTCTTTTGTTGTGGGTATGTTGAATTTTCAATATCTGTCTCATTACTTTGAGTGGGAGATGTGTTTCTAGGTATCTGTCCATTTCTTCTAAATTGTTGAATTTGTTTGAGTACAGTTTTTGATTCTTCTTTTTATTTCATTTGGATCTGTTATAATGTCACCTTTGTTATCTCTTATTCTGGGTATTTGCAGCTTCTCTTTTTTCCTTTGCTAAGATTGCCAATGGTGTATTTTGTTAATCTTTTAAAAGAATCCGTTTCTTGTCTTGTTGATTTTTTTTTTTCAGTTTTTGGTCTTCCATATCATTTATTTCTGCTTTTTATCCTTAGAGTTTCTTTCCTTCCTTTATAGGAGAGGTTATGTTGTTGTCCTTGTTCCAGTTCCTGGATATGCTGTGTTAGGGTGTTGATTTTAGATTTCTCCTCTTTTTGCAAGTGTGTGTTGATGACTATAAATTGACCACTGATTACTGCTTTCCCTGTGTCCCAAAGGTTTTGATATGTTGTGTTATCCTTCTCATTTGTCTGAAGTAACTGTTTAATATACTCCTTTATTTGCTTTAATACCCAGTCATTTTTTAGTATTATGTTGTTTGAGAAGATTGATTGTAAGATATCAATTTTTTAAAATGTGTTGAGGCATTTTTTGTGGCCTAGTATGTGGTCTATTCTTGAGAATGTTCTGTGTGTGTGTTGGGGAAGAATGTATACTGTTGTTTTGTTGGATGAAGCAGTCTGTGTGTCTATGAGGTCATTTTTATTGATTATGTTATTTAGCTTTTTTGTGATTTTTTTAGTTTTTCTTGATGTTCTATCTTTCCTTTGGAATGTTTTGTGTTAGTCCAGGTTTTGTGTTAGTCCATGAAAATCAAATTCATGGACATTCATATGTGTATAAGAAAGAGCTTTATATACAAGAGCAATTGAACATAGAAAACATCCCAGCTCATTCCAGATCAAGTCCATAAGTCTGATATTAGCCCATATGTCCGATACCAAATCTACAAAGTCCTCTTCGGGCTCACAAAACACAGGCAATGATGCCAAATGCAGGGAGATCACAGGTTAGTGGATAGAAAGTCATGTGGATCCTGTGGCAGTGTAAGCATCTCAGTGCTGGCAGGGGTCTCCACGTGGATTTTCCAGCTCAGAGCACTAGCACAGTTCCTTGTGTCTTGTCAGCTGCAATGTCTTCCAGGGAGTGAGCATGTGTCCTGCCTCCAACGAACTATTTTCTCTCCTTAGAGCCTCCAAATGAGGTCACCATAAGCAATCTGATTGACAGGATAAACTCCACCCCTTCAATCTGAAACCTCAAATTGACAGTAGATTATGTTATGTAATGACCACGTGGTGTATTAAAGTCTCCTGTTATTATTGTTAATGTGTCTATATCCTTTTTCAGTTCTGTGAGTATTTGATTTGATTGATATATTTTGAGGGTCTTTCATTAGGTACATACAATAAACTATGTTTATTATAGTTATTGGTTGCTGAGTTATTGTTCCCTTTATTATCCCTATAATGACTGAATTTTTAATTTCAGAAAAAAAATTTTGTTTTTATGCTTTACTTTTGTAGTTATCAATATATATTACTATATACATTTTAATTAAATGTTACAAAAGTGTCACACTTGGCGTTATAGAGTTAATATGTATTGTTTTTTCCTATCTCTTATTACATTGTTTTCCCTGAAGTCTTATCTTCTCAGATTAATATTGCTACCCTAGCTTTCTTTTGCTTGATCTTTGTTATACTTTGGTTCAGCCTCTGATTTTTTTGGGGGGGCGTGTTGGACAGGGTTCTCTAGAGAGACAAACCAGATTGCTAGTAATTACATATAAATATATTTATAAAGAGATATATAATACAAGAAATGAACCGTTAAATTATATGCAGATAGATAATACAAGAAATTAACAGTTAAATTATAAAGCAGTGAGACACTAGCAGTCCTTTAAGGCTTGAGAGCCACCAGTTGCCAGTCCCTTTCTGTAGAGAGAGCTGGGCTATATATATCCAGGCAGCAAACAGCAAGGCACGTCCCCAACTGTCATCAACTGTCGGTCCCCAGCTCCAGAGATGAACATTCCAATCGTGTGGGCTTGAAGGGACCTCACCTTACAGCAACACAGTCCACAGGCTAGGCATCCCACAGGTAGTGTACCCCTTTAAACTGAGGCACAGAAAAAGCGAGGCGAGGTTCACCGAGCCATTTATCCCTCCGCCCTTCAGTTAATCCTACTTGTGTTTATCGGCCAGGCTGGTACAATAAACTCGCAATCCACCCCTTGCCAACCTGGCACCTGTACACAATTCTTTACCCATACATACTTATATAATTTCCAGATATTAATGAAATCACACTTAGACTTAACATAAATCATCTATCATACATGTAAAAGAAAACACACTGAGTCAAATTATATCTGATATCATACTTAAACAAAGGAAATATATGCAATAATCACATACAAAGAAAATACATCGACAATTACAAGCCTCGCTTTTGCAATTGATCACATGGTCGTAATTGATAGGTAGAATTACCTTCTACTGCTACCCATTCTGTATTGCCTTTGCCCTCAGCAAGCACCTCAGCTGGCTGTGGTTTTTGGCCTGGCGGGGTGACGCAGACCTTCATTCCTGAGGGGACTGGGTCATTATAGGTCCTGTTAGGATTGGGTTGCTGTAGCTTACCATTTACTTTAATAACAGGGCATGGTAACACTAAGTGTTATGGGATCTCCTGGATTCCAGACATATTCTTCTTTACCTCCATAATGTACTACCAGTCCAATTTTTCCTTGGTAATCAGGATCAATCACACCACTTAATACGGTGACACTCTTCCTGACCTGTTCCAAAGGCATGAGAAGTCCAAAGTGGCCAGGGGGCATTCTCAGCTGCCACTTCAGTGGAATCCATGCTGTGTTTCCAGGTGGGAGAGTTCCTTTCTTCGGGAACAGGACCTCCAGGCCTGAGGAACACAGGGTTGCTGGGACAGGAAGCAAAATGCTGCAAGGGGATCACTAGGAGTAATAGTGAGTGGTGCCACTCCAGCTTCCACCCCTTGGTTCCTGGACCCATGAATTCTGGCTCTTGGAGACACAGCACCATATATTGGCCGCTGGTTTAGAGCGTATACAGCTTCCTGGAGATCAGGAAGCCCCGCAAGTTGTTGCCACCTAGTTGGCGCCGTAATTGTGTCTTTAGGAGCCCATTCCATCATTCCATCAAGCTGGCAGCTTCAGGATGATGAGGAACATGATACGACCAGTGGATTCCATGGGAATGGGCCCATTGCCGCACTGTATTTGCTGTAAAGTGAGCTCCTTGATCTGAAGCAATGCTATGTGGGATGCCATGCCGGTGCATGAGGCATTCTGTGAGTCCACAAATAGTAGTTTTGGCAGAAGCATCACATGCAGGGAAGGCAAATCCATATCGAGAGTAGGTGTCTATTCCAGTAAGAACAAAACGCTGTCCCCTCCATGATGGAAGTGGTCCTATGGAATCAACCTGCCACCTACTTGCTGGTTGATCTCCCCGAGGAATTGTCCCATCTCTTTAACGTAATATTGGTTTCTGTTGCTGGAAAATGGGGCACTCAGCAATGGCAGTCGCCAAGTCAGCCTTGGTGAGTGGAAGTCCATGTTGCTGTGCCCATGCATAACCTCCATTCCTGCCGCCATGTGCACTTTGTTCATGTGCCCATTGGGCGATAACAGGGGTGGCAGAGGAAAGAGGAGGACCAGTCTCCACAGCGTGTGTCATCTTATCCACTTGATTATAAAGTCCTCCTCTTCAGAGGTAATCCTTTGGTGAGCGTTCACGTGAGATACAATTAACTTTACTTTCTTGGCCCATTCAGAGAAGTCTATCCACATACCTCCTTGTCACCAATTTTCTAATCATGGTCCTTCCAATTCCCTGGCCATTCAGCCAAGCCATTAGCCACAGCCCATGAATCAGTATATAATCTCACATCTGGCCATTTTTCCTTATATGCAAACTGAACGGCCAGGTGCACTGCTCGAAGTTCTGCCCATTGGGAAGATTTCCCTTCACCAATGTCCTTTAGGGAGATCCCAGAAAAGGGCTGTAGTGCTGCTGCTGTCCACTTATGAGTGGCACCTGCATATCGTACAGAGCCGTCCGTAAACCAAGCATGACTTTTTTGGTCTTCACTTAAAGTATGGTAAGGAACTCCCCAGGAGGCCATAGGTGCAGACTGGGAGAAAGGAGGCAATGTGACAGGAGTGGAGACTGTTGGCATTTGGGCCACTTCTTCTTGCAGCTTACTTGTTCCTTCAGGTCCTGCTTTGGCCCGATCTCGTATATACCACTTCCATTTAACAATGGAGTGTTGCTGCGCACATCCAACTTTATGATTACGTGGGTCAGACAATAGCCAGTTCATGATAGGTAATTCAGGCCTCATGGTGACTTGGTGGCCCATGGTGAGGCGTTCAGTCTCCACCCATGCCCAGTAACAGGCCAACAGGTGTTTTTCAAAAGGGGAGTAGTTGTTTGCAGAGGATGGCAAGACTACTCCAAAATCCCAATGGTCTACGCTGTGATTCACCAATAGGGGTCTGCCAAAGACTCCACACTGCATCTTAATCTACAACTGACACCTCTAGCACCATTGGGTCAGCTGGATCATATGGTCCCAGTGGCAAAGCAGCTTGCACGGCAGCCTGAACTTGTTGAAGAGCCTTTTCTTTGATGCTCACCTTCCTAACTGGATCACTGAAGAAAAAATGGGTGCATAAGCAAATGTGGTGAAGAAAACTGATAGTGTCCTGCTATCAAAACTTATAGCGTCTGGGGTCTTAAAGGCTTGAAGATAAACAGAAGCAGCAAAGCCCACATGGAAGAAGCACACCAGCCTGTGTAATCATGAGGGGCTGATGGGATAAGCAGAGGTCCTCAAACTACGGCTCGCAGGCCACACAGGCCCACGGGCCACACGTGGCCACGTGAGGACATTTTTCCGGCCCTCATGGTGTTTTTGCCCCATTTTGTTTTCTACTTCAAGATAAGATATGTGCGGTGTGCAAAGGAATTTATTCACAGTTTGTTTGTTTTTTTAAACTATAGCCTGGCCCTCTGACAGGTCTGACAGAAAGTGAACTGGCCCCCTGTTTAAAAAGTTTGAGGACCTGATAAGATATCAGGCATCTAAGACTCAGAATAAAACCATACCCAATGTGAATGAGGGGGGCATGGAGTGGAGACATAATACCCATCTGTAGACAATTTTACATCCCCTCAAAGAAAGGTCACAGGGAAGAGATGAGCCCGTCAGGGTTCCGTATAGCGCCAATGAAACATACAGCTTTCCTCTAGCTCTTTGGTGCTTCCTTCACCCCCTATCATGACTTCAATTCTACATTACAAATTGGATTAGACCAGAACATGCAAACTGCTATAGATCAGAGGCTGCAACAGAGGGAATCCAGGAGAGATGAACCCCTCAGGGTCAACAAGAAGGGTAGAGATATCAGGAGGATTAGGGCAGAGTGGGGGGAGAAAAGGGGAAATAATCACAAGGATCAATCTATAACCCCCTCCCAGGGGGACAAATAACAGAAAAGCGGGCAAGGGACGATGGAGGATGATGTAAGATAAAGAAAAAATAATCTATAAATGATCAAAGGTTCATGAGGGAGGGGGAAAATGCGAAACTGATATGAGGAGCTTAAGTGGAAAGAGAATGCTTTAAAAATGATGATGGGAGCATATGTGCAAATGTGCTTGACACATTGGAGGTATCTATGGATTGCGTTAAGAAATATAACAGCTAATTAGGGTGCGAGGTAGTACCGATGAAGAACACAGCTCTCCCCCAGATCCTGGATGCTTCCTCCCCCCAACTACCATGATCCGAATTCTACCTTGCAGGGCTGGATAGGGCAGAGG